>NW_006198297.1:135925-139789 GCF_000334495.1 Tupaia belangeri chinensis
GAAAACTAAAGACAAAGAAAGACATTTGAAATCAGGAAGAGAAGCAAACATTACCTATAGAAAAACATGGCCTTTTTTTTTTTTTTTTTGGAGAGGGCGCGTGTGCTCGCCAGACAGACAGAGTTAGCAGAGTCCAGCGACATAGCCATTACGCTAACTGCTGGTTCCCAACCTATAAAAGAACACTGCTTTAAATGGCAGCAGATTTTTCATCTGGAGACCAGAAGAAAGTGGCATAACAATTTTTTTTTGAGATTGATAGTTTTTTTAATAATGTTTGGATTACTATTTTTTTTATCATTTATTTATTTATTTTTACATTTCAAAAAAACCCATTTACTTTATATATCAAAAAATTTTTGCTCATACTCCATAGTTCTTGACAGTTAATAAGCAACTTTAAAAATTTCAAAAAACTGAATTTTAAGCATATTGTTCAAAGTATTTGTTATAATTTCATTTATGACTCTGTAACAACAGAAACATTATGGTGTTAATTTTTTTTGAGAGGTTTTTGCTATAGGGCATGTGTGCTCGCCAGACAGAGAGAGACAGAGAGACAGAAATCACCCCCCAGGGAGGATGGCCAGGCCGCGATCCCTTCTCCTCTATTCTCCTCTCAGGATCTTGGGCACGCACGCACATGCGCCCAGTGTGAGTTTTAAGCCACTGGGTCTGGGACTCGAACCGTGGTCGACTACATGGGAGTCCAGTGACATAGCCATTATGCTAACTGCTGGTCCCCCTGGTGTTAAATATTTTTGAAAAAATATTTACATGTCAACAATTTAAATTGTTGAAAAGCAAACATCCAGCACACAATTCACACATAAACCTTAATTTAGCCCTGCCTACCAAGTATTCTGTGATATACCATCTGCTAGCAAAGATCAGTCTCTTTTTCTTCTTTCAAAGTCTTCCTCAAGGTAATCCTCTGGCTGTGGCTGCTCTTTTGCAGTCTCTACTGATTACAATGCTGGAAAAGTCCAGGCTATTTTATGGCATGAATTCTTTCACATAGCTTCTCTAATCCTCTCTGCCAGACAGAAGTGTTTATGGTCCAGGCCATCCTTCCAAGAGCTTCTATTGGCTTACTTGAGATCCACCTTAGTTCTATAGTTTTCTGGTTTAATCTTCAGATATGATGTTCCAGTCAAAACCCTGTCCAGTAATGATTCAAGGCAACAAGTATTATTGAACTTATGCAAATAACCATTTTGCCACAAATAAGAATACTCCCAAATATTTTCCAATTCCAGAGGGGTCAGAAAGGGAAAAAAGTTTATGTCTCCATTTAAAGAAACAAACAAACAAGAAGAAAACACACTTTAACAAATTGCTTAACCTATCAAATTGCTTAACCTAGCAATAGCTCAAAAGAAAGCAAAATCTTTAAATTGAGAAAACAAAGCATAGTAAAGGAAAAATCAGTGATGTTTTATGCAAATATCATAAAATTCTATTTCGCCAGTTCAGTCTTATGTAATTAATCTCTCTTCTGTTGAATTCGCAGCATTACTGTGGTCAGATCTCTCCATTTAAATTCTAGAAGTTAACATTCGACGTTATTATTGATATTTCTTGTCCCTAGCATTAAGTTGGCCATTTTTTTTTTACTTCTTTTTGTTCTCTTATTTCTGTATATATGTCTTTAGTTTTCCTGGTAAAACACTCCTTTCAGAACTTCTTGAAGAGTTGGTCTGGTGTTGGTAAATTCTTTCAGCTATTGTTTATCTGGGAATGTTTTTATCTTTTCTTCCCATATGAAGGATAATCTTGCCGTGTATAGTACTCTTGGCTTAAACTGTTTTTCACTTAACATTTTGAATATATTTTCTTCCCATTCTTTCCTTTCTTGCATTATTTCTGATGAGAGGTCTGATGTTAGCCTAATGGGATATCCTTTATAAGTAATCTGATGTTTCTCTCTTGTCAATTTTAGTATCTTGTCTTGTCTGTGGTTTTGGCCAGTCTGTCTACAATGTGCCTTGGAGAAGATCTCCTTGGGTTGATTCTATTAGGGGTCCTTTGTATTTCTTGGGTCTGAATAGTTGGATGCCTCTCTAGATTTGGAAAGTTTTCTTGCAGGATTTTATGGAATAGATTATCAATGCCCTTATTCGGTTCTTCACCTTCTGGGAGACTGATTATCCAGATGTTTGGGGGTTTAATGGTATCTAGTATTTCTCGTATAAATATTCTCATTTTTTTGGTTATTTTCTCAGTTTTTTTTTTTTTTTTAGTTATTTTTTCTAGGACAGAGAAATACTTTCAAGGGAAGTTTTGATTTCCTGTATTGCAGCCTTCATCTCTAACAGCTCCATTCTTTTTTATGGTGTGTATTTCTTCTTTCAGATCATGCAAGAACTTCCTCACCTCCTGGAACTTGTTGTCCCTTTTCTCCTGCATCTTCTGGAGTTCATTGTCTCTCAGCTCTTGCATCTCGTTTAATTTTGTCACTATGAATATTCTGAATTCTCTATCAGATATTTCCACAAATGCCACTGTACTGTCTGTGGATGATGAAGGATTGTTCTTTTCACTTAGAGGAGAGATATTTTCTTGGTTTCTCATATTTCTTGTGCCTCTTTGGTGGTTTCTGGTCATCCTGTGACAAAATTTCTCCTCTATTGTATTTTGCAATGTGATATCTACAGAAAGAGATTATGAGTTCAGATTGATAAAAAGAAGTTTTCTCCTTAAAGCAGGAGGCTCAATAAGCATTGAGGATTTCAATGACCCTAAAAGTATTCAGATACTTGGGACCAGCAGTTGGTATAATGGCTATGTCGCTGGACTCCCATGTAGTCGACTGAGGTTCAGGTCCTGGATCCGGTGGCTTAAACTCACACCAGGTGCGTGTGCGTGCATGCCCAAGATCCCTAGAGGAGAATGGAGAAGAGATCTCTGTGTGGCCATCCCCCTGGGGGGTGATTTCTCACTTTCTGTCTCTTTCTGTCTTTCTGGTGAGCACATGTGCCCTATAGCAAAAACCTCTCAAAAAAAAAAGAGGGAAAATATTTTTATAGGTAAATAATGAAAACCACGGGTGCATGAGCACACTGTGTGAATGCAGCAGGACACACCTCAGATTTATTTATTTATTTTTATAATTTAATTTTTTAAGAATTATTTTATTTAACTTTATTTACTTATTTATCTTTTAAACTTGACCAGAGAGGGAGAGAAAGAGAGAGAGAGAGAAAGTGAGAAAGCAAGCCGCCAGGTTCGGGACTTGAACCGTGGTCAGCCATGTGGGAGTCCAGCACCCTTAACCACTGCACCACTTGCCAGCCCCACACACCTCATATTTAAAATGGCTTCTGAAATTAGCAAGAGAAAGAAAAGGCCTGAGGTGAGAAGAGGTTTGAAAATTTTAAAAATAAAATTTTAAATTTAAAGAGAGAGGGAGACAAATAGAGGCAGAGAGAGGACAGAGGTCGCCCTACATTGTCTGAGTTTTTCAGGGGTCTAGAAGATGAGGTTTAGAGCATAGCTTTAGTCATATTGGTCCCTGAATGCACCAGGACATACCTCAGATTTAAAATGGCTTCTTGTCTGAGTGTTTCAGAGGTCTAGAACATGAGGTTTAGAGTATAGCTTTAGTCGCCTTGGTCCCTGAATGCACCAGGACACCAACATTTTTTGAAGTGCCAAATTGTAAACTGAAAATTATATATCTGGTGAAGCTATCCTTCATGTAAGAAGGGGAAATAAAGACACATTGAAACAGGATGGGGCTAGCAGGTGGCATGGTGGTTAAGGTGCTAGACTCCCACATGGCTGACCGTGGTTTGAATCCTGGCTACGGCAACTTGCTTTCTCTCTCTCTCTCTTTCTCTCTCTCTCTGGTCAAATTAAAAT
>NW_006198297.1:139811-142253 GCF_000334495.1 Tupaia belangeri chinensis
AAATAAATAAATAATAAAAAAATAAAATAAATAGAGTTAAAATAATTCTTTTTTAAAAAAAAAGACACATTGAAACAGGAAACATAAAAGAATTGCTGCTAGCAGAACTACCCTTCATAAGTTGGCTAAGGAAGTTCTCCAAGAATAACAAAGAAAGAAAAAAAAAAGGAAAATGTAAACAAGAAAGAATCTCAGAGCATCAGGAATGAAAAACGACTCAATGAGGGACCAACAAATGGTATAATGATTATGTCACCGGACTCTCACGTAGTCGATTGT
This sequence comes from Tupaia belangeri chinensis, assembly GCF_000334495.1. Lineage (NCBI taxonomy): Eukaryota > Metazoa > Chordata > Mammalia > Scandentia > Tupaiidae > Tupaia > Tupaia belangeri. Next base: position 140,091 of record NW_006198297.1, read on the forward strand.
GATTCAAGTCCCCAACCCAGTGGCTTAAAACTCACTCTGGTTACGTGTGTGTGGAGGAGAAGGGATTGTATGGCCATCCCCTCTGGGGAGTGATTTCTCACTTCTGTCTGTCTCTCTGGCAGGTACACAGGTCCTAAGCAAAAATCTCTTTCACACACACACACACACACACACACACACACACACACACAAAAGAAAAGGAAAGAAAGAAAAGAAAGGAAAAGATTTAATGAAAATAATAGGAATATGGTTACATAAAATAGATTGTCCTTTTCCTCATGAGTTTTACATACCATATTTGATGATTAGAACAAAAATTGTAACACCATCTGATACTTAAAGCAATGATATTTAAAAGAAGGGACTGTAAAAGAGCTAAATTGAAGTTTCCAGACTTTAAAGTGAAAAAACCGTTAGTACCTGTATGTTTAAAACATTATCTAAATGTTTGCAAACACACACTCCCCCTGCCAAATTCATATGTAAAAACCTAATTCCCAATATGATAGTATTAAGAGGTAGGGCCTGTATGAGGTGATTAGATCATGAGAGCTTCATCCTCATGAATAGGACTAGTGCCCTTATAAAAGAGGTCTGGCGGAGTGTGTTCTCCCCTAGCTCCACGTGAGGATACATAAAAGGCAAGAGGCACAAACCTGCACCAGACACAGAATCTACAGGCACCTTGATCTTGGACTTCCCAGCCTCCAGAGCTGTAAGCAATAAATTTCTGTGGTTTATTAATTACCCAATCTAAGGTATTTTGCTACAGCAGCCTGAACTAAGACATAGGTTTTGTTTTTGTTTTTGTTTGTTTTTGCCATAGGGTACTTGCCCCTCCAGAGAGAGACAGAGAGGGAAAGTGAGAAATCACCATACAGAGAGGATAGCCATGCAACAATTCCTTCTCCTCCATTCTTGGGATTTGGGGCATTCACGCACATGCTTCCTGGAGTGATTTTCAAGCTGTTGGGTTCAGGATTCAAACTATGGTTGGTCACATGTAAATCCAGCACTTTAACCACCATGCTACCTGTTGGCCCCAACAATAGGTTTTTGTTTGTTTGTTTGTTTTAGAGAGATTTTTGCTATAGGGCACATGTGCTCCCCAGAAAGAGAGACAGAGAGACAGAAAGTGAGAAATCAATCCCTCAGGAGGGATGGTGTTCTCTTGGGATTTTGGGCATGCATGCACACACACCCAGTGTGAGTTTCAGGACTTGAACTGAGGTTGGCCATGTGCAAGTCCAGTGCCTTAACCGCTATGCCAACTGCTGGTCCCACAATAAGTGTTTTTTTTTTTTTTTTTTTTTTTTTTTTTTAGTCAAATATAGTGAAACAAACAGGCCAGGAATTGAAATGATAATTTGCAATATTCATAGATCCCAAGGGGAGGGAGCAAGCTGCTCCATAGGGGGCCACTTGTGGAAGCACCTGTGTTAGTCAGGAGGCAGAGGAAGCAAGGGGAAAACAGGAGACTTATAGACTGAACATTTGTGCCCCCGATCCCCAATTTGTATGTTGAAGCCCTAACTTCCAGTGTAGCTGTATTTGGAGATGGAGACGCTAAGGAAATAAGGTTAAATCAGGTCAGCGGGGTGGGGCACTGACCTGTTAGTGTCTTTATAAGAAGTGACATCGGAGCATGCACGCATGTGTACTTCTCGCTCTCTCTCCTCTATCTCATATAGAGAGATTATACATAGTCTAAACTCTCATGAGTAAGGCAGGGTAAACAAGTTTAGGACTGGCTAATTTGAATAATTTCAGCAGGCTCTGGGCCATGCGGGTGTCTCTATTTAGCTGGTACCTGGCCCTGGGATGATTAGGGCAGGGAGATAGTACCCTAGAGTGTGACAGCTCCACAGAGGAGGTAGTTGGGGGAGTGGAGATTGACTGGTCTATAATTGAAAAGTGCACCTGGGGGCAATTTGCTTGTTGTCTCTAGGAATTGTCTAACTCTAGAAAGAGTAGCCCTTCCAGTCAGCAAGTCCATCTCTCAGATGGTGTGGTGGTGAAGGCACTGGATCCCCACATGGACTCCCATGTAGTCGACCGTGGTTCAAGCCCCAGACCCAGTGGCTTAAACTCACGCCGGGCACATGTGCGTGTACCCAAGATCCTGAGAGGAGAATGGAGGAGAAGGGATTGCCTGTGCCATCC
>NW_006198297.1:142463-143340 GCF_000334495.1 Tupaia belangeri chinensis
TAAATAAATAAATAAATAAATAAATAAATAAATAAAGTTAAATAAAATAATTTTTTAATCAAATTGTTTTGATAAATATGTCCAGAGGATAACATAGGTTTTCAATGGATGGCTGAGTCCAAACATGCAAAATATAGCTTCTGATTTGGACCATGGTGCTTTAAAATTCTCAAACATGCATTAATATATTCTAGTTTTAGGGAAAATATTGCCACATGGCCTTATCTGGCATTGGGGGAAAAGCCCAAGCTGAATTTCACATACGCTATTCCTTTCCTCTGCATTAATCTCAATGTCAACTGGAGAACAAAGACATTTTTAGGTTAGTACTCCCCAGTAGTGAAGAAAGTACACAATCAATAATGAAATGAAACCAAAAAAAGGAAGGAGAGCTTCATTAGTAGCCAAGATAAGTGATTTGTTTTTTTCTTTTTACGGATCAGAGGGATGATCACACAGACTTGAACACTTATGAAGCGAATAACTTTATTAAGATCCTGAAGGTGAGTGTCCGGAGGTGCTGAGGAAAACACATCATGGGTAAGAAACAGAAAACCTACCTCAGCATTTCTGAAAGGCACAATTTTTGGAAGGGAAACCTAGTAAAATAAAACTCTTACTGGATGTACATGGAAAGGAGTATGGTGAGCTGTTTCTGTGATAGGCAGTTAGTCATGAGTCGGCAGCCCTAAGAGAAAAGCAAAAGGCTCATCTAGCTCCAGGTGCCAGAAAGGCGAGGCAATTTGCCACCTTCCTTCCTTGGGCTCCCACGTAGTCTACCGCGGTTCGCATCCTGGACCCGGTGGCTTAAAACTCACGCAGGGCGCATGTGCGTGCGTGCCCAAGATCCCGAGAGGAGAATGGAGGAGAAGGGATT
>NW_006198297.1:145337-149537 GCF_000334495.1 Tupaia belangeri chinensis
GTGTGACCATCCCCCCTGGGAGGTGATTTCTCGCTTTCTGTCTCTATGTCTCTCTCTGTCTGTCTGGCGAGCGTACGCGCCCTATAGTGAAAACCTCTCAAAAAAAAAAAAAAAAGACCTAAGCAAGCGTTTTGGTCAATGCCCTAATTCCCATTAGGGCAATGGACATTAGGGCAGTCTAATTGGGGCAACCTGGCTCACATTGGGTATGTGTAATTAGGTGATCAAGTTCCTCATTCTTTACCTGTGAGGAAGGTGCGCAGGTGCAGGAAAAGAATGCGTGTATTCAAATTTAAAGGAAGAACATAAGCAGTGTAAGGGGCCTCCCACTAATGAATATTCATGACCCCTAGTAATTAAAAATAACGGTTAACTAGTACCAAGCGCAGTTGCCACCTGGCAATCTGCCCGCCCAAGAACCTTTTTTGGTGTACTTCCTTCCTTTCTTTCCTTTCCTTTCTTTTCTATTCTATTAAATCTTCTTTTCTACTTCATTTGTTGTTGCAGTTTCATTTTGCGCCTAGGGACAGATCTCTCATTTTAGTGATCTGGACCTTTGCAAAGAACCAAGGATTTCACAACGCAGCTCAACACTTTCCCATCCGTTAACATTTCCTTTTTAAAGGATGAGACCTTCATAAATTGGCTCCTCAGACTTTGATGATTCCCTCCTCAAACCAAAAGCTCCAGAGTGTTATGAAAATGTTTGTTAATCTGTTCTGTTTCTTCACTTGAACTCAAGATTTGAGAGGTCTTCTTGTTACTACATCATTTTCCTTCTCATAAAAATAGATATATTTGCTCAGAATTTCTATAAAAAGCTGCACTTGTAGAGAGGGGTTCATGCATTGATTTGTTCTTTTTAGAGCTTTTTTTTTTTCCAAAGTTTTTTTTTTTTGCTATAGGGCACGTGCACTCACTGTAGAGACAGAGAGAGACAGGGAGAGAAAGTGAGAAATCACCCCCTAGAGGGGATGGCCACACTGCAGTCCCTTCTACTCTAGTCTCTCCTCGGGATTTTGGGCATGCATGTACACGCACCCGGCATGAGTTTTAAGCTGCTGGGTCCGGGACTCAAACCGTGGTGGACTATGTAGGAGTCTAGCGACGTGACCATTACGCCATCTGCTAGTCCCCTATTTTTAGAGCTTTGTTTAAGCATTCCATTACCCTCTTGCCTCCATAAAGCTCCTCTCCATTTTTGTCTGCGTTTCTGCCGGACCAGAAGAGATATGCACAGGTGCTCACAGCTCTGCCCTGATCAGGTTTCTTCAGAAGTTCGGATGCAGCAAGAGCACACTGAGTCCTCAGGGTTCATGATTCTCTTCCCTGAAACACTTCATCCTCTCAAAGTTTCCAGTGATCAAGGTGATAGCAGCCAGCTGAGCTTTGGAATCACTGATTTCATCTTCATACAGTGAAAATGCTTGGGACATAAATTCATATGCTACTGTTTCATGATTTTCAAAAACAATTTATCCTGCAGCTAGTGCTCCTTGAAGAAAAAGTCTTAAGGGTAATTCTGCCAACTCTGCTTTGATCAAAGCACTGATAGTCTGGTGAGCAAATGAAAAAAATCTTCTGGCATTTCTTTTCCCATTTGTCATCCACTTTAGAATTTTCTTTGTATTGAGACCAGCAGTTAGCGTAATGGCTGTGTCGCTGGACTCCCATGTAATCGACCGAGGTTTGAGTCCCAGACCCGGTGGCTTAAACTCACACTGGGTATGTGTGCGTGCATGTCCAAGATCCCAAGAGGAGAATAGAGGAGAAGGGGTTGCAGCGTGGCCATCCCCCACTTGGGGTGATTTCTCGTTTTCTGTCTCCCTCTGGCTTTCGGTGAAGCGCATGTGCCCAATAGCAAAACAACCTCTCCAAAAAAAAAAAAGAATTTTCTTTGTATCATAAAACCAGTTGGTAAGCTGCAAACACCAAAGGTGGTAGTCTGAAGCGAATTTGTTGATTTCCACCAGCTCCAAAATGTTTTCGTGCTATGTTTAAAATCAAATACTATTGATCAGGATCCGCAGACCGCAGAAGATGAATGAATCGGCCCACCAGGCTCTACTTGTCAACAAAGTCTTCTCGATCAGGGCCCTCTACAGGCTGGTCTGGCTGATCTTGAATCAACGTGGATACCAAATTCATTATGGAATCCACCTGGTCTTGAGAAACTATTTCTGTGTTATAATCCAGAACATTACTAAGCACATAACAACTCATGTTCTTTCTTGACTCATAGTCAAAGTACTCAAAGAGTGGGTGAAAGGTTGTAATTTCAAGACTGTCTCTCTCTGTCTTTCTGGCAAGCACACGCGCCCTATAAAAAAACCTCTCCAAGAAAAAATATATATATACACATTTCATGGCAATATTAATGAGAGAGATTTGTAAGGTACAACATCCTCTGAAGGCATGTCTTCTCTAGACTGTATCACTGTAGCTACCTGCTGCGAAAATATGTCAAAAAGTTTAATATCTGGGGGCCAGCAAGAGGCATGGTGTTTGGGGTCACTGGACTCCCACATGGCCGACTGTGGTTCAAGTCCCGGACTTGGCAGCTTGCTTTCTCACTTTCTCTCTTGCTCTCTCACTCTGTCCCTTTCTGGACAAATTGGAATAGATAAATGAATAAATGGAGTTAAATAAAATAATTCTTAAAAAGAAGTTTGATATCTGTTAGTATTCCAAGTCCATCTTCACGATGAGCAAATAAAGCTAATCTATCAATTAAAGCAATGATTATGTTTTTCACATTAACATTTTGGTGTAACTCAGCACAGGCATGAAGAAAAGGATTCAAAGTCTGGAGGTGGAATTCGTTGGGAAAAACCTGAATAATACACACCATGAGCTATTCGTGGGCCAAAGCATCTCTACAATTCACAACTTGCTCCAGTATGCCAGTCAACACAATCTGTTTATAATGTTCCACATTTACACCTTCCAACTGGCTGAGGCGCACTAAATTTGTTCCCACTAAAATTCTCAGTTTTTTTTTTCTTTTTCATTCTCTTTTTTCTCTATCTTGGCTGTGTCCCTGATGTTGCATTCACACTCAAAGCTTGTTCATTTCTGTAAAGTTGAGTAGTACAAAATCCACCAGTTGTTTCTTCATCTGTTCTTCATCAGGTAAGATGTTTCTAGTACACTGGAGAAGATAATTTTGAAGAAATAGACTTCTCAAAGGATGTTGCACACCATAGCACATTTCTTTTCTTTTTTTAAAGAATTATTTTGTATTTATTTATTTATTTATTTATTTATTTATTTATTTTCATTTGACCAGAGATGAACAGAGTGAGAAAGACAGAGAGAGAGAGAGAGAGAAAATGAGAAAGCAAACCACCAGGTCAGGGACTTGAACCATGGTCGATCATGTGGGAATCCAGCGCCCTTAACCACCATGCCACCTGCTGGCCCCCACCATGGTACATTTTTACCAAATCTTTAAAAATATTTTTCCTGGATTGAGGAAATGACTTGACATATACAACTCCAACTGTGATCAACAGATAAAGCCTTGGGATAATGTTTCCAGTATACTGTACAAGTTCATAGAGATCTGCCACTTTTCTTCCTTTAGCAAACTCATCCATCAGGTAGACCTCCAAGTAGTGCAGCTCATCATAAATAGCAATACAGAGTTCATAGTAGCTCTTTGGCGATGACACAGAAGTCCGGAGTTCACCAAGAATATTAGAAGCATGTTTCAGAGGAGTCATAAGCTTATTTTTGTCTAGACATCTCTTCATCTGAAATGATTGGACCTTCACAGCCTGTATAGCTTCATCCAAGATCTTCTCCTGCTCATCTTGAGGTGACTGCTGTGTTGTAGGCATGGCAACTCCACAGCCTGCAGCAGGCAACACCTATCCCATGCTCCCAGCGTATTTTTCAAGCCGCCAGGTCTGGGACTCAAACCACCCAGTCAGCCATGTGGGAATCCAGTGCCTTAACCGCTACGTCACCTGCTGACCCCAGAAAGAAACTTTAAAAAAATATATATGAGTAGAGGGAACAGAAGATGGCTAGCTTTCTCCCTTACCATTCCCTTTCCTCAACTTTCTCTGGTGAGCACATGCACTGTATAGCAAAAATTTAAAAAAAAAAAAATGTATGAGTGGAGCCGGCCCTATGGTGCAGTGCTTAAACACTGCATTGGCAGGTACATCCCCCCATACTGACTGCAGGTTTAAT
>NW_006198297.1:149604-166072 GCF_000334495.1 Tupaia belangeri chinensis
ACGCTCCCACATGGCCGACCACGGTTGGAATCCCAGACCTGGTGGCTTGCTTTCTCATTTACTTCTCTCTGTCTCTCTCTGGTCAGATTAAAATGAATGAAAAGATAAATAAAATTGAAAAAAAAAAAAAACCAGAAAAACACTGGTGTGTATGACCACATGCCCAAAAGTGTTTGCTTTTAAGAGAAAGTTTTTTTGCTATAAGGCATGTATGCTGGCTAGAGAGAGAGGTAGAGAGCCAGAAAGCAAGAAATCACCTCACGGGGGGATGGTCATGCTGCCACCCCTGCTCCTCCATTCTCTTCTCTGGATTTTGGGCACGCATGTACATGTGCCCAGTGTGAGTTTTAAGCCACTGGATCTGGGACTTGAACTACGGTTGATTACACGAGAGTCTAGTGACGTAACCATCACGGCATCTGCTGGTCCCCACATGCCTAAAATTCTAACAGGATAGAGATGGAGGAAAAAAGATTGTGACTATGCCTCATTGGGAATGGTTTTATCCCATTCTCTCTCTCTCTCTCTCATGTGTACATGAGTGCAGTGTGCTCTCTGACAATTAAAAAAAAAAGTACAAGTTTATTTTGGTGCAAATTAAAAAAAAAATCTATGCATAGATTTTTCATAAAATGAATTTTCCATGAACTTTTTCAAGATTCCTTGGGGACCAGCAGGTGGCGTGGTTGTTAAGGTGCTGGACACTCCCACATGGCCGACCATGGTTTGAGTCCCGGACCTGGTGGCTTGCTTTGTCACTTTCCCTCTCTCTCTGTGTGTGTCTCTGTCTCTCTCTGGTCAAATTAGAATAAATAAATGAAAAATGGGACCAGCAGTTAGCATAATGGTTATGTCGCTGAACTCTCAGGTAGTCGACCACGGTTCAAGTCCTGGACCAGGTGGCTTAAACTCATGCCAGGCACGTGTGTGTGCGTGCCCAGAATCCTGAGAGGAGAATGGAGGAGAAGGGATTGCAGCATGGTCATCTCCCCCTGGGGGAGATGATTTCTCGTTTTCTGTCTCTCTGTCTCTCTGGCGAGCAAACGCGCCCTGTAGCAAAAACGTTTCCAAAAAATAAAAAGAATAAATTTTAAAAAAAGATTCCTTGTATCACTTTAAACACTACCACAGTCAAAGTACAGGATGGGAAGCCAGCAGGTGGGGTGAAGATCAAGGCAGTTGGATCCCACATGGCCGACTTCACGGTTTGTGTGGACCTGGGTGGTTTGAAAATCACAGCAGGTATACAGGTGTGCGTACCCAAAATCCTGAGAGGAGAGTTGAGGAGAAGGAATTGTAGCATAGCCATCCCCCTGGGAGGTGATTTCTCACTTTCTCTCTCTCTTGCTCTCTGTCCAGCAAGTGTACACACCCTGTAGCAAACTTTAAAAAAAGAAAAAAGAAAAAAAGGAAGTACAGGACGGTTCCATCCCCATAAAGCTCCCTTGAGCTACCCCTTTCTAGACAGAACAAATACTCCCCTTTCTCATCCCCCTAATTCCTGGCAATGCCTAATCTCTGTTTTGTTGTTTTAAGATTATTGTATAAATGGAATCATACAGTATGTAACTTTTTAAGATTTGCTTTTTTTTTTTTCTTTTTTTGCTATAGGGTGCGTGAGCTTGCCAGACAGAAATGAAGAGAGAAAGTTAGAAATCACCCCAGAGAGATGACCACACTGCAATCCCTTCTCCTCCATTCTCCTCTCTGGATGTTGGGCATGCACGCTCACACACCCATGACATTTCTCTCTTTTTTTTTTCTTTTCTTTTTTTTTTTCGGAGAGGTTTTTGCTATAGGGTGCATGCACTCACCAGAAAGACAGAGAGAGACAGAGAGACAGAAAGTGAGAAATTACCCCCCAGGGAAGATGGCCACACCACAATCCCTTCTCCTCCATTCTCCTCTCAAGATCTTGGGCACGCATACACACGCACCTGGAGTGAGTTTAAGCCACCGGGTCTCAAACTCGAACCCCGATTGACTACATGGGAGTCCAGCAATATAACCATTATGCCAAATGCTGGTCCCCCCCATGACATTTCTCAAGCCACCAGGTCCAGGACTCAAAACGCTCAGTTGGTCATGTGGGATCCAGCTCCCTCAACTTCTTCTCCACCTGCTAGTCCAAGATTAGCTTTGTTCACCCAGCATAATTCCATTGAAATTCACCTAAATTATGGCACGAATCAGTAGTTTGTTCCTATTCCATAGTATGGATGTATCATAGTTCGTTTAAACATTCATCCCTAATGTTGAAAGACTTTGTGTTGTTTCCAGTCTGGGACTATTATAAATTAAGTTGGTATGGACATTTGTGTACAGGTTTGTGTGTAAACACAATTTTTCATTTCTCTGATATAAATGCCCAAGAATGCAGTTGCTATATTATACATTTATTTTTTAAGAAACTGCCTAGCTTTTTGGCAGAGTGGCTGTGCCATTTTACGTTCCCACCAGCGAGTTTTGAATGACCCAGTTTCTGTACAGACTGTCAGTTATCACTATTTTTTATTTTAGCTATTCCTATAGGTATGTACTGTATATCTCATTATGGTTTCAATTTGCAATTTCCTAGCGGCTAATGATGTAGACCATCTTTGGATGTGGATATTTTCCATCCATATATCCTATTTGGTGAAATGGCTCTTAAGGGCCGGCAGGTGGCGTGGTGGTTAAGGGCGTTGGATTCCCACATGGCCAACTGTGGGAATAAATGGAATCATTTATTCCTAGACCTGGCAGCTTGCTTTCTCACTTTCCCTCTCTGGTCAAATCAAAATAAATAAATAAATAAAGTTAAATAAAATAATTATATTTTTAAAAAAGAAAGAAATGTCTCTTCATCTCTTGCATGGATTTTCTTTTTCTTTTTTTTTAAAAGAGAGATTTTTTGCTATAGGGTGCATGTGCTCGCCGAAGAGACAGAGAGTCAGACAGACAGAAAGTAAGAAATCACCCCCCAGGGGAGATGGCCACGCTGTAATCCCTTCTCCTCCATTCTTCTCTCAGGATCTTGGAGAGAAGAATGTGCCCAGCATGAGTTTTAAGCCTGCGGGTCCAGGACTTGGTCCAGCAACATAACCATTATGCCATCTGCTGGTCCCTCTTGTGTGGATTTTCTAATTGCATTCTTTGTACTCTTGAGTTTTGAGAGTTATTTATGTGTTCTAAACACTAGTCTTTTGTTAAGATTGTAGTTTGCAGACATCTTTCATAGTCTAAACGGAGTCCTTTGCAGAGCAAAAGTTTTTAATAGTGCTGTGGTCTAATTAATCTTTTCTTTCTTTTATGGATCATGCTTTTGGTGTCAATTCTAAGAAATACTAGACTTTTCCCAAAGATTTTCTCCTACAATTTTTTTTTTGTTTGCTACAGGGTGCATGTACTCCCCGGAGAGAGAGAGAAAGGGAAAGTGAGAAATCACCCTCCCCCCCAGTGGGAATGGCCATGCTGCAATTCCTTCTCTTCCATTTTCCTTGGGATTTTAGGTACTCACACAAGCACGCCCACCATGACTTTCAAGCTGTCGATCAGTTCTGGAACTCGAGCTGTGCAGTAGGCCATGTGGAATGCGGCTGCCTTAGCCTTCACACCACCAGCTGGCCCTCTCCTACATGTTTTCCTACAAGTCTGTAGAAGATTGTTTTTCATTTAAGTCTGTGATTCACTTTGAGTTAATTTTTGTATAGAGCGTGAGATTTAGGTCAAGGTTTTTTGTTTTGGATGCTTTTTTTGTTTTTGTTTTGTTGTTTTCTCATCAATGTTTAATCGCTCCAATTCCATTTGCGTGGCCAGCAGATGGCATAGTGGACTCCCACATGGCTAACTGTGGTTCAAGTCTGGGACCTGGTAGCTTGAAACTCACACTGGGCTCATGTTGCATGTGCGCCTAAGATCCCAGAAGAATGGAGAAGGAATTGTAGTGTGGCCATCACCACTGCGGGGGGAGGGGGTGTGCTTTCTTTTCCTCTTTCTCTGTCTCTGTCTCTGTCTCTCTCTCACCAGCAAGTACATGCACTCTAAGGCAAAAACCTCTTTTTTTTTAAAAAAAAAAAAGTTCGTTTGCTCCTGCCTTCATTGAATCGTTTTCACACCTTTGTTAAAATTCAATTGGAGGGGACCAGCAGTTAGCGTAATGGCTACGTCGCTGGACTCCCATGTAGTCAACCGCAGTTCGAGTCCCGGATCCGGTGGCTTAAACTCACGCCGGGCGCGTGTGCGTGCATGCCCAAGATCCCAAGGGGAGAATGGAGGAGAAGGGATTGCGGTGTGGCCATCCCTCTCTGGGGGGGTGATTTCTCGCTTTCTGTCTCTCTGTCTCTCTGACGAGCGCACGCACCTTATAGAAAAAAAAAATTCAGTTGGGCAGGGCCAGCAGGTGGCATGGAGTTTAAGGCACTGGATTCTACATGGCAAACTTTGCCATTCAAATTCCCCTGGGGGTCTGATTTCTCACTTTCTCTCTTCATGTCTCTCTCCCTCTCTCTCTCTCTCTCTCTCTCTCTCTCTGGCGAGGGCAACTACCCTATAGCGAAAACAAACAAACAAACAAAAAATCAGTTGGACATATTTGTGTGAATCTATTTCTGCATATTCTATTCTGTTCCATTTATCTATATGTTTATTCTACCACCGTCACCATACCATCCTAATTACTGTAGCTGTATAGTAAGCCTCAGCATAAAGTAGAATGTGTTTTCTTGCTTAAATTTTCTTTTCCAAATTGTCTTAGCCCTTGAGAAAGAAAATAAGATTAGTAAGGGATTTTAAATTAACCAGGTCCTGAGAGGTATGCAGATTTGAGACTTAGCCATGCATGCTGTGATTTTCTGACTCAGGGAATTTAAAAGAGCTGCTTCCATTGTCCTGGACTGTATCATAAGAGATTGTAGTCATGGAAACTTGAAGCAATGCCTAGACAATTTTTATGCTAAAATTGTTAACTAATGTGAATAATGTGAATCCTTGTAAAACACTTTGTAACTTTTCTTTTTCCTCTCTTCTTTCTTTTGTTCCATTTTCCAAAAAAAGAAGACCCCAAATTCTGACATTTGGGAGAAATTTAGGTTACTGGAGGCTTTGTCTTCCAAGGTGTACATCCTAAAACTTGGCCGTCAATAAATTCTTTGCTTGCTTGACACAATTCTAGTTCCATTGCTTTCTCATATTAATTTTTTAAACTATTTTATTTAAATTTATTCATTATTATTTTTAAAATTTGACCACAGATAGATACACACAAAAAGAGAAAGAGAGAGAGAGAGGGAAAGTGAGAAAGCAAGCCACCAGGACTTGAACTATGGTCAACCATGTGGGAGTCCAGCGCCTTAACCACCACACCACATGCCAGCCCTCCAATTTTAAAAATTTGCTGGGATTTTTTCTTTTTTCTTAAGAGAGAGTCTTAGACCAGCAAGTAGTGTAGTGGTTAAGGCATTGGACTCCACACGACTGACTACGTAGTTTGAGTCCCAGACCCTGCAGCTTGAAAAACATGCCAGGCGTGCATGTATGCATGCCCAAACTCCTGAAAGGAGATGGAGAAGAAGGGATTGTGACCTGGTCATCCCCCTGAGGGGATGATTTCTTACCTTTCCTCTCTCTTCATCTCTCTCCAGTGAGCACATGTACCCTGTGACAAACATCTAAAAATAAAAATTAAAAAAAGACAAGGTCTCACCATGCCGCAATATTCTTGCCTCAGCCTCCCAGCTGGAGCTACAGGTATGCACCACCACGTACTGGCTTTTCAGACAGAGTCTTGCTATGTTGTCCAGGCCCCCTCGAACTTGCAATCCTCCTGTCTCAGCTTCCTGGATTGCTCTAGGCCTTTAGATTACACCAAGAATCAAACCCAGGACTCCCATTGCCATTTTGTTATTGATTTCTAGTTTGATTTCATTATGGTCAGAGAACATACTCTGCATGATTCCAATTTTTTAAAGTTTGTTGAGATTTGTTTTATCATCTTGACTATGGTCTGTCTTAAACAGAATCTGTTTTTTGCTGTTATTGAATGGAGCATTTATAAATGTCAATTATATCCTTTCGTTTGATGGTGGTTTTCTTTTTTTACCAATTCTTGGTAAATTTTGGTGATTTTTTTGTCTAATAATTTTTTAAGAATTATTTATTTAATTTTATTTATTGATTAATTTTTTTAAAATTTATTTTTAATTTGACCAGAGAGAGACAGAAAAAGAGAGAAAGTGAGAAAGCAAACCACCAGGTTAGGGATGCGAACCACAGCTGGTTATGTGGGAGTCCAGTGCTTTAACCACCATGCAACCTGCTGGCCCCTGTCTAATAATTCTACAAATTACTGGGAGTAAGGTTTGAAGCCTCCAGCTATAGTATATAGGTATTCCTGTATCTTTTTCATAGACCAACCCTTTTATCAATAACTAGTATCCCTAGTAATTTTATTTGCTCTGATATCTATTTTGTCATATGTTAATATGGACACTTTTGCTTTTTTTTTTTTTTTTAGAGGTTTTTGCTACAGGGTGCATGTGCTCACCAGAAAGACAGAGAGAGAAACAGAGAGACAGAAAGCGATAAATCACCTCCCAGGGGCGATAGCTGCACTGCAATCCCTTCCTCCATTATCTTCTCGGGAATTTTATTTGCTCTGATATCTATTTTGTCATATGTTAATATGGACACTTTTGCTTTTTTTTTTTTTTTTAGAGGTTTTTGCTACAGGGTGCATGTGCTCACCAGAAAGACAGAGAGAGAAACAGAGAGACAGAAAGCGATAAATCACCTCCCAGGGGCGATAGCTGCACTGCAATCCCTTCCTCCATTATCTTCTCGGGATCTTGGCCACGCATGCACACGCGCCCGGCATGAGTTTAAGCCACCGGGTCCAGGACTTGAACTGCAGTCGACTACATAGGAGTCCAGCGACATAGCCATTACGCCAACTGCGGGTCCTGACACTTTTGCTTTTTTGAGTAATGCTTGCATAATATATATTTTCATCCTTTTATTTTCAACTTATTTCACTATATCTAAAATGATTTTTTTTCTTAGATGGCATATAGTCGAGCTTTTTTTTTTTTTGCTAGAGAGCATGTGCACTTATCAAATAGAGACAGAGAGAGGGAGACAAGAAAGCACTCCCCTCCATGGGGAATGACCACACCACAGTTTCTTCTCCTTCATCTTCTCCTTTGGGGATTTTGAGCACACATAACACATGCCTGGAGTGTTTCTCAAGCCACTTAGTCTGGAACTCAAACCTCAGGATCAGCCATGTGGAATCTGGCTACCCCAACCACCAGGCCAGCCCAGACCATGTTTTGTATCTACTTTGTTGAGCTCACATCTGGTTTTGTTTTTGTTTTTGTTTTTGTTTTTTAAGGTTTTTGCCATAGTGCAATTGTACTCTACAGAGACACAGAGACAATGAGAGAGGAAGTGAGAAATCGCCCCACAGTGGGGATAACCACAGTGCAATACCTTCTCTTTCATTCTTCTCTTGGGATTTTGGGCATACACCCAGTGTAATTTTTTAAGCCACCAGGTCTAAGACTCAAACCACAGCAAGCTATATGAGAGTCCAGCATCTTAACCACCACGCCACCTGCTGGTCTCATCAAACATATATATATATATATATATTTTGGAGAGGTTTTTGCTATAGGGTGTGTGCGCTCGCCAGACAGACAGAGAGACAGAGAGACAGAAAACGAGAAATCACCCCCCAGGGGGGATGGCCACGCTGCAATCCCTTCTCCTCCATTCTCCTCTCGGGATCTTGGGCACGCACGCACACGCGCCCGGCGTGAGTTTAAGCCACCGGGTCCGGGACACGAACCGCGGTCGACTACGTGGGAGTCCAGCGACATAGCCATTATGCCAACTGCTGGTCTCGAAACATAATTTTGAACTATATTAGGAGGATAGTCTATTATATTTCCTTTCTTTTTTTTTTTTTAACCCCATTTCATTTTTCTTTCTGAAGTCCCAACTTCTTTATGTTATCATTTTTATTTCTACTTAGGGATATTCCTTTAGCCTTTCTTTAAGCATAAACCTGCCAGTAACAAATTCTCTTTATATTCTTTTATCTGAGAATGCCTTTATTTTCCCCCTTCCTAGATGAAGGATATGTATTTTAAGTTTATTTCTTTATTGAGAGAGAGAGACAGGTACTCTCAACAGGGCCTTCATGCAGCAATCCCCATCCCACACACACCAGACTTCCAGTCAGCCAGGATCAAAGGTGCTTGCAGGCATGCCTGGCATGTTCTAGACAACCTGGGCTTAAAACTCAGGGTCTCCCATGTGGCTCCTTGTCATGTAGCAGTGCCCTACGGCCTGTACCACTACAGCTGGGTCTCAGAGGATATTTTTTTCTAGGTATAGAATTTGGGGTTGCCATTTCTTTTCTGTCAGTACATAAAAAATGTTGTGCAGGGACCAGCAGATAGCATAATGGTTACGTCACTGGACTCCCACATAGTCAATCATGGTACAAGTCTTGGACCTGATGGCTTGAAACTCACGCTGGGCATGCCCAAAATCCCAGAAGGAGAATGAAGCAGAAAGGATTGCCACATGGCCATTCTCCCTGGGGAGGGGATGATTTCTCACTTTCTGTCTCTTTGTCTCTCATCTCTCTGGCAAGCACATGTCTCTCTAGCAAGCACATGTGCTCTATAGCAAAAAATCTTTCTCTCAAAACAAGAAAGAGGGGGGGCCAGCAGGTGGCATGGTGGTTGAGGCACTGGACACTCCCACATAGCTGACCATGGTTTGAGTCCCGGACCTGGTGGCTTGCTTTCTCACTTTCCCTTTCTCTCTCTCTCTGGTCAAATTAAAATGAATGAACGAATGAATAAAGTTTAAAAAAAAAAAAAAGAAAGAGGGATCAGCAGTGGGCATAATGTCTATGTCGCTGGACTCCCATGTAGTTGACTGTGGTTCGAGTCCCAGACCCAGTGGCTTAAACTCACACCGGGCACATGTGCGGGCGTGCCCAAGATCCGGAGAGGAGAATGAAAGAGAAAGGATTGCAGCTTGGCCATCCCCCCAGGGGGTAATTTTTTGCTTTCTGTCTCTCTGGTGAGCGTATGCGCCAGATAGCAAAAACCTCTCCCCCCGAAAAAAAGAACAATGCTGTAATTGTACCAATTTGAGGTCGTCTGGACTCCCACATGGCTGGCCGACCATGGTTCAGTCCCGGTCCTGGTAGCTTGCTTTCTCACTTTCCCTCTCTTTTTCTTTCCCTCTCTGGTCAAATTAAAAGAAAAAAAACTCACACTGGGCACGTGTGCATGCGTGCCCAAGATCCCGAGAGGAGAATGGTTCAATCTCAAGACCTGGTGGCTTGCTTTCTCACTTTCTACTATACTAGAAAAGCAAAAGGGAGACAAATAGAAGTAAGAGAGCACAAAACAACTAGAAAAATAAAGGATAAGTCCACACATATCAATAATAACATTGAATGTCAGGACTAAATTTCCCAACTAAAAGGCTAAAAATGCAGATTGAACAATTTTACACATAAGCAGATTTAAATACAAATTCACCAATATTTGACAGACAGTTGTCTCCACAGGTTTCAATTTGTAGATTTATTATAACCATTATTCATTGTATAAAACTAGGTAATAGAGGAAAAGTTCAAAATATTACCAGTACCTGAGTCTTTCTTTGAAATAAATTTTAAAGAGACTAAAATCAAAAACTTTGTAAACCCTCTAAATCACCAAATCACTGGCTTTGCCATGTCTTCACTTGTAAACGTCCCTTTCCAATTTTGTTTTGTTTGCTATTTTGAGGACTTACTCTTTAATGCACAGTACAGTACTGTGGTCTTATAAGAACTCACAGTGTGTGAGTAAAAGTGTTCTTTTTCTTTTCAGAGAGATTTTTGCTATAGGGAGTGTGCTCTTGCCGGAGAGACAGAGACAGAGAGACTCAAAGCGAGGAATCAACCCCAGGGGGGATGACCATGCTGCAATCCTTTCTGCTCTGTTCTCCTCTCGGGATTTTGGGCATGTATGCACAGGCACTCTGCATGAGTTTCAAGTCACTGGGTCTGGGACTTGAACCACAGTCAACTACATGGGAGTCCAGAGATGCAACCATTACACCATCTGGTGGTCTCAAAGTTCTTTTTCTATCTCTTCTTAATGAACTATTGTTATAGTTATATTATAGTTAATAACTACTGTTATATACAATCTTACCTATCTCTAACTGGACCAATGATTGATAACCACAGATTTTTCCAGACTATAAACTCTTATCTCTCACAGTCCTCTACACGGAAATTACAAATTTTTCTTTTTTCTTTTCTTTTTTTTGAGAGATTTTTGCTATAGGACACGTGCACTCGCCAGAGAGACAGAAAGACAGAAAGTGAGAAATCACCTTACAGGGTGGGGGCGTGAAGGGTGGTGGCCACACCACAATCCCTTCTCCATTCTCCTCTTGAGATTTTGGGCATGCACTCACAAGCACCTGGCATGAGTTTGAAGTCACTGGGTCTGATACTCAAACTGCAGTAGACTATGTGGGAGTCCAGTGATGTAACCATTACACCATCTACTGGTCTCATAAATTTTGTCTTTCCATTGACTATTTTAAGACATTCTTTGTTAATTGATAAGGTCATTTGTTGCCTGACTTTTTGTTTTAGAGGTTTTTGCCATAGGGCGTGTGTGCTCATGGGACAGAGAGAGAGCGACAGAGACAGTGAGAGAGAAAGTGAGAAATTACTCTCCCCTCCCATAGGGGATAGCCATAGCATAATCCCTTCTCTTTCATTCTCTTCCTGGGATCTTGGGCATACATGCACATGCGCCCAGAATGATTTTCAAGCCATCAGAACTTCTGGAACTTGAACTGTGGCTGACCATGTGGGAATCCAACGATGTATATGCCATCTGCTGGCCCCTAATTCTTAATCAATGTGTTTTTCTTTAGAACTGTATCTCATAGTAAAGAATATCATAGACAATTTAGTACATACTTGTGGAATAACCATTGGAGCAGGTTTCAAATGTTCACAACATAATATAATATTAAACGTTGAAAGTGGTGAATATATTTAAACCTCGATTTGCTTATTACACACCATATACATGCTTTCTAAGACCACTCTGTACCCTACAAAGATGCATAATGATCGTATGTAAATCATAAGTTACAATAAATATTTAAAGAGAAAAAGGAATAAAAACGCAATAAAAAGTTCACTAATTCTTCCCTCTTTCATCTCCAATCTACTTTTGAGCCTTTTAATTGTTTTTAATAAATGTTTAAGTTTTTATTAATTTTATTGCATTTTTAAATTCTACAATTATCTTTTGTTTCTTCTTATAGATTCTATTTCTGTGCCAAGATTTTCTACTTTTACATTTTTTTTTGAGAAGTTTTTGCTATAGGGCGCGTGCGCTCGCCAGACAGACAGAGAGAGACAGAGAGACAGAAAGCGAGAAATCACCCCCCAGGGGGGATGGTCACGCCGCAGTCCCTTCTCCTCCGTTCTCCTCTCGGGATCTTGGGCACGCATGCACACGCGCCCGGCATGAGTTTTAAGCCACCGGGTCCGGGACACGAACCGCAGTCGACTACATGGGAGTCCAGCGACATAGCCATTACGCTAACTGCTGGTTGGTTCCCTACTTTTACATTTGTTTTGAGTACGCTGCTTATGGAAACATTTTTATGCTGGCCGCTTTAAAATATTTAAAGTCTTCATGTTGGCATCTGTTGATTGTCTTTTCTCATTCAAGTTGCAATTTCCTGGTTCTTGGTATGACGGATGATGGTTTTCTTACATTTCAGACAATTTAGATATGTGTGTGATACTATCACTCCTATTTAATATTTTTTCTTTTTTATTTTTTTTTTTCAGTTTTGCTATAGAGCATGTGTGCTCAACAGAGAGAGAGAGAGAGAGAAGGAAAGTGAGAAAGCCACACCACCAGTGGGGGTGGCCATACTACAACCCCTTCTTCTCCATTATCCTCTCAGGATTTTGGCCATGCATGCACACACCCCAGCATGATTTTCTTTTTAAAAAATTATTTAATTTTGTTATTATTATTATTATTATTTTTAATTTGACCAGAGAGACAGAGAGAGAAAGGGAAAGTAAGAAAGCAAACTGCCAGGTCCAGGACCCAAACCACGGTTGGCCATGTGGTAGTTCAGCACCCCAACTACTGTGCCACCTGCAGGCCCTGATTTTCAAGACGTTGGGGTCTGAGACTGGAATCACACAGTTGGCCATGTGGGATCCAGCACCTTAAACTCCACGCCACCTCCTCGCCCTCTCTTCGCTCCTATTTAATTTTTTTTTTTTTCTAACAGGCATCCCTGGTATTTGTGTATAATGCTCAAATGTGGTAAAGGTGGATGGTGAGTCCCCACTGACCCTGCTGACCCCACTCTGCCAAAAGTGGAAGACACATACTCTGTCAAGGCAGATGGGTATGGAATAACCACAGTTTTCTCCTGGATTTCACTGACACATTCTCTATGAAAACATAGTGCCAGGACTGGTAGATGGCATAATGGCTATGTCACTGGACTCCCATGCAATCAACTGCAGTTCGAGTCCCAGACCCGGTGGCTTAAACTCACGCCAGACGTGTGCTTGTGTGCCCAAGATCCCGGGAGGAGAAAGGAAGAGAAGGGATTGCGACACAGCTATCCCCCTAGGGGGTGATTTCTCGCTTCCTGTCTCTCTGACTCCTCTGTCTTTCTGGCGAGCACTCGTGCCCTATAGCAAAAACCTCTCAAAAACAAAACAAAACAAAACAAAAAGCATAGTACCAACTTGAATTGCCTCATTATGACTGATTTAAGGATTCAACTCAGCTTCCTCACTGGGCCTGATCTCAGGGTGAGGAAAGGCAGAAGATGGAATTGCACTACTTTGCCTACTTCACCATGGCAGAGTGGAGTGGTAGGCTTAACTTCCCTCTTGGCTCCACAGACCCCAGGGGCTGGGGAAGTGGATTATCTAATAGACATGCTTCCCACTGTCTTGTTCTGCCTCATTGATACCAAACATCAATTCTAGGCAAGGTGGAGGTACAACTCCCCTCTGGGCTGCTGACACCAGAGGATGGGTGAGAAAATGGAGTTCCATTTAGCCCTATCTTGTACCTCGTCATTCGCTCTTGTTCAGCTCCCTGCTTGGTCCCACTGAGGCCTGGGGCCCACTGTGACAAACTCAGAATCACACCTCCTCGTTCTGCCCCACTGATGCTCAGTAGGGGTGGAGACCTAGCTCCTCACTAAATCCCACTGACATGGGGCCGGGGGTGGGGGTGGGGAGCAGCAGGGCGAATGGAGTGTAGAATAACCTCATACCGTTTCATTCAGTTTCACTGCTGCCAAATGGAGGAGTAGGCTTAGCTCCATGATCAAACCCAGCTAACTCCAAAAGGGGAGTCAGAGGTCCCCCTGCTTCCTCTGTGCAAGGGATGGACAATAGATTCCCCACTCAGCCCTGCCAACACCACCCTAGGGAAATCAAAACACTACTGCTTGTTTCCACCCAGCAAGAAATGAAAGACCAGCTTCCCACTTGGTCTGAGTGACACTGCTTCAGGCGAATCAGCACCACTGCCTGCTTTGGCTAGAAAGAGGGGCATATGGGTGACTAATTTCCTACTCAGCCCTGCTAAAACCACCAAGAGTTGAGGGGGAAGGGTTTTTTTAGTCTCTATACATTTTTAATGATTCTAAAATAATTCTGATACCGTTATACTTGTCCTGGAATTGAACAATTATGTAAACAGATGGCAAATGGTGGGGGTATGGTTTCTCACTGTTGGAGTGGGAGTATACAGATAAGCAAGGAGAGAAAGCTAGAATGATCCACGTGGTAAGAGATTAGAGCTGGTGACATCAGTGTGAACTCATGTTTAGCTTAATGTTGATACATATGGTTACATATAGAAATATTTAAAGATGTGTGCATATACAAGGGTTGGTGTATATATATATATATATACACATATTTCCTTGCTTTGTCAGCTGATAGGTCCTAGAAGCACCAACACCCAGTAACAATGAGCACATACAGCACCAGATTTTGGGTTCTTACACCATTCTCCATAAAAAGGAACACAGAATTCCTTAGAGAAATAGCTGATTCTAGGACTGGCGCAGGTATTTTATTTATTTAGTTAGTTTATTTAGTTTTTGTAAAGAATTATTTAATTTAACTTTATATCTTTATTTTAGTTTGACCAGAGAGAGAGAGAGAAAGCAAGCCACCAGGTCTGGGACTCAAACAGCAGTCAGCCATGTAGGAGTCCAGCACCCTTAACCACCATGCCACCTGCCGGCCCCTATTTTTATTTTTTAATGTTTTTTTTTTTTATTATTTTCTAAGAGTATGTTTTTGTTTTTGTTTTTACTATAGGGTGAGTACACTTGCCAGAGAGACAGAAAGCAAGAAATCATCCCCCAGAGGGGTGGCCACACCACAACCCCTTCTCCTCCCGGGATTTTGGGCATGTATGCACATGCACCCAGCGCGAGTTTTAATAAAGCCACCAGGTCCAGGACTAGAACTACAGTCAACTATGTGGAAGCCAGTGATGTAGCCATTACACCATTTCCTGGTCCCTGGAGCTGGCATTTTACATATTTTTACATTTAGAGAAAAGTTGCAAAGATAGTACAGAGAGTTCCTATATACATTGCACTCCATTTTTCTTTTTTTTCTTTTTTTTTTCTTTTTTTTTGCTATAGGGCGTGTGCGCTCACCAGAAAGACAGAGAGAAACAGAGATAGAAAGTGAGAAATCACCCCCTGGGGGGATGGTCACGCCACAATCCCTTCTCCTCCATTCTCCTCTTTGGAATCCTGGGCATGCACGCACACACGCCTGGCATGAGTTTAAGGCACCGGGTCCGGGACTTGAACCGCAGTCGGCTACGAGGGAGTTCAGCGATATAGCCATTACGCTAACCGCTGGTCTCTGTTTTTCCTATTATTAACATCTGGTATTGTTGCAGGATAGCTTCTGTGATGATATCCAGGTTGTTGGTGTTTCAGACAAAGAATTGAATGTAACATGCCAACAGCAAAAGGAAAGGGTAATTTATTAAATAAAAACAAAAGTACACTCTCAAAAAGTAGCAGTGGGCCTGAGCAGACAGAGTGACTCAAAAGGCCCCAGCAGTTACATTCTACAAGGTTTATAACTTTTTTTTTAAAAAAATTACTTTATTTAACTTATTTGTTTATTTATTTTAATTTGACCAGAGAGAGAGAAAGAAAGCAAGTCACCAGGTCTGGAACTCAAACCGCAGTCAGCCACATGGGAGTCCAGTGCCCTTAACTACCACACCACCGGCCGGCCCCTATACTGTTTTAGTATAGCTTGTGTCCGTTGATCATTGTCTGGGCCCAACGATTGTTCTCATTTCATTGGCTCTATTCAATGTGGCGCAATCAGTTAGACGTTAGACATCCCCCGCTAATCTCCTGTCTACATTACCTTGGGTGGGGAATTTTCTGTCCTGATTGGGTTTTTCTATCCAGCCACTTTGACAGATGCTCCAGCCCCCATACCCAATTCCATTTGCTAGTTTTCTTCTACCTCAGCATTACTGTGATACTTTGATCACAACTAATTAACCAATATTGATGTATTATTATTAACTAAAGTCCATACTTTATTCGGATTTTCTTAGTTTCTTCCTTTTTGTTTTTCAAGAGAAAAGGTACCCTTGACAGGCTTTTGAAATACTGCGATCCTCCCCACAGCCTTCCCAGATCACAGGCACAGCAGCATGTTCAGGTCAACCCAGTATCTGAACCAAAAGCCTTCCATATATACCCCTCTTCAAGCCAGGTACACTGCTCTTTGACTGGGGGAATTTTCAGACTAGGGAAGCTCTCTCCATTAAATTCCCCTCTTGGGTCTCTTGTTCTCTCACTTCTCTTACTATCTGCAACATCCAATCTCATATTCCAAAGGATATCCTTTGGCTTGTCTTTCCCCCAAAATTTCCATACACTTTATCATGGAGGTGAAATCAAGCCCCACCATGTCACTTGTCACTCAGTTTGGTCTCAATACAAGTTTGACAATGGTTCTCAATGGCTAGAGAATGGTACTTTTTGTTTGTTTGTTTGTTCATAACATTTACTTTACTTTAGGAGTTGAACAACTTGTGATGTACAGTTTTGGTCTACATCAATGGTTGGTTTTGGAAGCAGTTTTACACTGTTTTTCAATGGCCGTTTAAAAATGAAGCTTACTTTCGGAGTTAAGCATGTAGTTTTTCAGCCAAAATCTGGAGATAGCTTTGGAGTATCAGAAAGATCTTTGGCAGGAAGACTCTACTCATGGAGCTGCTTTTCATACCTAAAGATCTTTGCTGTAGCTCAAAGCTGAGTTTTTGTTTTTGTTTTTTAAAGAATTATTTTGTTTTAACTTTATTTATTATTATTATCATTATTATTTTCCAGTTTG
>NW_006198297.1:166173-166470 GCF_000334495.1 Tupaia belangeri chinensis
CCACGTGCCAGCCCCTCAAAGCTGAGTTTTGAGTTTAAGAATGCACTACACTTTCAAAGCAAACTAAACTTCAAAACATCATCTTAGTGCAATTAAGAACAAACTAACACAAACTTGTTCGTACCACTTACTTAACGTTAGGAATTGAACAACTTGTGATGTACAGTTTGCTGTCCATCAATGTTTGGTTTTGGAAGGAGTTTTACACTGTTTTTCAATGGACTTTTTTTTAATTATTATTTTATTTAACTTTATTTATTTAAATTTGAGCAGAGAGGGACAGAGTGAGAGAGAGAG
>NW_006198297.1:166491-167082 GCF_000334495.1 Tupaia belangeri chinensis
GAAAGCAAGCTGCCAGGTCCAGGACTCGAACCACAGTCAGCCATGTGGGAGTCCAACACCCTTAAGCACCATGCCACCTGCCACCTCCCCAATGAACGTTTTAAAATGAAGTTTACCTTTGGAATTAAGCATGTAGTTTTTCGGCAAATATCTGAACTCCTTGGAATATCAGAAAGATCTTTCGCAGAAAGACTTCACTCATGGAGCTGCTTTTCTTTTCTTTTTCCATTTTTTCTTTATTTTTAATTTCATTTTCTTTTATACAGTCAATCACATTATTTAGTTTACAAAGTGAATATTTTAACATGTGAACATTTTTCCCTTGTCCAGTTGACTAAATTATATCTTTAACAGAAATTGGCACCTTTCTTTGTCCCATTACTGCTTTTCCTCCCCATTTTTTTTCTAATTGTTCTTCCTTAAACCCTACTCTTTCATATACACTATATCTGTATTTACATTCATTTACTGTGTTTTTATATCTTTTTTTTTTTTTGAGAGGTTTTCGCTATAGGGCGCGTGCATTTGCCAGACAGACAGAGAGAGACAGAGAGACAGAAAGCGAGAAATCACCCCCCAGGGGGAATGGTC
>NW_006198297.1:167319-172688 GCF_000334495.1 Tupaia belangeri chinensis
TGGCAATTATGAATAGTGCCGCAATAAACATTGATGTGCAAGCACTTTCCTGATTAAGAATTCTTCTGTCCTTTGGATAGATACCAAGGAGTGGGATTGCTGGATCACATGGTAGTTCTATTTGTAGATTTTTGAGGAATCTCCAAATTGTTCTCCACAGTGGCTGGACCAATTTACATTCCCACTTGCGGTGTAAGAGAGTTCCGCTTTCACCACACCCCTGCCAGCACTTATCGGTTTTTTGGGTTTTTTTTAATCTTAGTCATTCTGACTGGGGTTAAGTGGTATCTCATTGTTGTTTTATTTCCCTTAAAATGAGGGATATTGAGCATTTTTTCATATGTCTTTTGGCTATTCGTATGTCATCTTTAGAGAGTGGTTTTTTCAACTCACTCTCCCATCTTTTAATAGGGTTGATCATCTTTTTTCCAAACAGCAGCCTGAGTTCCTTGTGTATTCTGGTTTTAAGTCCCTTATCTGATGCATAGTTTACAAAAATATTTTCCCATTCTGAGGGCTGTTGATTCACACTAATTACTGTGTCTTTTGCCATGCAGAAACCTCTTAGCTTGATGTAATCCCACTTGTCTATTTTGGGGGTCTTGTTTAAGAAGTCTTTCCCTGCACCTATGTCTCCCAGAGTTTCCCCAGATTTTTCCAGGAGCAGTTTTATAGTTTGAGGTCATAGATTTAGATCTTTGATCCACTTTGACTTGATTTTTGTTGAGGGTGAGAGGTAGGGGTTCAGATTCATCTTTCTGCAGGTGAAAATCCAGTTTCTCCAGCACCATTTGCTGAAGAGATTTTCCTTTTCCCACTGGATTGACTGGTACCCCTTGTCAAAAATCAGTTGACTGTATTTTGGGGAATTTATTTCTGGAGACTCTATTCTGTTGCATTGGTCCACATATCTGTTTCGTGCCAGTACCATGCCAATTTTTGTTCGTTTGTTTGTTTTGGAGAGGTTTTTGCTATAGGGAGCGTGCGCTCACCAGACAGACAGAAACAGAGAGACAGAAAGCGAGAAATCACCCCCCAGGGGGGATGGCCACGCCACAATCCCTTCTCCTCCATTCTCCTCTCAGGACCTTGGCCACGCATGCACACGCGCCCGGCGTGAGTTTTAAGCCACCGGGTCTGAGACGTGAACCATGGTCGACTACATGGGAGTCCAACGACATAGCCATTATGCTAACTGCTGATTCCCAAGAGTGTTTCCCTTATGCTGCAAATTGATGTTTGCCGAAGTCTCTCTTCTGTTGTTTTTAGCAATGTGGTCTAAAGAGGGGTACACTACTGAGGTATCTTGGATAGCAGTATCTCCTTTTACACAGGTACAAGGGAGGATCCCAGAAAACCTAACATTACTGAAGAGTTTCAGATCTCTGATTCTAGACCCATCTAGTCCCTCTGGCAGGGTGGATGATGAGGAGGAGAGGATAATATGAGAGAAAAGAAAAGATGACATAGAGGAATAAAGAAAAAGTTGTACACCGCACATTAGAACGGCGGGCAATTTCGCCAGAGGCCTGGAAATGGAACTGGCACCTGCTGCAGGGGAAAGGACAGTCTGTGGAGGAAGGAAGAAGAAGGTATTAACAAGAGAATGGAGAAGCACAAAGAAAAAAGGCAGAAAAAACTGGCTACCTACCTAAGGGGTGGGGTCTTGGGCTGAGGAACCTGGAAGTGAGGTGGTAAAAGGCAGAGGTGCCCCTGCCTCAATATCCCTTGCTAGCCAGAGACCTGGAGATGGAACTGACACCTGTTGAAGGAGAAAGGAAAGTCTATGGAGGGAGGAAGAGGAGGGTATTAAGAGAATGGAGAAGTGCAAAGAAAAAAATCAGAAAAAACTGACTACCTACCTAAGGGGTGGGGTCTAGGGCTAGAGAGCCTGGCAGTGAGGCGGGGAAGGGCAGAGGTGTCCCTGCCTCAGTATCCCTTGCTAGCCAGAGGCCTAGAGATGGAACTGGCGCCTGCTGAAGGGGAAAGGACAGTCTGTGGAGGAAGGAAGGGGAAGATATTAACAAGAGAATGGAAAAGCACGAAGAAAAGCAGAAAAAACTGGATACCTACCTAAGGAGCGGGGTCTTGGGCTGGGGCACCTGGAAGTAAGGCGGGGGTGGGAGGGTAGAGTTGCCCCTGCCTCAGTATCCCTTGCTAGGCAGAGGCCTGGAGATAGAACTGGTGCCTGCTGAAGGGGAAAGGACAGTCTGTGGGGGGAGAACGTGGAGGTTATTAACTAGAGAACGGAGAACTGCAAAGAAAAAAAAAGCAGGAAAAACTGTCTACCTACCTTGGGAGGGGGGGGGTCTTGGGCTGAGGAGCCTGATAGTGAGGCAGAGGGGGCAGAGTTGCCCCTGCCTCAGTATCCCTTGCTAGCCATAGGCCTGGAGATAGAACTGGCACTTGCTTCAGGGGAAAGGATTATATATGGAAGGAGGAAGGGGAAGGTATTAACAAGAGAATGGAGAAGCACAAAGAAAAAAATCAGAAAAAACTGGATACCTACCTAAGGCGCAGGGTCTTGGGCTAGGAAGCCCGGAAGTGAGGTGGGGGCAGTGGGTAGATGTACACAGGCCTCAGTATCCCTTGTTAGCCAGAGGCCTGGAGATGGCTCTGGAGTCTGTTGAATAGGAAAGGAAAGTCTATGGAGGGAGGAAGAGGAGGTTATTAACAAGAGAATGGAGAAGTGCCAAGAAAAAAAAAAAAAAAAAAAAAAAAAAAAAAATCAGAAAAAACTGGCTACCTACCTAAGGGGTCGGGATTTGGGCTTGGGAGCCTGGAAACGAGTTGAGGTGAGAGTTGAGGTGACGGGGCAGAAGTTCCCCTGCCTCAGTATCACTTGCTAGCCAGAGACCTGAAGATGAAACTGGCGCCTGCTTCAGGGGAAAGGACTCTCTGTGGAGAGAGGAAGGGGAAGGTATTAACAAGAGAATGGAGAAACACAAAGAAAAAAGGCAGAAAAACTGGCTACCTACCTAAGGGGTGAAGTCTTGGGCTGTGGAGCCTAGAAGTGAGGTGGGGGAGCAGAGGTACCTCTGCCTCAGTATCCCTTGCTAGCCAGAGGCATGGACATGGAACTGGCGCCTGCTGCAGGGGAAAGGACAGTCTGTGGAAGGAAGAAGGGGTAGGTATTAACAAGAGAATGAAGAAGCACAAAGAAAAAAAAAAATGCTACCTACTGATGGGGCAGGTTATTGGGCTGGGGAGCCTGGCAGTAACTCTTGGGGGGGAGGCGGGGAACGGGACAGAGGTGTGCCTGCCTCAGTATCCCTTGCTAGCCAGAGGCCTGGAGATGGAACTGGCGCCTGTTGGCAAGGGAAAGGACAGTCTTGGAGGGAGGAAGAGGAAAGTATTAACAAGAGAATGGAGGACAAAGAAAACCAGCAGAAAAACCTGACTACATACCTAAGGGGGGATTCTTGGGCTGGGGAGCCTGGAAGTGAGGCGAGGGGAGCAGAGGTGAACTTGCATCCCTATCCTTTGCTAGCCATATGCCTGGAGATGATCTGACACCTGCTTCAAGGGAAAGGATAGACTGTGGAGGGAGGAAAAGGAAGATATTAACAAGAGAATGGAGAAGCACAATGAGAAAAATCAGAAAAAATGGCTACCTATGTGAGGGGCAGGATCTTGGGCTGTGGAGCCTGGAAGTGAGGCGGGGAAGGGCAGAGATGCCCCTGCCTCAGTATTCCTTGCTAACCAGAGGCGTGAACATGGAACTGGCACCTGCCACAGTGGAAAGAACAGTCTATGGGGGGAAGAAGGGGAAGGTAGTAACAAGAGAATGAAGAAGTGCAAAGAAAAAATGCAGAAAAAAGGCTAACTACCGATGGGGCAGGTTATTGAGCTGGGGAGCCAGGCAGTAACTTGGGGGGTGCAGAGGTGCGCCTGCTTCAGTATACCTTGCTAGCCAGAGGCCTTGAGATGGAAGTGGTGCCTGCTGCAGGGGAAAGAACACTCTGTAGAGAAAGGAAGAGGAAGGAATTAACAAGAGAATGGAGAAGTATAAAGAAAAAAAGCAGAAAATCTGGCAACCTACCTAAGGGGCAGGGTCTTGGGCTGGGGAGCCTGGAAGGATGGGGGGGGGCAGGGGCAGAGGTGCTCCTTCCTCAGTATCCTCTGCTAGCCAGAGGCTTTTAGATGGAACCCGTGCCTGCTGTAAGAGAAAGGACACTCTAAGGAGCTGGGTATTGGGATGGAGAGCCTTGAAGTGAGGAGGGGGAGGAGGCAGAGGTGCTCCTGCCTCAGTATCCCTTGCTATCCAGAGGGCTGGAGATCGAATTCGTTTTTGCTGCAGAGGAAAGGACAGCCTGGGGAGGGAAGCAGAAGGAGGTATTAACAAGAGAATGGAGAAGCGCAAAGAAAAATGCAGAAAAAACGGGCTACCTACCAAAGGGGCGGGGTCTTGACCTGGGGAGCCTGGAAGTAAGGCGGCCTCAGTATCCCTTGCTAGCCAGAGGCTTTGATCTGGGACTGTGGAACTGGTGCCTGCTGCAGGGGAAATGACAGCCTGTGGAGGGAGGAAGAGGAAAGTATTAACAAGAGAATGGAGAAGCGCAGAGAAAAAAGAGAGAAAAAACTGGCTACCTACCTAAGGGGATGGTCTTGGGCTGGGGATCCTAAAAGTGAGTCGGGGGCAGGCGGGTAGAGGTGCCCCTGCCTCAGTATTTCTTGGGAGCCAGAGACCTGGAGATGGAACTGGCACCACAGTCTGTGGGGGGAGGAAGAGGAGGGTATTAACAAGAGAATGGAGAAGCACAAAGAAAAAAGGCAGAAAAAATGGCTACCTACCTAAGGGTTGGGGGCTTTGGCTGGGGAGCCTGGCAGTGGGCTGAGCAGGGCAGAGGTGCCCCTGCCACAGTATCCCTTGGTAGCCAGAGACCTGGAGATGGAACTGGCGCCTGCTGAAGGGGAAAGGACAGCCTGTGGGGGGAGGAAAAGTCAGATATTAACAAGAGAATGAAGTGCAAAGAAAAAAAGCAGAAAAAACTGGCTACTTACCTAAGGGGCGGGTCTTGGGCTGGGGAGCCTGGAAGTGAGAGGGAGCAGAGGTGCCTCTGCCTCAGTATCCCTTGCTAGCCAGAGGCCTGGAGATGGAACTGGCTCCTTCTACAGAGGAAAGGACAGTCTGTGGAGAAAGGAAGAGGAGGGTGTTAACAAGAGAATGGAGAAGTGCAAAGAAAAAAAGTATAAAAAACTGGCTACCTGCCTAAGGGGTGGGCTCTTGGGCTGGGGAGCCTGAAATGAGGCGGGGGGAGGGGGGCCAGAGGTGTCCCTGCCTCAGTATCCCTTGCTGGCCAAAGGCCTGTAGCTGGACCTGCCACCTGCTCACATCAATGTATTTTTATAGGTAAATTTTAGATCGG
>NW_006198297.1:172826-174634 GCF_000334495.1 Tupaia belangeri chinensis
TTGGAGTGAGAGCGGGTGTGCTGAGTGGCCCCTGCCTCAGTATCCCTGGGTAGCCAGAGGCCTGGAGATGGAACTGGTGCCTGCTGCAGGGGAATGAACCCCCCCCCTTTTTTAAATTGCTTTGTGTTTGTTTGTTTTGTTTTGTTTTTCTCTGTTTTGTATTTTTTTGATATTCTTTTTTCTTTTCTTTTTACATTTCTCACTTTTCTGCTCAACTTCCACACACTGATTTTCTAGACTGGTCTAGGTGTTCAGTAACCAAATAACTGAATACTTTTTGGGTCAGATTAATCCTCAGTCTTCACTGAATCAACTATGCAAGTGGATTAAAATGGTACTTTTTAGAGACTGCAGGTCACCTCCTCCTGCATTCCTCTAAACGCTCAGATTTAACTCCAAAAACTAGGGGAAAATGTATAATCCATCAGATGGCCAGAAAGTACCACAGAGGCACAAGAAATATGAGAAACCAAGAAAATATTTCTCCTCTGAGGGAGAAGAATAACTCCTCTTCCTCCACAGAGAATATAAGAGAACTGATGGAAATGTCAGATAAGGAATTTAAAATATTCATAGTGACAAAGGTTACAGAGATGCAAGAGAATAGAGACAACGAACTCCAGAATATGCAGCAGAAAAGAGACACCAAGTTCTAGGAGGTGAGGAAGTTCTTGCACCATCTAAAAGAGGAGATACACATCATAAAAAAGAATCTAAATTGTTAGAGATGAAGGCTGTAACACAAGAAATCAAAACCTCCCTTGAAAATATCAAAAGCAGATTAGATCATGCAGAAGATCGAATCTCAGATGTAGAAGATAGAACTTCTGTCCTAGAAAAGTACACCAAAAAGACTGAGAAAATAACTCCCCAAAAATGAGAATAAGATACGAATAATACTAGATACCATTAAACGCCCAAACATCCGGATCACTGGTATCCTAGAAGGTGAAGAAGGTAATAAGGGATAATCTATTGGCCAGAAAGTACCACAGAGGCACAAGAAATATGAGAAACCAAGAAAATATTTCTCCTCTGAGGGAGAAGAATAACTCCTCTTCCTCCACAGAGAATATAAGAGAACTGATGGAAATGTCAGATAAGGAATTTAAAATATTCATAGTGACAAAGGTTACAGAGATGCAAGAGAATAGAGACAACGAACTCCAGAATATGCAGCAGAAAAGAGACACCAAGTTCTAGGAGGTGAGGAAGTTCTTGCACCATCTAAAAGAGGAGATACACATCATAAAAAAGAATCTAAATTGTTAGAGATGAAGGCTGTAACACAAGAAATCAAAACCTCCCTTGAAAATATCAAAAGCAGATTAGATCATGCAGAAGATCGAATCTCAGATGTAGAAGATAGAACTTCTGTCCTAGAAAAGTACACCAAAAAGACTGAGAAAATAACTCCCCAAAAATGAGAATAAGATACGAATAATACTAGATACCATTAAACGCCCAAACATCCGGATCACTGGTATCCTAGAAGGTGAAGAAGGTAATAAGGGATAATCTATTCTATAAAATCCTGGAAGAAAACTTTCCAAACCTAGAGAGGCACTCAAATATTCATACCCAAGAAATACAAAGGACCTCACATGGAGTCAACCGAAGAAGATCTTCCCCCGGGCACATCATAGCCAGATTGACCAAAACCACAGCTACTAAATTTGGCAAGAGAGAAACATCAAGTTACTTTAAAAGGCTATACCATAAGACTAACTTTGGATCTCTCATTGGAAACAATGCGAGCAAGGAAAGAATGGGAAAATATATTCAAAGTGTTAAGTGAAAAACAATTT
>NW_006198297.1:175421-179754 GCF_000334495.1 Tupaia belangeri chinensis
AAGAATTTACCAACACCAGACCAGCTCTCCAAGAAGTGCTGAAGGGAGTGCTATATACCAGGAAAACTAAAGTCAGACACACAGAAATAAGAGTACAAAAAACAACCAAGAGAATGGCCAGCCTAATGGTAGGGACAAGTCTTGAGTTGAATGTTAACTTCCAGAATTTAAATGGAAATATCAGATCACAGTAACACTGCAAATTCAATAGAAGAGATTAATTACGTGAGTCTGAACTAGTGAAAGAAAAAATTTTTGACTTTAAATGAAAACATTACTGATTTGGAGGACCAGCAGTTGACATAATGGCTATGTTGCTGGACTCCCATGTAGTCAACTGTGGTATGAGTCCCAGACCTGGTGGCTCAAACTCATGCTGGGTGCGTGTGCGTGCATGCCCAAGATTCTGAGAGGAAAATGGAGAAGGGATTGTGGCGTGGCCACCCCAGGGTGATTTCTCACTTTATGTCTCTCTGTCTCTCTCTGCCTTTCTGGCGAGTGCATGCGCCCTATAGCAAAACCTCTCCCCCAAAAAAGAAAAAAAATTTACTGATTTTCTTCAATTGTTTGATTTCCATATTTAAGGATTTTTGTCTTCTCTTGAACTGTTGATAGGTTTATCTAACTACTATCGGAAGTGAATCCTAACCTTTTTCCTGGCTTTAAGTTTTAAGCAAATTTAACATTTTTTAAAAATTTTTGATATATTAAAACTAAAACTGTTTTTCTTGAAATAAAAAATCCATTAAAATTAAAAAATAATTATTTTATTTAACTTTACGTATTTATTTACTTATTTTTTTAAAAAATTGACCAGAGGGGGCCGGCAAGTGCTGCTGGATTCCCACATGTCCAACCATGGTTCAAGTCTCAGAACTGGCAGCTTGCTTTCTCACTTTCTCTCTCACTCTCCCTCTCTCTCTCTCCTTCTCTTATCAAATTAAAAATAATAATAACGAATAAAATAAAATAAATAAATAAGTAAAATTTGACCAGAGAGAAAGTGAGAAAGCAAGCTGCCAGATCTGGGACTGAAACTGTAGTCAGCCATTTGAGAATCCAATGCCTTTAACCACCATGCCACCTGCTGCCCCTGCACTAAGTTCATTTTTCTATCATTGTTTTATCCAAAAGGATGGAGACCTTTTTCTTTTCTGTTTGTTGTTAGGCTGGCATGCAGTTGGTGCTCAGTAAATGTTGAAAATCAATCCATGATTTTTTACAAGAATTATTTATTTAATTTTACTTATTTGTTATTATTATTTAATTTGACCATAGAGAGAGAGGGAAAGTAAGAAAGCAAGCTACCAGGTCAGGGACTCAAACTGCAGTCTGCCATGTGGGAGTCCAGTGCACCAACCACCATGCCACCTGCTGGCCTCAAATTCATGATTTTTATATTTTCTGCTTTTAATGCATCTTTTATTCTGTTTCTCCTAATCCCTGGTAAGTGATTTCTTTGTTTGATGTGAGTTTCTTCTAACAATTTAGTGAGTTTAGAGGTTTGGGGGCACTTTGGTGGATGCCTTGATGACTGGAAACAATTGCAAAATAAAATCAATCCTCTGTTTTTTAGAATTTATTGGTTGACTTGTTTCAGTGAATAATGACAAGAATCTTCTACTTCTGCTTCTTCCCACCCTCACTACACACTTTCAGTTAATCTTGTTATTAGTTTTAATTCTCTTGGTATTTCCCTTTATTCTCTTTAGATATTCTGATTTTTTTATTACTTGATTTGTTAGCTGTGAATAATAAAAAATGAGGAATTACATTAGCCATGGTGGTTTAGTAGGTAGCATGCCACTGCACAATGATTGAGTCATGTGGGAAGGCCCAAGGTTCAGATGCCAGGTTGGCCTGACCATGACAGGTGCTCCCATGGGTCTGCCCATGATCCTGGTTTGCTGGGAGGTGAGGGGGAGGATTGTGGCCCGATGAGATCTTGTCAAAGGTCACGCTCTCTCTTCCTCTCTTATGGAAAGAGGAAAAGAAGAGAAGAGAAAGGAAAGAAGATGGAGGTAGGAGGGAGATATGATGAGGCTTTGCCTACACTCTTCACTCCCCAATTTGAATGGGTTATATTTTTTCTACCTCATTGGGGACTTAGAATAATGGTTTTCCCCTAGAGATCATGTCTTCTGAAGTTCAGATGCTTTATCCTCTCTCTCTCTCTCCCCCTCTCACTCTCTCTCTGATTCCATCTATTCCCTGAGGAATAGCCCCCTTGTTTCTCCCCTTACCTCTGTGAGTAAGATGCATCAATGAAGACCTGGCCCAATGTTTGAAGGAAAGATGGCCAGCCTGCCCAGGCCCCAGTTCATATGACCTCCCAAAGTAACTCTCTTCCGACACTGCTGTCGTCTCACTCTGCCTCTTTCTCTCTGTCTTTTTAAAAAAGTTTTTGTAATAAGCTCATGTGCTTGACAGAGACAGAGACAGAGATAAAGGGAAAATAAGAAAGCACCTCCCAGGG
Source organism: Tupaia belangeri chinensis (assembly GCF_000334495.1). Lineage (NCBI taxonomy): Eukaryota > Metazoa > Chordata > Mammalia > Scandentia > Tupaiidae > Tupaia > Tupaia belangeri. The sequence continues at coordinate 177,898 of NW_006198297.1, forward strand.
GAGATGGCCACATGGGCAATCTCTTCTCCTCCATTCTCCTCTCAGGATTTTGGGCATGTACACACATGCACCGGGTGTGTTTTCCAAGATGCCAGGCCCAGGATTCCAATGGTGCACTTGGCCATGTGGGATCCAACTGCCTTAATCACCATGCCACCTGGCTGGCCCAGTCTTTGTTGTTTTATAAAAAAAAAAAAAAAAAAAAAAACAAAACCAAATACCTGATCTATTTCTCCATAAGCAAGAAGAAGAGAGAAACAGCACTACCAACAGGATCTCAACACCATGATCCACCCCCAGCCTCAGCCAGCATTGGATCATGGACACGTGTGTACTTGGCATATTCAGGGCAGTCTCCAGGCCTACAATCATCCCAAGCGGGACTGCCTTGCAGAGGGTCATGTTTTATCATTATGCCACTGACCAATTCCTTGTCTTGGTCTTATCTTAATTTCTGTCTCTCTTGACCTCTCTTCTGTGTCTCTATCTTCCTCTGTCTCTGTCATCCTATACCTATCTCTATCACTGTTTATCTCTATCTCATTCTATCTTATTTCATCTGCTCTCTGTCTCCCCTTCTCTCCCATCTATCTGTATCTATCACTCCCCAGTCTCTGTCTCTCCCCCCACATATCCCTCTCTGAGCCTTTCTGAGCCCCAGAATTCAGCTTCTCCTTCTGTGACATCCTTCTCATATGCTGCATCCACTTATTATGACCCAGTTAGCATGTCCTGTGCCTGTCCCATGCACTATGCCCAAGGAGAAGTGCAATTTACCTCCCATACACTCTGCTTTCCAACTCCCAGTCTAATTCCTTCTCTATGGGCCTATTTCTCTGAGTGCTCAAACTACCTAGGGTAATGGATTTATCTTATCCTCCCCCATCCCACAGTCAACTCACTCTGATAATGTGGAGTGGGAGTCTGAAAGAGGTCCCCCAAGTCTCACTTTTATTTGTGAAGCACATGTTTTCCCCAGAGAGAGGGACAGACAGAATCTCCCAACAGGGTGGTAGCACTGTGATCCTTTTCCTCCATTTCTCCATCCAGTGATGATTTGGGGCATGCATGCATGTGGGCCTGGCATATTTTTCAAGTCTCCAGGGCTGGGATTAGAACTGTGCTTAGCCATGTGGGATCCAGCTCCCTTAACCACTGCACTATAGGGCCATCCCTCACTTTTTTGTTAAAGAATAAACAAAATATGCATAGTGAGGAGATAGTTAAATAACATTTTTATAATTAATTTTTGTTTGTTTGTTTGTTTTTGCTATAGGGCACATGCACTCACTGGAGGGACAGAGACAGTGAAAAATCACCCTTCAAGGGGGATGGGGTCACTGCAATCTCTCCTCCTCCATTCTCCTTTTGGGATTTTAGGCACACAAGCACATGCACCCAGCATGAGTTTCAAACCTCCGGTCTGGGACTTAAACTATGGTTGGCGATGTGGGAGTCCAGCGATGTAACCATTATGCTTTCTGCTGGTCCCTATAATAAACTTTTATTTTCCATTCAGAGTACACTGTATATTGTCTCAATCAAGTACATCAATATACATGTTATTGTCAACAAATAATTTTCCATTTTTTGTTTCCTGTATGTTTTGCTTCCCCCCATCTTTGATTCCCTATCTCTTGCCCTCTGCCATCTCCCACTCTCTTCCCACACTGTCTCTGGTATCTATGTTTACTTTCTATACTGTTTCCCCACACACACAGACACACATTTTATTGAAATACTAAAAATCTTAATTAATCTAAATATTTTCATAGCAATCACGGCTGATATATACATTTAGCTGATATATACATTTCCATGAAAACAATATGAAACTTTTTTTTTTTGGTGACTTAA
>NW_006198297.1:180572-185946 GCF_000334495.1 Tupaia belangeri chinensis
TAGATTATCAATGCCCTTATGGGTCTCTTCATCTTCTGGAATGCCAATTATCCGGCTGTTTGGATGTTTGATGGTATCTTGTACTTCTCGTATATTATTCTCAAGTTTTTGTGCCATTTTCTCAGTCTTTGTGGTGGATTTTTCTAGGCCAGCAATTTTCTCTTCTACCTCTGAGATTCTATTTTCTGTATGATCTAGTCTGTTTTTAATACTTTCAAGGGAGATTTTGACTTCCTGTATTATAGCCTTCATTTCTAACAGTTCCATCTGATTTTTTTGTAAAGAGTGAAATTCCTCTTTTAGATCTTGCAAGAATTTCCTCACCTCCTGGAACTCATCAACCTCTTTCTCCTTTCTCTTTAGCAGTTCATTGTCTCTCTTCTCTTCCATCTCAGTTAGCTTCGCCATTATGAATACTCTAAATTCTTTATCAGACATTTCCATGATTTGTATTGAACTGCTTGTGGATGAAGAGGAATTATTCTTTTCCCTTGGAGGAGAAGTATTTTCTTGCTTTCCCATATTTCTTGTGGTCCTGCGGTGATTTCTTGTCATCTGATAGTTGGTGTGCTTCTTTCTAATTCTTGAAGTTCAATCTGAATGTTCAAGAGCAAGCAGAAAGAGGTGATCTTGAATCTCTTTGCCATTCTGTTGTGATTGCTGGTGCAGCAGATTCAGTAGATATTGAGGAATATGTTAACCCTAATAGTATTTGGATGTTTAGCTACAGTGCCCTTAGATCCATCACGCTGACTTTGCTTGCTGGAGGCTGAATTATCAGTAGAAAATCTTCATTTCTCCTGTCCCCTGAAATGACTAGTTCACAGGAGCCATGAGGAATCCTCTTCTCGGTCCCTATAATAAACATTTTTTAAAAAGAATTATTTATTTAGAGGCCAGCAGGTGGCATGGTGGTTAGGGGTGCTGGACTCCCATGTGTCTGACCACAGTTTGATTCCCGGGCCTGGCGACTTGCTTTCTCACTTTTCCTCTCTCTCTCACACACTCTGTCAAAATAAAATGGATAAATAAATAAAGTTACATAAAATAATCATTTAAAAAATATATTAGGACCAGCAGTTGGCATAATGGCTATGTCGCTGGACTCCCATGTTATTGACCATAGCTTGAGTTGACCATAGTTTGAGTCCCAGACCCGGTGGCCTAAACTCACACTGGGCACATGTGCGTGTGTGCCCAAGACCCCAAAAAGAGAATGGAGGAGAAGGAACTGCGGTGTGGCCATCCTCCCGAGGGGGTAATTTCTCACTTTCTGTCTTTCTAGCGAGCACACAAGCTCTATAGCAAAAACCTCTCCAAAAAAAAAAAAAAAAAAAGAATTATTTATTTCATTTATTTTTGTTATCATTATTTTATTTAACTTTATTTGTTTATTTTTAATTTGACCAGAGAAGGACAAAGTAAGAGAGAAAGAGAGAAAAAAAACAAGTCGCCAGGTCTGGGACTTAAACCACAGTCAGCTATGTGGGAGTCCAGTGCCCTTAACCACCACATAGCCTGCTGGCCCCCCATTATTATTATTATTTTTTAATTTGCTACACAACACATGTACACAGAGAGAGAAAGTGAGAAAGGAAGCCACTAGATCCAGGATTCAATCCATGGTTGGCCATGTGGGAGTCCAGTGCCTTTAACTACCATGCTACCTGTTGTCCCCCCCATAATAAACTTTATATTAACAAAATGTACAGTAAAGTATACAAATCTTAATCTCAATGAGATTTAGCAAATGTATTCACCTATATAATAAGTACCCAGAACAAGATATAGACCTTTTTTTAAAAAAATTAATTTTTAAATTAATTCATTTATTTTATTTTATTTTTTGGAGAGGTTTTTGCGATGGGACGTGTGCGCTAGCCAGAAAGACAGAGAGACAGAAAGCGAGAAATCATCCCCTGGGGGAATGGACATGCTGCAATCCCTTCTCCTCCATTCTCCTCTTGGGATCTTGGCACACACACACACACACACACACACACGCCTGGCATGAGTTTAAGCCACCAGGTCCAGGACTCAAACCGCGGTCGACTACATGGGAGTCCAGTGACATAGCCATTATGCCAACTGCTGGTTCCTCATGCATTTATTTTAATTTGACTGGAGAGAGACAGAAAGAGAGAGAGAGGGAAAGTGAGAAAGCAAGCCACCAGGTCCAGGACTCGGCCATGTGGGAGTGTCTAGTGCCTTAACCACCATGCCATCTGCTGGTCCCCAATATAGACCATTTTAACAACCCCGGAAAGCTTCTTCATATCCCTTTGCAATCAATACTCATATTCCTAAGAGTTAGCCTGATTATCAACATCATAGAATGGAATCATAGCAGTGTATAGCTTGTGTGTCCAGCTTACTTCAACATTAAAATTGTTCATGCTATTGCATGTATTTTAAGAGTTACTTATTTAATTTTATTTATTTATTTTAATTTGACCAGAGACAAACACACAGGGAGAAGGAAAGGGAGAAAGCAAACCACCAGATCCAGGACTCAAACCATGGTTAGCCATGTGGGAATGTCCAATGCCTTAACCACCACGCCACCTGCTAGCCCCTGCTGTTGCTTCTTTTAAGTTTTTTTGTATGTGTGTCCATGAAAAAGAGAGACAGAGAGACAGGCACCCCTAGGAGGGTCTTAAAACCACAGTTCAACCCCAGCTTCACCCAACTGCAGATCATGAACAGCATGTCGTCTGTACATGCAGGAAAGTTTGCAGACACGAACTAAGGAACCCTTCCCTGTGGGTAAACCTTGCAGAATGTTGCATTACTGCTGTGCCATTATCCTGCCACTCATGTTGTATTTATCAATAGTCTACTCTTTTTAATTGCTGAATAGTATTCTGTTGTATGGATAGATCAGAATTTATCTAGTCTCCTAATGATAGACTTTAGAGTTATTTCCAGTTTGGAAGTAAGAATAAAGATAGGACCAACCCATAGTGCAACTGTTAGGCACTGTACAGAGGAAGCCAGATCCCACATAGCCAGCCAGGATTTGAGTCCCAGACCCATCAGCTTGGGAAAAAAAAAAACATGCAGACATGTGCACATGTGCCCAGGATCCTGATAGGATGGAGAATTGGAGGGAAAAGGATTACAGTATAACCAGGCCCCATTAGGGAGTGCTCTCTCTCTCTCTCTCTCTCTTTCTCTCTCTCTCTCATCTGCACACTCTCTGGCGCACACACACACACAAAGAATAAATCTGCTATGAAAATTCAGATAAGTCATTCAGAGGATATATATCTGCATTTCCATAAAATATAGAGGAGTAGATTCCTGACTCAGCTTTGCCATTTTATATTCACACCCACAGTGTGTGAGAGTTCTAGTTCCTCTTTATCCTCATCAGCATTTGATATGGTCAGTCTTTTTTGTTTTTTAAAAGTTTGTTTTCAGTTTTTTCTACAGGACACATGCACTCACCAAAAAGAGACAAAGAGAGAGATAGAGAAAGTGAGAAATCACTATCAATCCACCGCCCAGGATGGGTGGCCATGCCTCAATCCCTTCTCCTCCATTCTCCTCTCGGGATTTTGGGCACACACATACACATGCCCCCCGCCTGATTTTCAAGCCACTGGGTCTGGGACTCTAACTGCACAGCCAGTCATGTGGGATCCAGGCCCTCAACCTCTGTCACTTGCTGGCCCTTGACTGGCATTTTTAAAAGATTTTTGGTGCTGGCCCTGCAACATAGTGGTTAAGGGAGCTGGATCCTACATAGATGACCATGGTTTATGTCTTGGTACAGGTGGCTTGAAAAACACACCAGGCACATGTGCATGTGTGTCCAAAAATTCCAACAAGGTGGAGAAGGTATTGCAGTGTATCTTTCTCTCTCTGGTGAGTGCATGTACCCTCTAACAAACTAAAGGGGAAAAAATGTTCCTGGGCCAGGAGATGGTGCAGTGGTGACACAGCTGGAACCACATGAGAAGGTCCTAAGTTCCTGTCCAAGATTTCCTTGTACATGCTGAGCAGGTGCAAGTATAGCCATGATTCAGACTTGGAGTGGATTGTGGCATGAAGACCCTGTTGGGGGGTCTATATCTCTCTTGGAAGATACACACTTTTGGGGGACCAGCAGATGGCATAATGGTTATGTGACTGGATCCCCCCATGTGGCAGATCGTGGTTTGAGTCCTGGACCTGGCAGCTTAAAACTCATGATGAGGGTGCATGTGCGTGTGTGCCCAAGATCCCGAGAGGAAAATGGAGGAGAGGGGATTATGGTGTGGCCATCCCCCTTTCTGTCTCTCTGTCTCTCTTTCTGTCTCTCCAGCAAGTGCATGTACCCTATAACAAAAAAATTATTAAAAAAGAAAATACAATAAAAAAAATTTTTTTGGCCTTGTTGTAGTTTATTATCTTTTATCTTGAATAAAGTCATAGAAAATTGTTTGGTCTAGCTCTAAGCAGCCCACTCCTGAGCTCTGAGGAAGCTTGCCTTCTTCTGGGCTACCCGATCTTTCTTCTGGGCAAGGGACATCTTGGGATGATTCCACCTCTTCTTTTTAACTTCTTTCTTGGGCTTCTTTTCATAGACTGGGTTCTCTCATATAGTGGTGTGAACTTTCTTATACATCTCCTCCATCATGTATGGAGTTACATCGTCCTTTATGTACCGAGAGAACTGTTTCTTGTAAGCATCTTCATCTTCTTCCATTTGGTAACGCATGTAGTCTGCAACGTTCTGGCCCATGATGTGCTTCCGATGGACTTCTGCATTAAATTCCTTGCTTTCAGAATCATAACCAAGGAATCATTTGGTACTATGAGGGATAGATAAGCCTCCATCCAGCGCTCCCTTCAGAGCCCCAAAAACTTTATTGCCAGTGGTAGTTCTGGCAAGGCCTGCATCTAAATAGTGAAAGCCTTGCCAGTGCCTTCACCAGGTTGACCATCAATGCTTTCTACATCGTACTCATCTCCGGTCACATCCACTTGACCTTCATAGATCTTGTCCATGCCAAACCTACTAAGAAGCCTGCGGGCCAGCAGCAGGCCCGTACAATATGCTGCAGCATCATTTGTCAGGCCAATCTTCACACCGTGTTTTGGTAGTTCATGTGCATAAGCTGCGCAGACTATCATATCTCCTTCTATACGGGCATAAGCAATCTGACAATGATATCTGTTAGTTCCACGAACTATCGTCCTGTATTTGGGTGTGTTGTACTTATTTCTATCCTGGATCATCAAGCGTTTCCGAGCATAGTAATCAGTTTTACCCTCTCGTCTTCTAAATTTCACTTGTTATCTCTTAAAGTAGGCCTTATTCTTGACAACTTTAACAAATCCCATCCTGCGGAACAGAGACCCGTGGCCACAGCCGACCTGCAGGCCC
>NW_006198297.1:189010-195591 GCF_000334495.1 Tupaia belangeri chinensis
TTTCTTTGGCTCTTGTAGAGCCTTAAGGTTGTTTTTCTTTTTTAGTTTTTTAGATTTTTTGGGTTTTGTCTCGCTTTCGGGGCTCTTAACTTCTTCCTCACTATCTAGGGAAATAAGATCCTCTCCCTGTTCTTTTTCAATTTTAGAATCCTTGGTTAGATCTGAGGTGGCTATAGCCTCCTCCTGGGGTTGATCATTTTGCATGATCTGCTCTCCCTTAGCGACCATAACGACAAGGGCTTCTATTAAGCTCTGAACGGATATTTTATGCTGACTAAGCTTTTGTCCCATTATTACCCGTACTTAAAATAAAATGTAAGTAAATACTTACCAGGACGTCTTCTCTTCATCCTTTTATATTTTTTGCCAGCCTTTCTTGGAACGAATCTCTGCCATTCCCTTCTGGACGATTCTATGCCGCCCTCTTCTGTTTTCCGTCGCGGCTTTTCTGGGTTGCTCTGCACTGGAGCCTTCCTCGGGAGCTCTTCACTGGATCCTCCGTACCCAAGTCCGTGTTCAGGTGCCACGTGTCCCGGCCCGCGGGACAGTTGAACAGGTTCCTTGGGAGAGGGAGTGAGAGATGGGACAAACACACGCACACACACTACCAGGTGCTGATCAAGTCGTCTTCTTCCATCTACTTCCATTTATTCAGGAAAAATGGTGAGTTATATACAGCTGGTGGGGACCAATTGGTTGCCCAAAATGCAAATGAGATACAACAGCATGAACCAATCATTGATGTGGGTGGATCTCTCCCGTTGCCTAGAAACCCAACCACTTCCGGGGAGAACAGTAGGTCACATGATTTCTGAGAAACGGTTTGCTCAGTGAGGAAGTGAAGCCTAATGGTTTCCAAGATGGTGGATAGCTCAAGATGGCGGATAGCTCAAGATGGCTTCCGTATGCAGTGCTCGCCACACTCAATAAACTGACTACTTCTGCTGTTAAGTAAATCTCATCCCCTGAAATATTGGAACCTGGTTCTTTTTTATTTTATAAGGTCTTTGCCTTAGGGTGCATGCACTTGCAGAAGAGAGACAGAGAGACAAAGACGGTGAGAGGGAAAGTAAGAAATCACCCTCAAAGGGGATGGCCACACTGTAATCCATTCTCTTCTGGGGATTTTTGGTACATAACCACACATGCCCAGCATGTTTCAAGCCGTCAGGTCCAGGACTCAAACTGTGGTCAGCCATCTAGGAGTCCAGCAACATAACCTCTATGCCATCTGCTGGTCCGGGAGACCTAGGTCTTAATGTGATTTTCTATAAACAGTGTATCAAGTTCCCAAACCAGACATCATCTCCAAGCTGGAGCAGGGAGTTAAACTGTGAATTTTGAATCCCCCATTTGAGTTGTCCAGGTGAGTGAATATGAGTCAGTCACAAAGGGAATGGTAGATGTGCAATCTCCACCCAACAATTATGAGTTGATACCCAGAGAATGCTATTGAGGTAAAATCTGAAGTTTTAGATGTCAATGTCAATTTAAAAATCATATAGGGGGCACGTGTGCGTGCGTGCCCAAGATCCCAAGAGGAGAATGGAGGAGAAGGGATTACGGTGTGACCATACCCCCTGGGGGGTGATTTCTCGCTTTCTGTCTCTATGTCTCTCTCTGTCTGGCAAGCGCAAGCGCCCTATAGCGAAAACCTCTCCAAAAAAAAAAAAATCATATAGGGACCAGCAGTTAGCGTAATGGCTATGTCGCTGTACTCCCATGTAGTCGACCACAGTTCGAGTCCTGGACCCGGTGGCTTAAACTCACTCTGTGCGTGTGTGCGTGTGTGCCCAATATCCCGAGAGGAGAATGGAGGAGAAGGGATTGCTACATGGCCATCCCCCCTGGGGGGGGATTTCTTGCTTTCTATCTCTCTGTCCACACACACCCTATAGCAAAAAATCTCTCCAAAAATAATAATAATAAATTTTTAAAATAAAATTAAGTAAATCATACAGATACATTTGAAACAATCTGTCTGATGTTCCTGTTTCACTGCTTCCTTTCTTTTTCCTCGCTTGTTTATCTGACCAGTGTCTAAAACTTGCTCAATTCCTTTTGCTGTATTCCAAAACGCCCTCTAGACTAAGGCTATTCACAACCACATCAGGACTCTTGTATTATGTTCTGCTTCTTCCTGTGTATTTGCAATTTGTGGTTAAATTTTATCTCCTCCATGAACTGTTCATTTACTGCACCAACCTCTTTCTCCCTTTCTTGTAGAAATTAGACCCCACCATGTTATTGTTCTTTTTGTTTCAGAACTTTCTGATGTTTCGGTAGTTGATACCTAACTTAGGTTGTGTAACAGGATGCTTTGGGGAATATGACCCAATTCCCTGGCAAGACACTCTGATCAAAAGTCACATAACAAAGGCCACCAACTTCCCAGGCTACATCTACCTTTTAGTGAATATCTCATTTTATCCTATTTATAAATCCCCCATTTTCCGATTCCGAATATAGATAGGATGTTTTCAACTTCAGGTGACACACACAAACTAAAGTGGTGACCTTTCTACCATGTCTTTTGGATCAAAATTGCATCACAAGCCCATACCTGTAAAGTCACTGGCAAAAGAAATGTCTTTATCACAAAGGATTTAGTCCATCAAGACTTAACTCCTGGGTCTAAGAAGAGAGACCAGTCCCCTCTAATAAAAAAAAAAAAATGAAAGTTCAGATTTTACCTAAATAACATTGTCTGGGTATCAACCCACAGCTGTTGTGTGGGGGTTGTGCATTGTGACATGACCATCCCCCCTGGGGGTAATTTCTTACTTCCCCTCTCTCTCCAGTGAGCAAATGTACCCTATAACAAAAAAGTAAAACAAAACAAGAGTCATAGGGGCCGGCAGGTAGCATGGTGGTTAAGGGTGCTGGACTCCCACATGGCTGACCATGGTTCGAGTCCTGGACCTGGTGGCTTGCTTTCTCACTTTCCTTCTCTCTTCCTCTGTCCCTCTCTGGTCAAGTTAAAATAAATAAATTAAATTAAATAATTCTTAAAAAAAAAAAAAAAGTCATAAGGGAAGGCAGAGCATGAGCACCTTCCCGTTATCTCGATTTAGGAAGCTGAGAGAGGAGAACTGGGAAAGGCCAGCCTGGGGAACATAACAAGACCCTTTTGTTAGGTTTGATTTGGGAGCGGCAGCGGAATCAGAGTGACAAAGATGAAAATACCAGAGTCAGGCTTTGGGGTTTAATAAATCCAGCATAATTTATTCTGCGCTCTGGGGTGAGGTCCCTCTGCCTGGTCGGAGGCCGAGGGAGTCACGCCTAGGGTAGGTGCTGCGTGTTCTTAAAGAGCCATTATCCAATAGGTGCTAGCCATGGGTCCTTGTCTGGCCAATGAAGTTCGCTGTTTCTGTTCAACCTTGGTGGGCGTGCCAAATGCTGAAGGGCAGGAAAGTCCGTTGGTCATGGCTGGCCAGATGCGGAAACCAGGAAAGTTCTGCCAGCGGGAATGTTTCTGCCATGTTTCTTTTCCTTTCCCCTAGATCTTACACCTTTCTGTACAAACGAGTCATAAGTACATATTAAGTTTTTTTTGGTGTGTTTTTTTTTGAGAGGCTTTTGCTATAGGGCGCGTGCGCTCGCCAGACAGACAGAGAGAAAGAGAGACAGAAAGCAAGAAATCACCCCCCAGGGGGGATGGCCATGCCGCAATCCCTTCTCCTCCATTCTCCTCTCGGGATCTTGGGCATGCACGCACACGCGCCTGGCGTGAGTTCTAAGCCACTGGGTCCAGGACGCAAACCGCCATCGACTACATGGGAGTCCAGCGACATAGCCATTACGCTAACTGCTGGTCCCCTTAAGTGCATATTAACCAAATGTAACCTGTGAATCTGTCTGGATCTGAATTTGAACAAACCAAATAAAAATAAAACTGCAAAACATTGTGGGAAACCTAAACACCTAATTAATATTTGATGATATTAAGTAATTATTGCTAATTTTTCAGGTGTAGTATAGCATTTTGTTTTTACTTAGGTACTCATTTAAAAAACATTTTTCAGATACCAGCAGATGGCATGGTGGCTGAGGCACTGGATTCCCACATGGCAGACCACAATGCAAGTCCTGGACTGTGTGGCTTGCTTCCTCACTTTCCCTCTCTCTCTGTGTCTCTCTCTGGTAAACTGAAAATAAATTAATTAAATAAACTAATAAAGAATTCTTTTAAAAATATATTTTTTAGCGGGGCCAGCAGGTGACTTGGTGGTTGAGGCACTGGACTCCCGCATGGCTGACCACGGTTCAAGTCCCAGACCCATTAGCTTGAAAAATCATGCTGGGCACTGCCAAAACTGGAACTTAAACTGCACAATCAGCTTTGTGGGATCCAGCTGCCTTAACCTTCACGTCACCAACAGACCATCCTTTATGAATCTTTCCTTTTAAAAAATAAATAAATAAAAGAGGCTTTTGCCTTAGGGCATGTGCACTCACCAGAGAGAGACAGAGACTGCAGAGAGCAGCAATCTTAGAAAACATGTGACCTTTATTTTTTTTTTACCATGAATCAAATTTCCCCAAAAGGGGAATTTTATTGATTACTTTATTCCCTTACAAACAGACCAACTGTAATCAAATGAGGTGAACATTCACCTCAGGATTTTGCCATCTTCATAATAGAAAAGATGAGGCTTAGAACTGGATCACTTCACCCTTTCTCTTCTTATCTCCTCCCAGTTCAAAATGCTTCCATCTCTTGATAGCCAGCATTCTCTTAGATCTGCAGCTGGGCTCAACACATTCAAGCCTCAGCACGATCTTCTTTGTAGTTTTTGCCATTTTCCGGAAACTAGGCCCACCGTAGCCGCTCTGCTTCCTGTCATAACGCTGCTTTCCCTGAGCATACAGAAACCTTTGCCCTTTTTGTACTGTGTCACTTTATGAGGTTGGTGCTTGCCACACTTCTTACAGAAGGGACGTTCACCATGCTTGCGGGCCTGCTACCTGCACAAAAAAGAGAGAGCAACATGTGACCTTTAAACGCATGCAGAAATTTGCTTCAGTGAACTACTCTAGCAATGGCTATTGAGAACATTCACATACGAAAAAACGCTATCTGACTGGTGTTGCGGGTTATCTTCCTGTTGTTGCTGATACCCAATACCCAATACTGCAGGGCAGTCTGAGGCTAAAGGAAGCTACATGTGTTTATCAGATTCTCCCACAAAAAGATCAAAGAAGTTCGTGGTGCCAGTCTTTTTCACATCTCAGATGATCTACATCCAAAAACAACTGCCTTTGCATTCCATTTCCTCTTACCCCATTTTCTGCCCTGTAAAAGAATAAACCTGAGGCCGATTGGAGGTTGCAACTTCTCCATCAGAGAAGCTGGGCCCACCTGATCCTTGCTTTCCTATACTTGCGTGTTTTGTGTGTTTGTTACTGCCCTTATTTCTAATCCACAGCCTATCCCACTCAGAAAAATATGTTTGGCCGAGCAGGTCCTGGCAAGAGACAGTGAAAGAGAAAGTGAGAAATTACCCCCCAAGGGGGATGGCCTTTCCACAATCCCTTCTCCTCCATTCTCCTCCTGGGATCTTGGGCAGGCAGGCAGGCACACACGCACACACGCACGCACACATGCCTGGTGCAATTTTCAAGCCACTAGTTCTGGGACTTGAACCACAGTCAGCTACATGAGAGTCCAGCACTATGCTACCTGCTGGCCCCATCCATCTTTGTTTATAATATTATTTCAGTAAGTGGATTTTCATCTTTCTCATCTGTGAGGTTCAAAATATCCCAGATTTGGGGGAATTCAGATTGTTTTACCCTAGGGTTTCTCATGTTCTAAGTTTTCCAATTATATTACCATGGTATTATTTAACATTTCTCTGATGCCTGTATTTCCTTAAAACCAGTAATCAGACCTGAAGGCTTGGTAAGATTCAGATTTTGGGGGGATAGGGCAAGAGAACTTAATACATGGTGCTGGAAAACATGTATTCTGAAAATACTTTGCATTGGGGCCAGCAGGTGGCATGGTGGTTAAGGGCGCTGGACTCCCATGTGGCCAACCGTGGTTCCGGTCAGGGACCTGGTGGCTTGCTTTCTCCCTTTCTCTCTCCCCTCTCTCTCTGTCTGTCTCTAAATAAATAAAGTTAAATAAAATAATTATTTAAAAAAAGAGAAAACTTTGCATGGATTTTTTTTTTTTTTTGCATTAAAATGAAGCCGTGTCTTAATTCTATTTTTCACAAACTTTTTTTCAATTTGCTAGAGGGAGCATGCACTCAGCAGAAAGAGACAGAGAAAGAAAGGGAAAGTAAGAAAACATCCCCCTAAGGGAGATGTCCACACCACAATCTTTTCTCCATTTTCCTCTCAGGATTTGTGGAGGGGCATGTACATGCACCCAGCATATTCTTCAAGCTGCTGGATCCAGACTACAACTGCACAGCTGGCCATGTGGGATCTAGCTGTCTTAACCACCATGCCACCTACAGGCCTGCATGATTTTTTTTTTTTTAAAGAATTATTGTATTTATTTATTTATTTATTTATTTATTTATTTATTTATTTATAATTTGACCAAAAAGAGACGGGGGGGGGGGCGG
>NW_006198297.1:195607-201695 GCF_000334495.1 Tupaia belangeri chinensis
GGGGGGGGGCGGTGGTGGTGGGGTGAGAAAGCGATCTGCCAGGTCCAGAACTCTAACCACAGTCAGCCACATGGGAGTCTGGTGCCTTAACTACCATGCCACTTGCAGGCCTCAACCATGAACTTTTTTAATTGTCAAAGGACATGTGCACTTGTGAGAGAGAGGAAGAGAGAGAGAAAGAGATAAAGTATCCCTCAAGGGGATATGGTCATGCAACAATCCTTTCTTTTTCCCCCCTTTTCTCCATCCCTACAGTATCTGGGGCATGCATGCACACACACGTACCCAGGTGTGGTTTGCTTTTTTTTTTTAATTTTTTTTTTTTTTTTGGCATAGGGTGTGTGCCCTCTGCAGAGAGAGACAAAAACAGAGAGCTAGGGAAAGTGGGAAATTGTCCCCCCGGGGGGGCCACATTGCAATCCCTTCTTCTCCATTCAAGGAGAAATAGGAGTATAAAGATTAAGTAGGAATACAGAGTACCTACCAATAGCATTTATTCTAAAAGGGACATTTAATATTTAATCGTGTTCACGTTTTACTTGAGAAACATAAAAATAAATAACCATATTATGGGGGCCAAGTCCCATGTTCTAGTGGTTAAGGAAGCCAGATCCCACATAGCTGACCATAGTTCAAATTCTGGCCCCTGAAAAACACACTGGGTAAGTATATATGTATGTCCAAAATCCCAACAGGACAGAGAAATGGAGAGAAGATTGTGGTATGATCATGTCCTGTTGATGTCCTGTTTCTCCCTCTCCCTCTGTCTCTGGTGAGTGCACGTGGCCTTTGGCAAAATTAAAAATAAATAATTAATATCATATTATTTTTATCTTAATCTGCCCTTGGCTGAACACATGCAAAGAGGTGTGGAAATTGTTTTTGTTTTTTAAAGAATTATTCTATTTTTAACTTTTTAAAAATTTATTTATTTTAATTTGACAAGAGAGGGACAGAGTGAAAGAGAGAGGGAAAGTGAGAAAATAAGCTGCCAGATCCAGGACTTGAACCACAGTGGGACATGTGGGAATTTAGTGCTCCCAACCACCACACCACCTACCAGCCCATTTTTGTTTTATCATGGAGAGAATTTTGCTATAAAGTATGTACACTTGCCGAAGAGAGAGAAAGTAAGAAATCACCCCACCCCCCAGTAGAGGATGACCATTCCACAAACCCTTCTCTTCTATTCTCCTCCTGGGATTTTGGGCTCACATGCACATGCACCCAGAGTGATTTTCAAGTCACCGGGTCCGGGACTCAAACCACTATTGACCATGTGAGAGTCCAGCCACCTTAACCATCATGCCACCTGCTGGCCCCAAGAAGTATGGAAATTGATCCAATGACTGCTTAAATATTAGGACCCAAGACTCTTCTGAGGTCTACCACTGCCTTTGTGCCAGGGGCAAGATTCTATTATTATTATTATTATTATTATTATTATTATTTATACATTCAATTGCTATACATCATTTAGATTGTAAAGAGACTTTACCAAGCAATGATATACACTTCAGTACAGCCCAGCTGAGAATACTACACACGTCATCATCAACAGGTAATAAACCATATCTGTGTCCAACAAATATTTTACCTCTATTTTTTTCCATATTTCTGTTCCTACACTCTTCCCCTCTCACACTCTCCTTCCACTTCGTCCCTAGTGCACATAACAATTTTCAATGTTTTTATGTCCTCCAGTATTTCAGTCTCTACCATATAGTGTGGACAGTCAGTATATGTTAAGTGGAGACATACAATGTCTCTGTTTCATAATCTGACTTGCTTCATTCAACAATATATCTTCCATATTCATCCACTTTCTATGATATGCCAGGATCTTATTGTTTTTTATGGCTGAATAGTATTCCATGGAGTATATGTGCCACACTTTTTCAATCCACTTGTCTGTTTGTAGACAATTGGGTTGGTTCCATGTCTTAGCAATTGTGAATAATGACATAATAAATATAGATGTGCAAGCGCTTTTCTAACTGAGTGTTCTCCTGCCTTTTGGGTAGATAACCAGGAGTGGAATTGCTAGATCATATGGTAGTTCTATTTGAAGGTCTTTGAGGAAAATCCGTATTTTTCTCCATAGTGGTCGGACCAATTTATATTTCCACCAACAATGTAGGAGAGTTTCCCTTTCACCACCTCCCTACCAGCACTTATCTTTTTTTTTTTTTTTTTTTTTTTTTTTTTGCCTTTTTCGCGGGGGGTGGGGCTTTCTAACCATTATGCTACTTGCCAGTTTCTATTGTGATTTTTAAAAAATTATTTATTTTAATTTTTATTCATTCATTCATTGATTTTTTAAATTTGACCAGAGAGAGACAGAGGGTGAGAGTGAGAGAGAGAGGAAGTGAGAAGGCAAGCCACCAGGTCCAGGACTTGAACCCCATGTCCACCATGTGGGAGTGTCCAGTGCCTTAACCACCATGCCACATGCTGGTCCCTTTTTTTTTGGATGTTGAGCATTTTTTTATATTTGGCTGTTCATATGTCTCTCTTAGAGAGTTGTTTATTCAACTCATTTTCCCATCTTTCAATTAGGTTGATCATTTTCTTCCGGTAAGCCGCTTGAGTTCCCTGTATATTCTGGTTATCAGTCCCTTATCTTAGGCATAGTTTACAAAAATTTTCTCCATTCCTAGGGTTGTTGATTCACACCATGTCCTTTGCTGTGTAGAAACTCCTTAATCTCATGTAATCCCACTTGTCTATTTTGGGGATTATTGCCCGTGCTTTGGGGGTCTTGCTTAAGAAGTCTTTGCCTACCCCAATGTCTCCCAGAGTTTCTCCAGTGTTTTCCACCAGTAATTTTATAGTTTGAGGTCCTAGGTTTAGATCTTTGATCCACTTTGAGTTGATTTTTGTGAATGGTGACAGACAGGGGTTCAGATTCATTTTTCTGCAGGTGGATACCCAGTTTTTCCAACACCATTTGCTAAAGAAGTTTTCCTTTTCCCACTGGATTGACTGGTACCCTTTGTCAAAGATCAGTTGGTTGTATGTTTTGGGGTTTAAGATTTTGCCAGAGGGTTTGGCAGGTGGTATGGTGGTTAAGGGCGCTGGACTCCCACATGGCCAACCGTGGTTCGAGTCCCAGACCTGATGGCTTGCTTTCTCACTACCCCCCCTTCTCTCTCTCTCTGTCTCTCTCTGGTCAAATTAAAATAAATAAATAAATAGATAGAGAGATAGATAAATAAATAATAAAGTTCAATAAGATGATAATAAAATAATTATTTCAAAAAAGATTTTGCTAGAGAGAGAATGAAAGACAGAGAGAGGGAAAGGGAGAAAGCACTCCCCCAATGGGGCTTGGCCATACTGCAGTCCCTTCTCCTCCATCTCCCTATCCTTCTGGATTTGAGCATGCATACATACATGCCTTGTGTGTTTTCCGAATCTCTGGGATTTGAACCATACAGGCAATCATATAAGATCTGACTCCCTTAACCACCAGGCCACAAGGTTGGCACCAGAGGCAAATTTTATAAGTGTGTTTTACCTAAAATGCACAAAAGTAAAAAAACTATTAACAAGACAAGAATGAGCAAAAGATTGAAGATATGGGTTGTCTTTCTGTGAACACTAACCATGTGGTCATACACACAAAAAAGTAGTTGGGGCCAGCAGGTGGCAAAACTGTTAAGATGGTTGGATGCCACATATCCTGCGGTGCAATTTGAGTCTGGGACCCAGAGGCTTGAAAAACACACTGAGTGTATGTGCTTGCATGCCCAAAATCCTGAGAGGAGAAGGGACTGTGATGTGGCCATCCCCTCTGGGGAGTGCGTTCTTCCTTTCCCATCTGTCTGGCTCTCTCTGGTGAGTGTACATGCCCTATAGCAAAAAAAATTTTTTTTTTATATATTTAGTTGTTTATTTTAATTTGACCAGAGAGGGACAGCGTGAGAGAGAGAAAGTGAGAAAGCAAGCTGCCAGGTCCAGGACTTGAACGATGGTCGGCCATGTGGGAGTCAATCACCCTCAACCACCATGCCGCTTGCTGGCCCCACTATAGCAAATTTTCTAAAAGGGAAAAAAAATTCTGTATAAGATTAAAACCTCCATAAATACAATATTCTGACCTTAGGCTTTGCAGTTTGATAGAAGCTCTATATAATGTCAGAAAAAAATCTGTGTTGAAATTTCTGTGGATGGGGTGTTGGTTAAGGATGATGATGATTATCATTTGGGTAGGCCCAGCCGAGGTACCTAGGTGCTAGAGACTGCTACTTGGTGGACTGAGGTCACATGGGAGGCCCAGGTTCAATCCCAAACCAACCTAAAAAGCTGGGTATACTGTCACATGCCTTGGGTTCCAGCTACTCAGAAGCAGAGGCAGGAGGAGAATGATATGGTGAAGACCCTGTCTGAAGAAAAAGAAGAAAATCTATGAAAATTTGGTGAGAACTATGAGTGTGTGACACTTGAGCCAAGATCAGTCTTCTCCGTCTGCCCTTCCCCAGCTCAGCTTACATGGGAGCTCCACTTGGGGCAGGTATGGCCAAGAAGAGGGGCTTTCTCTCTCCTTACCAGAAAAGTTAGATTAATACCAGCATTTTTTTTTTTTTTTTTAGAGAGAGATTTTTGCTATAGGCTGCATGCACTCACTGGAGAGACAGAGACAGAAAGTGAGAAATCACCTCCTGGAGGGTTGTGTGGGGAATGGCCACACTGCAATTACTTCTCTCATTTTCTCTTGAGATTTTTGGGCACTCATGCACACATGCCCAGTGTGAGTTACAAGCTGCCAGGTCTAGGACTTGAACCTCAGTCGACCACATGGGAGTCCAGCGCTTTAACCACTAAGCCCCCTGCTGGTCCCAACTGCTGGCATTTCTTTTCCCCTCCAAGTCCAAGTGGAAGAGGTTAAATTTCTGGGGAATGCTACTTCTTCCCGTTCCCCATCTGTAAAACAGAAGCTCTACCCAGGTATGGAAGACAGAAAAATTAGGACCCCAACTGCTCTGGTCTCTGTTCATAGGACAGAGGTTCCAAGCCAGGGGAGGCCCCATGTGTCTCCCCTAAGGTTACTTCCCCACCTATCCCCTGGAGCAGTGGCTGAGAGGCTACTCCTGGAGATGGGGTGGTTTATAACACTAGAATTCCAAGCACTTCTCAAAGACACTGGCTTTATTTGAAATAAAGCGTGAAGAAAAGTTTAGGCCTAAGGATACTTCTGAAAACAATGGTTCCTATGAAGTTAGGAACAGTCCACGAAACTGCTTTCACTTTTTTTTTTTTTTAATTTGCCAGAGGATGTATGTACTTGCCGGAGAGAAAGCAAGAAAGTACCCACCATGGGGCATGGCCACATTGCAATCCATTCTCCCCTTGGAATTTGGGGCACACATGCCCACACAGGTGTGTTTTTAAGCTGCTAGGATCAGGACTTGAACTTGCAGTTGGCCTTGTGGGATCTAGCCACCTTAATCACCAGGCCACATGCAGACTTCACAGGTCCCCAAGGCCACCCTCCAGCTTGCTAATTCACTAGATGGGTGATCAGAACTCACATAAACTCAGGGTTACGGCTTATTATGGTGAAAGGATACAGAGTAACATCAGCCCAGGGAGAAGACACATGGGGCAGAGCCCAGGAAAGGGCCAATGCTGTGCTTGCAGCTGTCCTGTCCCAGTGGAGTCGTGGACAGCATACTTTACCTAGCAAAGACATGTGATGACACCCAGAGAGTCTTGCCAACCAACAATGTTCTGGACAATGTTCCCGAGCCTTCATGTCCAGGTTTGGGGTGTTTTTGTTTTGTTTTATTTTTGTTTGTTTGTTTGTTTTTAAAAAAGGACACATGTGCTAGCTAGAGAGAGAGACAGAGATAGGGAGAGAGAATTGGAGAAAGTGCCCCCCAATGCAGTGCGGTCATGCTGTAAGCCCTGATGTCAAGTCCAATGGGACTCGGTCATGGTTGGCCACCTACATGGATGAAATGAGTCTCCAGCCCTTCCAGAGTTTGAGCTGATGCTGCTTGCAAAAAATTTTAGACTATTAGACTATTATAGCATGGCTCGCCACTTCCAGGTACATAGATATTCACATAAGGCATGACATTCT
>NW_006198297.1:201723-204839 GCF_000334495.1 Tupaia belangeri chinensis
TTTTCTATATATAGGGCGCGTGCGCTCACCAGAAAGTGATAGAAAGACAGAAAGCGAGAAATCACCCACCCCGGGGGGATGGCCACACCGCCATCCCTTCTCCTCCATTTCCTCTCGGGATCCAGGGCACACACACACATGTGCCCGGCGTGAGTTTAAGCCACCAGGTCCCAGACTCGAACCGTGGTCAACTACATGGGAATCCAGTGAGGTAGCCATTATGCCATCTGTTGGTCCCAAGGCATGACATTCTAAGAGCTTAGAGATTTCATGAGCCAAGGGCAAAAGCCAGACCTCTCTTTCTCTCTTTTTTAAGAAAGATTTTTGCTATTGGGCATGTACGCTCACTGGAAAGAGACAGAAAGCAAGAAATCACACTCCAGAGGAGATGGCCATGCTGCAGTCCCTTCTCCATTCTCCTCTTGGAAATTTGGGCATGCACACACACACACACCCAGCATGAGTTTTAGGCCACTGGGTCTAGGTCTTGGGCCACAGCGACTACGTGGAAATCCAGTGACATAACCATTATGCCATCTGCTAGTCCCGGCCAGATCTCTCTTCAAGCAAGGCTAATGTGCAGTATACTCATGCCCAGAAAGTCTATTTTGCATGCTGTGAAGATGCAATTAAATGTAAAAAAAAAATAATAACTGTATTTGCTACACAGTTCCTTTTAATTAAGAGCAGCAAGCTAACCCGTTGGCCAGCTATTTGCTCCAGAGAGAACTGAGCAAAGAGATAGCTGAAAAGAATCCTCCTGGAGCCAGAAAAAAAATCTTTAAAGATTGGCATTAAAAACTACTCCTGCATGATTTTAATTGACTCAGACTGCTGAGCAATGTATTCCCCAGGGCATTGTCAAAAACAATAGAGCAGTCAGTTGGTAATTGGTGGAGCCTAATAGGCTAGGAATAATACCAGATGAGGAAAAGAGTTTAACAAAAATACCAAGAAAAGAGAAAGAGAGTCTTGATAAACTACAGCTTGGAGTCAGGGAACTGTACACTTGCCAGCGTGCACGAGGCTGCACCAGCAATGCCAAAGGTGTTACATTGAGGGTTGGAGTAGGGAGAGGAACAGATTAAAATAGCTATTGATACGGGCTGGCAGTTGGCATGGATGGTGGAACTGACCGTAGTTCAAGTCTTAGACCTGGCAGCTTGCTTTCACAGTTTCCCTTTCTCTCTCTCCCTTTGTCTCTGATCAAATTAAAAAATAATAATAACAAATGGAAATAAATAAATGATTCTTTTTAAAAAATAACTATTGATATATGAAAAAATATTCAATGGAATCCCTCCTCAAACACAATAATCAATTTCAGGTGACTTACAGACCTAAGTATGAAAGGCAAATGAAATATTTTTAGAAAATAACACAAGGAGGGGCCAGCAGGTGGCTTCCCATAGGGCCGACCACGGTTTGAGTCCCAGACCCAGTGGCTTGAAACTTCTCTGGACACGTATGCATGCGCGCCCAAAATCCCGAAAGGAGAATGGAGGGGAAGGGATTGTGGTGCAGCCATCCCCCCACCCCACTAGGGGGGAGTGTGATTTCTCGCTTTATGTCTGTCTCTCCAGCGCGCACATGCGCTTTATAGCAAAAATCTCTCTCTTTAAAAAAAGAGAAAATAACACGGGGGAGGGTGGCACACAGGCAGCATGGAGGTTAAGGGTGTTGGACTCTCACATGGCTGACCTTGGTTCGAGTCCCAGATCTGGTGACTTGCTTTCTCACTTTCCTTCTCTCCTTCCATCTCTCTCTAGTCAAATTTAAAGAAGAATAAATAAAATTAAATAATTCTTTAAAAAAATGACACAAGGGATTATTTTCCTAATTTGGGGACAGATGAAGATTTCTTAAACAAGAGCACATTATACATACATAAGTACAAAGGATCTTCAAAAAGTTGATGAAAAACACGTATTCTGAAAAATCTTTGCTTGGATTTCAAATTTTTGCACTATAATAGACTCATATTTTAATTCTATTTTCCACAAACTTGTGTTTTTAATTTGCCAGAGAGTGTGTGCACTCACTATAAAGAGACAGAGAAAGAGAGGGAAAGTAAGAAAACACCCTCCCCTCCAAGGTGCATGTCCACATCACAATCCCTTATCCATTCTCCTCTCTGGGTCTCTGGGCATGCGTGCACACACGCCTAGTGTGTTCTTCAAGCTACTGAGTCTGGGTTTGAACTGCACAGTTGATCATGTGGGATCCAGCTGCCTTAACCACCATGCCACCTACTAGCCTCCATGAATTTCTTTATATTGTCAAAGGGTATGTGCACTCACCAGAGGGAGAGAGAGACAGAAAGTATACCCCAATGGGGCATGGTCATGCCACAATCCTTTTACCCTCATTTCTCCATCCCTTCAGTATCTGGGGCATGCATGCACATGTGCCCAGGTGTGGTTTCTTTGCTTTGTTTTGTGGTTGTATTGCCATAGGGTGTGCACACTGTCCAGAGAGAGACAGAGACAGAGAAGAAAAGTGAGAAGTCATCTCCCCAGTGGGGATGGCCACACCACAATCCCTTCTTCTCCATTCTCGAGATTTTGAGCACACATGCACATGCACCCCATGTGATTTTGAAGCTACCGGGTCCAGGACTTGAACTGTTGCCACCTAAAATCTGGCAGCCGTTTCTGTGAATAATCAAAGGTAAACCAAAGAGAGAGGAGTTTATTTAGCTATGTTGGAGCACAGGGAGTGGCCGAGAGCTAACAAAGTCACAACCAACTCCTAGAACAGAAATTTCCAGCACCTTATATACATTTCTCATTTATCCATTGTTATCTATAGCATAAATTTAGCTTGTTCAATGTTACTCTTCCCCTCACAATTTTTCCAAAACTATTTTGTGCAACTTCTCCTTTCACATGATGTTAATGACCCTGTTTTTCTTCTTACGGTGACATCAAATCTGTTGACTCAGACTTGTGACATACATTGACAGATTAGTAAAAGCTATAATGTTTAACAAAACAATCTAAATATCTGTGAGTAACTATTATGGTAAATGATAACATTATTATAGTTTTTCCCAACTTAACCTGTTACACTGTGTCCCTTGAGTAAACATTCCTATCTCTTTTTTTTTTTTTTTT
>NW_006198297.1:205017-210968 GCF_000334495.1 Tupaia belangeri chinensis
GGGACGCGAACCGCAGTCGACTACGTGGGAGTCCAGCGACATAGCCATTACGCTAACTGCTGGTTCCCAACATTTCTATCTCTTAAGATTTCTTGCCTGGACCATCCCAGTTGCACTTTTTGTGACCATTGTCTAAAACAAGTGACTTAAGTTTCCTCTTTTAAGCAAACAGGCATATTTATGACCTTCTTTGTTACAGTAGTTACAGACTGCATTAGTTACAGAAGCTACAAATACCAGTTAGCCCTCCAAGTTGAAGAAAGAGGAATAAAGTAAAGCAAAAAAAAAAAAAAAAAAGTGGTGTGGTTAAGGTGGCTGGATCCTACATGATTGATTACGTGGTTTGAGTCCTGGACCTGAAAATCTGAAAAACACACTAACAAGTATGTGTGCATGCCCAAAATCCCAAAAGGAAAGAGAAATAAAGGGATTACAAGGTGGCCATTCTCCATGGGAGACGCTTTCTCCTCTCCCTCTCGTCTCTCTGTCTTTCTCTGGCAAGCACACATGTCCTCTAGCAAAGAGAAAAAAAATATATATATATATAATATATATACATATTTCCTATTATAGAACTATGGAGTAGGCTATTTGTGATCCAGAACCTTAACCTCCTCACCACTTGCTGGCCGATCCACTGTGTTTTTTAAACTGCCAGGGCCAGGATTTGACCCATACTAGGCCATGTGGGATCTGGTTCTCAATGCACAGTGCTTGACTGCTGTGCTATGGGGCCAACCCGCCCACAAATTTTTGAAATCTTCTCATATTCCAAGGATTGTTGAGTTGAAAGACGTGTCTTTTTTTTTGGAGAGGTTTTTGCTATGGGGTATATGTGCTCACCAGAAAGACAGAGAGAGACTGAGAGACAGAAAGTGAGAAATCACCCCCCGACCCCAGAGGGATGGCCATGAAGCAATCCCTTCTCCTCCATTCTCCTCTCAGGATCTTGGGCACACACGCACACACACCTGGCATGAGTTTAAGCCACCAGGTCCGGGACTCGAACTGCAGTTGACTACATGGGAGTCCAGCAACATAGCCATTACGCCAACTGCTGGTCCCAAAAGACATGTCTTTTTAAATTTTGATAATTTTTGCCTTTGTAAACTAGAGTTCAAAGTCCTCTCTCTGCTGGTACACATCTTAGTCCCATTCATTCAACAGAGGACATTACCATTCTTCCCAATTTTTGCTGAGGTGATATGTTAATGTTACATTATTTTGCCCTGATTTTCACAATTTTCACAAAGTATGTGGTATTGTTGCCAGACAAGGGGCTCTACACCCCCAGTCCAGGGCCCCAAAGCAGGTCCAACCCCTTGCTATTCAACAAAACATAGAGAGGCAAAATTGTTGATGAAAGAAGAGAGGACAATTATAGTTTGGCCACACCGGGAAGACCTAGAAAAATATTTTCACGTTGTCAGCTGGCTTACAGGTGCTTTCATAGGGAAAGGGGGATGCTGTGGGGCTAATGGCTATCTATAGAAAAGCATAAAAGAGCATACATCAGGTTATATTTTAACTGGGGCTCACAAATGAGTAATCAGTCTTTGAGACAGAAGTTTCAGTCTCAGCTGAGGGGTACAATTAAAAAAAATTATCTTCAGGACCAGCAGATGACACAGTGGTTATGTTACTGGACTCCCACATGGCCAACTATGGTTCAAGTCCCGAACTCAGTGGCTTGAAAGTCATGCTAGGCACATGTGCATGTGTACCCAAGATCCCAAGGGGAGAATGGAGGAGAAGGGATTGTGGTGCAGTTACCACCCCTGGGGTGGGGGTGATTTTTCACTTTCCCTCTCCCCGTGTCTTCTGTCTCTCCTTCTCTAGGGTGAGCACATGCACCCTAAGGCAAAAACCTCTTTTAAAAGTTTTCATCTTTAAGACAGGAGTTCATGGGCCCAGCAGTTAGCGTAATAGCTGTGTCGCTGGACTCCCATGTAGTCGACTGTGGTTCGAGTCCCGGACCCGGTGGCTTGAACTCACACCGGGTGCGTGTGCGTGCGTGCCCAAGATCCCGAGAGGAGAATGGAGGAGAAGGGATTGCGGTGTGGCCATCCCCCCTGGGGGGGGTGATTTCTCGCTTTCTGTCTCTCTGTCTCTGTCTGTCTGGCAAGCGCACACGTCCTATAGCAAAAAACCTCTCAAAAAAAAAAAAAAGACAGGAGTTCAGCTTGTTGCTGGGGCAGAGCATTCCTCGTCGTTTTAGCTCCAGGTTGGCCATTCATCTTCTTGGCGTTCCTGTGAGAAACCTCGAAGAGTAGCAGGTTTAGAGTTTTTGATTTTAACAAGATGGAGTCAGTCGGGCTAAGCAGGTCCCGGTTATAGTATAACACTGGGCTTCAGTTTCCTTACCTGTAAAGTGGGCATAATAATAGTGTAGCCAAGCTACAAGAAGGAACCAAAGTAATTCCAGCTGGTCCAGTTACAGTAGCAACTGAGAGTGTGCTTGTTTTGCTTTGTTTGTTTTTTATAAGAGTTATTGGGGGCCAGCAGATGGCAGAATGGTTATGTCGCCAGACCCCCCACATGACAGACCATGGGTCCAGTCCCAGACCCAGTGACTTGAAGCTCACACTGGACACGTGTGCATGCTTGCCCAAGATCCCGGGAGGAAAATGGAGAAGGGATTGCAGCATAGCCATCCACCCTGGGGGGTGGTTTCTCACCTTCCCTTTCACTGTCTGTCTGTCTCTCTCTCTGGCAAGCTCATGCACCCCAAGACAAAAACCTCTAAAAAAGGGGAAAAAATTATTTTATTATTATTTTTTCATTTGACCAGAAAGAGACAGAGAAAGAGTGAATGTGAGAAAGTGTGGAGAGCAGCCAATCTGAAAACATGTGATTAAAACGTGTGGCCTATAGACACATGCAGAAATGCACTTCCATAAGCTACTCTAGCAGGGCTATTGAGAAGCATCTACATACGAAAGAAGTATCTGCCTGCCGTCAATGGTTATCTTCCTGGTGTTTGTTGATACCCCATACCCCGTTTGGGCTGAAAGAAGTCACATGCGTTTATTAGATTGTCTCCCAAAAATGGACCAGAGAAATTATATGGCGCCAGTCACTTACGCATCTTCAGACTTCAGACGGATTACATCCCCAAACAACTGGCTTTGCATTCCGATTTTTCCTCCCTTATTCTCTCTGCATTCCACTTCCTTCTTCCCCATTCCCTTTGTATCCCATTTTTCCCTTCCCCCATTTTCTGCCCTTTAAAAGAATAAACCTGAGGCTGGTTCTGGTCACAACTTCTCCTTCAGAGAAGCTGTGCCCACCCGATCCTCACTTTTCTATACTTGTGTGTCGTTGTGTGTTTGTTAGTGCGTCTGTTTCTAATCGACAGCCTTCCCCACTCAGAAAAACGTGTTCTTGCCGAGCTGGACCCAGCAAGAAAGCAAGCCACCAGGTCTGGGACTCAAATCTTGATAGGCCATGTGGGAGTCTAGAGCCTTAACCACCATGCCACATGCCAGCCCCTTGATAATGTTCTTGTAAAGACTAAATAAATCAACACATGTCAAGTGCTAAGAAGGTACTGTATTATTATTCGCATATATTCTAGTATGAACCATCCATATAATTTTCAAACTTTCCTAATGGAGTTTGTCTTTCTGAACTTAATTTGTAGGCTTACTATAGGCATTAAACATTTATCAGGCATATATGTTTAAAATGTTTTCTTTTCAGCCTAAATTTTCTTTTTTGTTGTATTTTTTTATCTTGCCAAATACTAATTTAAAAAAAATTATTTTTTAATTTAAAATAAATTTGCCCAGAAAAAAAATTACCCAGAGAGAGAGGGAAAGGAAGAAAGCAAGCTGTCAGGTCTAGGGACTTGAACCACAGTTGGCCATGTGGGAGTCCAGTGCCTTAACCACCGCATCATCTGCTGACCCCAACCAAATGCTAATATTTTTATATTGTCAAACATGTATATCTCTAAATTTATACCTTCAGTTTCCTATATTGGTATATTATAAATGCTCTTCTCTCTAAAAGTATGGTCTGACATTGAGGTTTTATTAAATGAACCACATTTTTTAAAATAATTATTTATTTTAATTATTACTTTAATTTGAGCAGAGAGAGGCAGAGAGAAAGAGAAAGTGAGAAAGCAAGCCACAAGGTCTAGAACTTGAACCTTGGTTAGCCACGTGGAAGTCTAGTACCTCAACCATCATGCCACCTGCCAACCCCTAAATCAACCATGATTTTATACCTGACATAACAATTCTAATCCCCATAGGTTCATCTAGAAAACTGACAGTCTTGGGGCTGGCAGGTGGCATGCGGTTAAGGTGTTAGATTCCCACATGGCTGACCATGGTTCCAGTCCCAGACCTGGTGGCTTGCTTTCTCTCTCTCTCTCCCTGTCTCTCTTTTTTTCTCTCTCTCTGGTCAAATTAACAATAATAATACTAATTAAATTAAATAATTATTTTTTTAAATATTCATTTAAATTATCAAAAATGTTTATTTATTTATTTATACATACATACCAGAGAGAGTGAGAGAAGAAAGTGAGAAAGCAGGCCACCAGGTCAGGGACTCGAACCTCAGTCAGCCATGTGGGAGTCCAGCGCCCCTAACCACCACGCATGCTACCTGCAGGCCCCAATAAGTAATTCTTTAAAAGATAAAAAAGAGAATGCACCAGCAGTTGGCATAATGGCTATGTCACTGGACTCCCATGCAGCCGCAGTTCGAGTCCCGGACCCGGTGGCTTAAACTCACGCCGGGCGTGTGTGCGTGCATGCCCAAGATCCCGAGAGAAGAATGGAAGAGAAGGGATGGCAACATGGCCATCCCCCCCTGGGGGGTGATTTCTCGCTTTCTATCTCTCTGTCTCTCTGTCTCTCTCTGCCTTTCTGGCCAGCGCACGCGCCCTATCTGTCTCTCTAGCAAGGGCATTCTATAGTGAAAATCTATTAAAAAAAAGAACGGTGCCTTCAACCAACATGGCCCTCTTCACAGCTGTGCAAGTCACCCTTCGGCATCCTTTTTCCCAAACTTCAGACAAGATGGCTGCGCCCAATAAAAGAGGCCGTCATGGGCGCTGCCATCTTGTATTACGTTTAAGCCCCTCCCCGAGAGATGACTTTTTAGCCACACCCACCCCAGGCCTGCGGGAGCTCTCGCTCCCCAGAATGCACCTTGCCTGAATCCCAGTCCCCCTACCCAAGCCTGCCACATCCGTATTCCGCGGAGCATTCATTGGTTCTCCGACTGTGATCTCCGGGCCTCAGCGTGACTAGCCGAGCAGCTAAGGGGCGGGGCCAGATCTGCGTCGCTAGTGACTTAGCTGTAACTAAGGGGCTGGCTTGATTGCACACAAGACCCTAAACCCTGAGTCTAAGTGTAATGGCAGTCCCTAAACTGATCACCAAGCCCAAACGCATGCCCCTCGGCCGACTAGATGCTCACACACCAAGGGGAATCCTTCACCTGACCCCACTCTCAGACCTACCCCTGCCATAGGAGCTAAAACGGTAACAACTGATCTCAGCGAGGCACTCTCAACCCTATCCGAGTCTTTATGTGGCCGTCTAGCCCTATTCTGAGACCGAGAGCAAGATAGAGAAGAGTTTATTGAGACCCCCCCTCCTGCTGGCCTCTAGCCCACTGCTCAGTTGCTTTGTTTCCAGGCTCCCTCAGGCTCAAGCCAACAACCCTGTCTTGGTGCGTCATCACCTGGGGTTGGTGTCTCAGGTGTCAGTAGTGGCCTCTCCAGCGGATCATGCACAGTAGAAAAACAATACAAGGGACTCAGGACACAAAGAGCCTTAGACCCTCTCCCTCAGGCTGCTACTGAACTCAAATCAGGTTCGCTCAAGCGCTATAAAACCAAGCCACAGGCACATGGTGTGATGAAGGAAAGTACAGCTTTATTGCAGAGCGCAAAGCAAGGAGAGCGGGCAGCTCATGCTGAAAAGACC
>NW_006198297.1:211150-213792 GCF_000334495.1 Tupaia belangeri chinensis
CTCCCAGAGATGTTCCCCACATGTGGTTTTAAGGGCAAAATTAGGAGCAGAGGTCCCAGGCGCATGATCACTTCAGGGATTAGTTCAAGAGGGCGTGATCATCTCGTGGGCATTCTTGATTGGTGAGGCCTTAGATAATCAAATTCCTCTTCAGGTGTCTGGAACCCTTCAGCCTGGAGTCTCTGAACTCACGACCAGCAGTCTCCAGTCTACAAAACATCTTACATATTGAAATGAAAACCTTCTTTCCTTGGGACCAGCAGTTAGTGTAATGGCTACGTCGCTGGACTCCCATGTAGTCGACTGCAGTTTGAGTCCTGGACCCAGTGGCTTGAACTCACTCCGGGCACGTGTGCGTGCGTGCCCAAGATCCCAAGAGGAGAATGGAGAAGAAGGGACTTTGGCGTGACCTTCCCCCGGGGGGTGGGGTGGGGGGGGGATTTCTTGCTTTCTGTCTCTCTGTCTCTCTCTGTCTGTCTGGCGAGCGCATGCGACCTATGAAACATCTTACATATTGAAATGAAAACCTTCTTTCCTTTAAGTGAGAGTTTTAGAGGTCAAATGGCCCTCACTTATGGTCCATGTTGGTCATTATCATAACCAAAGTCTGAAGACTTACTCCTTACTCTGGACCATTACAATGCAAATGGACTTTGTATTTCAGGAACCCTAGAAAATACATTAGGGGGTTCTTGCTCGGTTTCAAGGCTGTCCCCCTTCATCTCCAGGCTTTGTCCTTTTCTCCTCCTCCCTCCCACACAATCTCTTAGGCATCCCTCCTCGCTCCTGCAACACCTGAAAGTCCATGACGTTTTTTGCCTTGCAGGATCATGCAAGGTAACCCTGCTGTGGCAGTGGTTCAAGTGGTGAGCCCCAGAGAAGGCCAGTTTGAATTCTTTTTTCCTAAGAGAGATTTTTGCTACAGGGTACATGCAACTTGCCTGAGAGACAGAAAGCAAGAAATCACCCCCCAGGGGGGATGGTCACGCTGTAATCCCTTCTCCTCCATTCTCCTCTTGGAATTTTGGGCATGCACACACAAGCACCCAGAGTGAGTTTTAAGCTGCCAGGTCCAGGACTTGAACCATAGTCGGCCATGTGGGAGTCCAGCAACGTAACCATTACACCATCTGTTGATACCTGTTTTGAACTCATACATGAATGTCTGCCTCTCATGGCCTGTCCAAGAAAAACTGAGTTGGCCTCCACCTGAATGGCCAGCATTCATCACAGCCACCTAGGACCTTCTCAAACAACTTAAGGTAGGAACTGGCATCTTGCCAGGTGGTGATCAAGCTCTTAGAGTCTTTGACACCTGCCTGCTATTTGTCATCCCTAGGATGGTTGACACCCACTTAGGTGTCACCATGGGAGATGATTTGAGATTGAACTATATATAAAACATTAGATCTTAAAATACAAAGTCTTGGGGCAAGCAGGTGGCATAGTGGCTAAGGCGCTGGACTCCTACATGGATGGCCATGGTTCAAGTCCCAGACCCAGAGGCTTGAAACTCACAGTGGGCTCCTGTGTGTGCATGCATGCCTAAGATTCCAAGAGGGGAATGGAGGAGAAGGGATTGTGGCATGGCCACTCCCTCTGGGGGGTGATTTCTCTCTCTCTCTCTCTGTCTCTCTGGTGAGCATATACGTCCTATAGCAAAAATCCCTCTCTCTAGGGACCAGCAGTTAGCGTAATGGCTATGTCGCTGGACTCCCATGTAGTCGACCGCAGTTCGAGTCCCGGACCCGGTGGCTTAAAACTCACACTGGGTGCGTGTGTGCCCAAGATCCCAAGAGGAGAATGGAGGAGAAGGGATTGCGGCATGGCCATCCCCCCTGGGGGGGTGATTTCTCACTTTCTGTCTCTCTCCGTCTGTCTGGCGAGCGCACGTGCCCTATCGCAAAAACCTCTCGAAAAAAAAAAATCGCTCTCTCTAAAACAAAATAAAGGGCAATGTCTTTACAGCTTCATTTTTAAAAAATGTATATTGTTTTGGGAGGTTTTGTTTTTTGTTTTTGTTAAGCACTAAGCCTAGCCTATTATGACCCCCAATTTACAGATAAGGAAAATTTTGCCCTTAGTGCTGAAGATCTCACATTTTACAAGATCCCACATTTAGTAAGATGTAAAGCAGGAATTTTTTAAAAATAATTATTTTATTTAACTTTATTTATTATTATTATTATTATGTTCCAGTTTGATCAGAGAGAGAGGGGGAAAGTGAGAAAGGAAGTCACCCGGGCCAGGACTTGAACCTCAACCAGCCATGTGGGAGTCCAGTGCCCTTAATCACCACGCCATCTGCCAGCCCCTTAAAGCAGGAATTTGAACCCAGGTCTGACTCTACTAAAACACAAGGATGGCCCTAGAACTCCTTTATCATCCTTGTAGCTAATAAAGAGTAAGGGCACTTTCCAAAATTATTTGGCCATAGATCTATGTCTCTTCCCATATGTTCCGAAGAACCCTTTCTGAAATGCTTGTTTTGAGCTTAGGAGATCAGAGTACAGAACAAGAACATAGGGAGCACCAGGCATTAACATGGCAGTGGAAGGCTGGAGGAATGAGTTCAATAAATAGCATGCGGGGGCCGGCAGGTTGCGTGGTGGTTAAAGACACTGGACTCCCACATGGCTGAC
>NW_006198297.1:214142-215645 GCF_000334495.1 Tupaia belangeri chinensis
TATATATATATATTTGTCGAAAAAGTCATGACATATTTTCCTATGTATCATGACTTTCCTGATGACCCATTACATATATATTTTATGTATATAAAATACAAGGTCAGTCATCTCCAATAAAGTCAAGAAAGGACCAACGAACTTGGAAAGAAAAAGAGAGGTAAAAGAATGTTTGAGGGGCGGCAGGTGGCATGGTGGCTAGGGGCTCTGGATTCCTACATGGCCAACTGCAGTTCGAGTCCTGGACCTGGTGACTCACTTTCTCATTTCCCTCTCTCTCTCTCACTCACTCTGTCCCTCTCTGGTCAAATTATAATAAATAAATAAATACAGTTAAATAAAATAATTACTTTTTTTAATACTAAAAAATAAAAAGAATGTTTGAAGCACCTGGGAGTTTTAGATGGGCCTTTCCAATTGAAATATCTAAGGCATGTGAAACAGATACTAAGATAACTCTTTTTCATTCCTAAAGCACTTGGGGAACATTTAACCCTTTCAGAAACAACTCAAATGTCTAACCATAATAGAATGGATAAATTGTAGTATATTCATACAACAAAATACTATACTATATGAAAAGAAAAAAAAACTATAGGTATATACATCACAGATGAATCTCATAACATGATGTTGAGTGAAACGTGCCAGACATAAAAGCCAGGTGTGGTGGTGTATACCTATAATTCCAGCTGCTCAGTAAGTTGATTCAGAAGGATCATAACACAGCAAGACCCTGTGTTAACAAAAAAGAAAAAATACATAAAGAAGCCAAACACAAAACAATACATACTATACGATGCTAACTGTTGTAGTTCAAGAACAAATCAAATGAAATCTGTGGCGTGGTAAGTCAGAAGGGTGGTTCCTTTGCCTGGCACATGTGTGTGGATGCCCAAAATATCAAGAGGATAGTGGAGGAGAAGACATTGCAGTGTGGCCATCCCCTCTTAGGGGTGATTTCTCACGTTCCTTTTCTTGCTGTCTCTTTCTCCAGCAAGCGCACACGCCCTATAGCAAACTAAAATATATATACATATATATGTGTGTGTGTGTGTATATATATATATATATAATGAAAGAAATAGGTGTATGTATATATTACATATCCATATATAATATATGCATGTATTATATGAAATATATATGTGTATGTATTTATTTCATTGTGTGAATATGCTACAATTTATTCATTCTGTTATTAATAGACACTTGGGTTGTTTATGAAAGGGTTAAATGTTTCCCAAGCCCTTTAGGAATGAAAAGGGGTTGGGGGCCAGCAAGTGGCATGGTGGTTAAGGCGCTAGACTCCCACATGGCCCACCATGGTTTGAGTCTTAGATCTGGTGGCTTTGGTTTCTTGCTTTCCCTTTCTTTCTCTCTTTCAGTAGCTCTCTGGTCAAATTGAAAAATAATAATAGCAAATGGAATTCAATAAATAAATAATTATATTTTTAAAAAAGGAATGAAAAATTGTTAACTTAGTGTCTGCCTCACAAACCT
>NW_006198297.1:215957-219798 GCF_000334495.1 Tupaia belangeri chinensis
CGAACCGCGGTCAACTACGTGGGAGTCCAGTGACATAGCCATTACGCTAACTGCTGGTCCCCAGACCTTAGATATTTTAATTGGAAAGGCCCATTTATAACTCCTAGATGCTTCAAACATTCTTTCTCCTCCTTGCTTTTTCTTCCCAAGTTAGTTGGTCCTTTTTTGTTTTCATCGCAGATGGCTGACCTTGTATTTTCTAAGTTCTTGCTTTCAAACATAAAGATTATAATATCCATCAACATGTTTGCTCAGATCGGCCGCTCTCCACAGTCGGTGAAACTAAGGACAGAATATGTGGCAAACTACAGCAGCCAGATAAGATATCCAGAGAGAACAACGACAAAACCCAAGGACCAACAGATGTCCTATCCCAAGATCACCCTAATTACCCAACCACTGCCTCCTTTCCTTACATCCCAATAAAAGCTCCTTGCTCCTACCCTTTAGGGCTGATTCAACTCTCTGCATCTGGCCCCTTTCCACTGTTGGAAAGTGAATAAATTCTTTTCTATCTGCTTTCTCTCTGAGTTTGTGAAATTTTTTAAAATTTTTTTTAAAATTACTTTTATTTAACTTTATTTATTCTTATTATTTTCCAGTTTGATCAGAGACAGAGAGAGAGAGAGGAAAGTGAGAAAGCAAGCCACCAGGGCTGGGTCTTGAACCACGGTTAGCCATGTGGGAGTCCAGTGTCTTTAACCACCATGCCACCTGACGGCCCCAGAGTTTGTGAATTCTTTCACAGCCCATGACCAGAGCCACCTTAACATATTACAGAGATCACCATAACAGTTTCCAAGTTTTCACTTTTTTTCTTTTAAGAGAGATTTTTTTACTATCGGGTGCATGTGCTCGCTGGAGAGACAGAGAGAGACGGAAAGCAAGAAATCACCCCCCAAGAGGGATAGTCATACCACAATCCCTTCTCCTCTCAGGTTCTTATGCACACATGCTCGGTGTGAGTTTTAAGTCACTGGGTCTGGAACTTGAACCCTGGTCAGCTACCTGGGAGTTCAGCAATGTAACCATTACGCCACCTGCTGGTCCCTCCAGGTTTTTACTTTTACAAAGAACACATCGTTGGGACCAGCCCATGGTGTGATGGTTAAGGTGGATGGATCCTGCTTGGCTGACTGTGCAATTTAAATTCCCTGATGGCTTGAGAAATATGTTGGGTGTGTGTGTGTGTGTGTGCATGCTCAAAATCCTGAAAGGAGAGAGAAATGGAGGAGAAGGGATTGTGATGTAACCATGCAACATGGGAGTGCTTGCTCACTTTCTCTCTCCTTCTCTCTAGTAAGTGCATGCACCCTCTGGCAAATTAAAAAATAATAATTAAAAAGTGACCAGCAGATGGCATAATGGTTACTACATTCCTGGACTCCCACATAGCCAACCACGGTTCAAGTCCTGGACCAGGCAGCTTGAAAGTCACGCTGGGTGCATGTGTGTGTGTGTGCCCAAAATCCCAAGAGGAGAATGGAGAAGAAGGGATTGATTACTATATGACCATTTCCCCTGGGAGGGGTGATTTCTTGCTTTCTGTCTCTCTGTCTCCGTCCAGTGAGTACATGCGTCCTATAGCAAAAAAAAATCTCTTAAAAAAATAATAAGTGGGGCCAGTAGGTGGTGTGGTAATTAAGCTGCTGGACTCCCACATGGCTGACCGTGGTTTGAGTCTCGGATCTGGTGGTTTGCTTTCTCATTTTCCCCTTTTTTCTCAGTTTGGTCAAATTTGAAAAAATAATAATAATCAAAAATAAAATTAAATAAATAAATACTTTTAAAATAGCAAGTGAAAAAAGAACACATCGCTGTGAACATCCATCTTTGTATCTTTTGGTGCACATATTAACGCATTTCTGTTGGGTATATGCCGAACAATTTACAAAGTTGCGGTACCAGTTTATACTCTCACTAGCAGTGTATGGGAGTTCCCGTTGCTCCATATTCAAACAAATTCATGGTATTGTTAAAACGTATTTGTTTTGTTTTTACATGTTTTTCTTTTTTATTGCCAGAGGGAGTATGTGTGTGCAGGAGCAGGAGAGAGAAAGCACCCTCCCAGTGTAGCATGGCTACGCCACCATCCCTTTTCTTCTATTTCTCCATCCCATCAGGATTTGGGGCATGCACACACATACATCTGGTGTTTTCCAAGTCAACAGAATGAGGGTTCAAACTGTAGGCAGGCGTGTGGGAGCCAGCTTTTCTTTTCTTTTTTTTTTTTTATTTAAAGAATTATTTTATTTAACTTTATTTATTTATTTTTAATTTGACCAGAGGGGAACAGAGAGAGAGAGAGAGAGAAAGTGAGAAACCAAGCCACCAGGTCCAGGACTTGAACCACAGTTGGCCATGTGGGAGTCCAGCACCCTTAACCACCATGCCACCTGCCAGCCCCATGGAGCCAGCTTTTCATACATAGCACTTAACCACTAGGCTACAAGACTGGCCCTATTTTTTTTATTTTGTTTTGAATTGATAAAGGGTGCTCATGCTTGCAGGAGAGAGATAGGCAGAGACAGAGAAGGAGAAACGACCCCATTGTGGGGCCAGGCCACACTGCCATCCTCTCTCCTCCGTCTCTCCATCCTGTCAGGATTTGGGGCATGCATGCACACATGCCTGAAACGTTGTTTAGGCTGCTGGGGTGGGACTGGAATCATGGTCAGTCATGTGGGATCTAGCTCCCTCAACTACTAGGCTATGGGGCCAGCCTTGTTAAATATATTTGTAAAGGCACTTATGTATTATATTTCTCTAATTATTGGCACAAAGACATCCTTTCTGAAACACCAGGGGACATCACAGATGGGGAAGAGCCTTGAACAACATTTGTTATTGTAAAAGATCAAGTTAAGGTAAAAATTGGGAGGGGGGAACCAGCAGGTGGCATGGTGGTTAAGGTGCTGGACATTACCACATGGCCAATCATGGTTCAAGTCCCGGATCTGGTGGCTTCCTTTCTCTTTCTCTCTCTCTCTGGTCAAATTAAAATAAACAAATGAATAAATAAAATTAAATGTTTTTTTAAAAAATTCAAAATATCAATAAATAAAATAAAAATAAAAACTGGGAGGACAGCAGGTGGCATGGTAGTTAAGGTGCTGGAATCCCACATGGTCTACTGTGGTTCAAGTCCTGCACCTGGTGGCTTGCTTTCTCACTTTCCCTCTCTCTTTCTCTCTGGTCAAATTAATAAAAATAATTAATTAATTTAATTAGTAAATTCTTAAAAAATTGCAAAGTTTAAGATTTTTATAGTTATCTTAATATTTTTCAGGATAGTTAAGTCTAAAAAGCGGACATATTCCTCTCTGAAATACAAAGTAAACTTCTTTTTCCCTTACTTTTTTTTAAGCAATTTTTGCTATAGGGCATGTGAGACACAGAGAGACAGGGAGACAGAAAGCGAGAAATTACATCCCCAGGGAGAATGGCTACACCACAGTCCCTTCTCTCCCATTCTTCCCTCGGTATCTTGGGCATGCACGCACATACAGCCGTTGTGAGTTTCAAGCCACCAAGTTCAGGACTTGAACTGCAGTCAGCCATATGACAATCCAGCCACCTTAACCACCACACCACCTGCCAGCCCCATCTTTCTTTTTTCTCTCATTCTTCCCATATATTCTCATGTTTTATTTTTCCTTTCCCTGTGCTTTCTGATGTGTCCTTATAAGAAAATTTATTTCATGAAACTATTACCAGCAATACAAAGTATTTTTTTAATCTAGTTTCATTTAAAACCTGAGGACAAAAGTCTGAATTTACCCTGAGTAGAAGAATATAGAAGAAATAAACAGATAACCATGTGTTTCAAGAAATTTGGGTG
>NW_006198297.1:219914-223430 GCF_000334495.1 Tupaia belangeri chinensis
AAATCACCCCCCAGGGGGGATGGTCACGCCGCAATCCCTTCTCCTCCATTCTCCTCACGCATGCACACGCGCCCGGCATGAGTTTTTTTTTAAGCCACCAGGTCCGAGACTCGAACCGCGGTCAACTACGTGGGAGTCCAGCAACATAGCCATTACGCTAACTGCTGGTTCCCGATAGTGAGTTTGTTTAAATACAAGTCTCTGGCAACATAAAGCAGTTTTATTTAGTCATTGAAGGCTTACAAAAAGTGCCAATGGGGACCAGCAGTTAGCGCAATGGCTATGTCACTGGTCTCCCATGTAGTCGACAGTGGTTTGAGTCCCGGACCTGGTGGCTTAGACTCATGCTGGGCACATGCACGTGCGGGCCCAAGATCCCAAGAGGAGAATGGAGGAGAAGGGATTGCAGCGTGACCACCCCTGGGGTGGTGGTGGTGGGGGTGATTTCTCACTTTCTGTGTCTGTCTCTCTGTCTTTCTGGCAAGTGCATGCCCTATAACAAAAACCTCTCCAAAAAAAGGGGGGAAAAAAAGTGCCAGTGAATACGCAGCAATTGTACAAAGGATGCAAAGTACCTTTAAATAAAAATGTATGAGGTTATTCTATGCAAAGGCACAAAGACTTTACCTTATCCATTTAGACTCTTATGTTACTGGAGCTAAATGTGAAGCCCTTACTTAGCTTTTAAGTTGGATTTTATCTATTTGCTTCTACATTTTTATTAGAAGAATTCTTTTTAAAGAATTTATTTCATTTCGTTTATTATTATCATTATTAATATTTTACTTCAACAGAGAGAGACAGGAGGGGAGTGAGAAAGCAAGCCACCAGATCCAGGATTCGAATGGGGGTCGGCCATGGGGGAGTCCAGTGCCTTAACCACAATACCTGTTGGCCCCAATCAGAAGAATTATAAAGTTGCACACATGAATAATGAGGAAACTTATTTTCCTATTCTAATTTTTTTTATTGCCACAAGGCATGTATCAGAGAGAAAGAGAGAGAGAGAAAGAAAGCCCCCCCACCCCCAATGGGATCCTTTTTTCTGCCATTTCTCCATCCTATCAGGATTTGGGGCATGCATGCATGTACACCCAGTATGTTTCTCAAGCCACAGGGCCAGGATTCAAACTGTAGTCAGCCAAGTAGGATCCAGCTTTCCGTGCGCAGCACTTAACCACTGTGCTGCAGGGTTGACCTTCATATTGCAATTTAAAAAAAATAATTTATTTATTTATTTAATTCCATTTGTTATTATTTTTTTTTTTATTTGAACAGAGGGAGACAGAGAGAGTGAAAGGGAAAGTGAGGAAGCAAGCTGCCAGGTCCAGAACTCGAGCCGAACACACAGAGATAGAGAGAGAGAAAGTGAGAATGCAAACCACCAGATTCAGGACTCGAACCGTGGTCACCCATGTGGGAGTATCCAACACCTTAACCACCACGCCACCTGCTGGTCCCCTGTAATTTTTTTTTTTTTTAAGAGAGATCTTTGCTATAGGGCATGTGCACTCACTGGCTGGAGAGACAGACAGAAAATGAGAAATTGCTCCCTGGGGCGATCACTATACCATCTGCTGGTCCCTATCCCTGTATTCTAGTATTTCCCCAAGAGAGAGAGACCAACTCCAACAAGGTCCTGATGCTATGATCTGCCCCCACCTTCAGCCAGTACCAGATCATAGGTAAGCATGTTCTCCAGACTTGAACTGAGAACCTTCCCATGTGGGATTGCCTCACAGGTCATGGCGTTTCACCACTGAGCCACCATCTGGCTTCTAGCAAAATATTTTTCAAACGAACCGCGTTACGCAAGATTCAATAAGACAATCTGACAGTTAATGGTACCATTTAAAATTTTCTATGCACTGGTTGTTCATGCCTAGACTCGGAACCAGAAGGTGGCATAGTGGTTAAGGTGCTAAACTCCCACATGGCTGGCCACAATTGGCGTCCTGGACCCAGTGACATGAAACTCATACAGGGTGCATGTGTGTGCGCATGCCCAGGATCCCAGGAGGAGAATGAAGAAGAGACTGCAGAGTGGTCATCCCACTTTGGGAGTGATTTCTCACCTTCTCTATCTCTGTCTCTCTCTGTGTCTCCGGTGAGTGCACACGCCCCATAGCAAAAATCTCTCTCTAAAAAAAGAAAAATGCAGACAACCTCTACAAGGCCTGTTTTCTGTTGTAGAAATTGTAGGCAGTGGGCTCTAGCAGGGTGCTTTGGCAACCTTGTATCTGTCTCCATAGGCCATGTAGTCAAAGCTTGACTGTAGCTACCTAAGTCCTGGCAGAACACCCTGTCATCCTCCCCAAGACATGGCAGTCCATCAGAGCTGTCACAGGCTGTTTCTTATCTACCTCCCCCTTTCCTGGAAGCCTCCCTGTCTCGCGAGAGTGGTTCTTCATCTACCTTCCTGGTACTGGTGACGGAGGGAATAGTCTACCTTAAGGCATAGCTGCAGACCTCTGTGTAAGTCTATGAAACAGCTCAGCTGTAGCATAAAGGACGGTCATACATAACAGAGAGAGCCACTACCACATGTGTTCTGTCATCTGGCCCCTCTGGTTCAGTATTATTTTCTGGGGCGATGCATGTGAAGAATGCTACAACATTGACCATGCTTTTCTTGTCTGTATGCATAATAAAGTCTCATGAGTTTGTTGTCTCCTTACCAGCTAAATCTATGGAAGCTTGACAAGTTAACTTAACTGCCTTGCTTGTTAAGGACTGCTTGATAGCTTCACAAATTGGCACCCAATGTGGGTCCAGTGAGGTCACAATGCCCTTGGAGAGAAGACAGAAGGGCTGTGAAGACCAGGTTAGGGGATATGAATAGACGCAACTCCCACGCTCTAGGACTTTTTCTCTTTTCAGGAAACTGCCATGTGTTAAAAAGCACTGTGGAGGGGGAGTAGCAGGTGCCATGGTGGTTAAGGCGCTGGACTCCCACATGGCTGACCATGGTTTCAGTCCTGGATCTGGTAGCTGGCTTTCTCACTTTCCCTCTCTCTCTCTGGTCAAATTAAAAATAATAGTAATAAATAAATAAAATTAAACAAATAATTATTTTTTAGAGAGAGATTTATACTATAGGGTATGTGTACTTGCTGAAGAGACAGAAACAGAAAGCAAGAAATCACCCCTCAGGGGAGATGGCCATTCTGCAATTCCATATCCTCCATTTTCTTCTTGGGATCTTGGGCACGCGTGCACATGCACCTGGCATGAGTTTTACGCCACTGGGTCTGGGACTCAACCGTGGTCACTACATGGGAGTCCAGCGACACAGCCATTATGCTAACTGCTGGTCCCCCTTGGCTAACTATTAACCTACTCAAGATATATATAAAAAATCTTTATGAAGCTTGACTTAAAAATAAAACCAGGAATTACAAATATATATACATACATAACTGATACACATGTACACATATATGTGTATATAAACGTACATATGTATATCTATGTGTGCATACAGATGTGTGTGTGTGTGTGTGTGTGTGTGTGTGT
>NW_006198297.1:224384-227730 GCF_000334495.1 Tupaia belangeri chinensis
GGGGTGATTTCTCGCTTTCTGTCTCTCTGTCTCTCTCTATCTGTCTGGCGAGCGCACGCGCCCTATAGTGAAAATCTCTCCAAAAAAATAAATAAATGAATAAAAAATAAATAAAAATTAAAAAAATAAGTATATAAAAAAAAAGAAATAGAAGCTGGAGTAGTTGCAGTTGAAAATCCTAAATTCAGGATTCTTACAGAAGCAGAGATTGATGCTCATCTTGTTGCTCTAGCAGAGAGAGACTAAACATTGTCGTTAGTTAACCAAATCCATGATGCCACTTGCCTGTCTGTTTGGTAACAACAAACCAATATATGGAGGCCCCTGGATTAAAGGAACCTCTTCCCCACCTCTTACTGCTGAAGTAGTTAGGACTCTCTATAAGTAAAAACAGTGCTTTTCTGGGGAAAAAAAAGGTTCAGGGCAAATGCCTACGCTTTTTTTTTTTTTCTTTTTTTTTTTTTTTTGAGAGGTTTTTTTTGGCGCATGCGCTCAGCAGACAGAGAGACAGAAAGCGAGAAATCACCCCCCAAGGGGGATGGCCACACTGCAATCCCTTCTCCTCCATTCTCCTCTCAGGATCTTGGGCACGCACACACGTGCGCCCGGTGTGAGTTTAAGCCACCGGGTCCAGGACGTGAACTGCAGTCGACTACATGGGAGTCCAGCAACATAGCCATTACACTAACTGCTGGTCCCAATGCCTATGCTTTCTGATGTCCAAAGTTTTCACTACATAGGTGACAACCTATTGGTTGGCAAGTCAAATGCCTTAGTCTCACAGCCCCAACTGTGGTGTAATCTTGCCTTCACTAGCAGGGGTAGTTAGTTAACCCCAATCAAATCCAGAGTCCTGCTTGTGAAGTAAGGTTTATTGTATCTATGTGGATGGGTTCACAGCACTTGGTCCCTGGGGAATCCAGGAAGAAGAAAAAAACAAAAAATAAATAAATAAACTGCTGTCTCTTACAACATAGAGGGTACTACGTTTCTGATACAGAAATTATCGATGCTTGCCAGATCTATAACTCCTGCTAAAAGCTGGCCCATTAGTCTTGAGGTTAAAGAGTCCCTATTCAGGACCAGCAGTTGACGTAATGGCTATGTCGCTGGACTCCCATGTAGTCGGCCGCGGTTCGAGTCCTGGACTCAGTGGCTTAAACTCATGCCAGGCGTGTGTGCGTGCATGCCCAAGATCCCAAGAGGTGAATGGAGAAGGGATTGCGGTGTGGCCATCCCCCCTGGGTGGGTGATTTCTCGCTTTCTGTCTGTCTCTCTCTGTCCTTCTGGCAAGCGTACACGCCCTATAAAAAAACCTCTCCCCCCAAAAAATAAATAAAGAGTCCGTATTATATTGGGTACTGGCCCCACCTGCTTCTAACACATTAACTACCCTGGACCTGTGCCACACTTTCAGATTATCAATGGTACCTTGCCATGGTTAATAATTGCTGAAAAGGTGTCATGTTTCACTTGATGGACCTACACTCAAGTGACTTGAACTGATGCCGCTAAAAGTACTATAAAAATGGATGTTTTAGGTATGCACAGTAATCCTCCTGACTATATGGGATGTTCCCAATATATACATACCACAATTAAAACGGTAACTGTGGGATAACACACAACCAAGACCTATCTGGCTTCTGCAACTCAGCCTGTGGTATCAGTAAAATAAGACAAAATAGTAGGGGGAGGGGATCAGGTATAGGACACAGAGAGACGATCATTTCATAAAACAAAAAACTAATAGAGACGGAAGTGCTTTAAAAAATATTCAACACAGTGCCAGCCAGGTGGTCTGGTGGTTAAGGCAGCTGGATCCCACATGGCTGACTGCACAGTTTCAACCTGGGCTTGGCAGCTTGAAAAACACGTGAGGTGCATGTGTGTGCATGTCCAAGGTCCTGAGAATATAATGGAGGAAAAGGGATTGAGACATGATCATCCTCCTTGAGGGGTGCTTTCTCACTCTCTCTCTCTCTTTCCCCCTTTCTTCCGCAACCAGTGTACTGTACCCTCTAGAAAAAAAAAAAAAAAAAAAAAAAAAAAAATCAACAAGCTGTACAAATTGCCATTCTCCTTAGGATGGTCAGACCTAAAAGGCCTTTTGAACCACAAATGCCAGTGACTAACAATTATGCAGACCGGTGCCATGGCAAAGAGATGCCTCTATGACACACTGCCAACTGGGGTTTTGCACATGATACTTGCTGTCATGGTTTAGGTGATGGTTTGTCTCCCAAAGTTTCGTGTTCTAGAATCTGATTTTGGGAGATGATGAGGCCTAGTGGGTGGTGATTGTATCATGGTATGATTGCATCACAGAGGCAACACTCTTTTTCTTCCCTTTTTTTTTTTAAGAATTATTTATTTAATTTTATTTATTCATTAATTTATTTTAATTTGACCAGAAAGAGACAGAAATTGAGAAAGCAAGCCACCAGGTCCAGGACTTGAACCATGGTCGGCAGTGTGGGAGCATCCAGCACTTTAACCACCATGCCATGCCACCTGCTGGTCACCATGGAGGCAACACTCTTGTGAGTAGATTAATGATGTATCACAAGACCCACTGAGTACTAGGCTCTCATGAGAAGGGGTTGGTTCTCATAAGAGTTGGTTATAAAAGGGAGAGACTAGCTTGTAGTTCTCTGCGTGCACCTGCCATCCTCTGTGCTTCTGTCACCTATGCTGTTGGCCTACACCTTTGGACTTTCCAGCCACTAGAATCAAATAAATCCCAATTTTCTTTATAACTCACTCAGCCTCAGGCATTTCTATCAGTAAAACAAAAAATGGCCTAAGACACTTGCCTTGGGATTGAGATTACTGAGGATAACGGGACCTAATTCACAGATAGGTCAGCTAAGGTAAAGTCTGATGGGGTACACTGGGCAATTTGCAGCAATGAAAACACACATATGAAAATCCTTGTTTAAAAGTTTCTATGGAGGGGCTGGCAGGTGGCTTGGTGGTTAAGGGTGCTGGACTCTCACATGGCTGACTATGGTTCGAGTCCTGGACCTGGCAGCTTGTTCTCTCTCTCTATCCCTCTCTGGTCAAATTGAAATAAATAAATGAATGAATAAATAAAGTTAAATAAAGTAATTTTAAAAAAAAGTTTCTATGGAAGGGCCAGCAGGTGGTGTGGTGGTTAAGTAGGTTGGAATCCCACA
The DNA here is from genome assembly GCF_000334495.1 of Tupaia belangeri chinensis. Lineage (NCBI taxonomy): Eukaryota > Metazoa > Chordata > Mammalia > Scandentia > Tupaiidae > Tupaia > Tupaia belangeri. The sequence continues at coordinate 227,564 of NW_006198297.1, forward strand.
TGGCCATAGTTCGAGTCTAAGACCTGGCGGCTTGCTTTCTCACCCCACCCCCCTTGTTCTGTCCCTTTCTGATCAAATTAAAATAAATATATAAAGTTCAATAAAACAATTCTGTAAAAAAAAAAAAAATTTCTATGGAGGGGGGCCAGCAGGGGGTATGGTGGGTA
>NW_006198297.1:228302-230068 GCF_000334495.1 Tupaia belangeri chinensis
TATTATTATTTTAATAAGAGAGAAGGAAAGTGAGAAACCAAGCCATCAGGTCCAGGACTTGAACTGTGGTCAGCCACATGGGAGTGTCCAGCACTTTAACCACCACGCCACCTGCTAGTCCCAAATTAAATAATTTTCTAAAAATTCAGGCAACGTACAAAAATTCAGAAAAATTAAAATGTAAATGAAGGAAGACAATTAACAGGAGCCAACATTAAGATGAATCAGATGCTGGAATCATTTGACAAACATTTCAAAGTGGTCACCATAAAAATGATTTAAAAAGGAATTACAAATAAACTGGGAGCAAAAGAAGAATATAAATTTTTAACATATAGTAAATAATTAAATAAGAACCAAATGGAAATGATAGAACTGGGAAATACAAATGAAATTTAAAACTCAGTAAGGACTAAGTTTCAGTAGCAAATCAAATATGACAGAAAAGTGATCTTGAGGGTCCAGCAGTTAGCGTAATGGCTATGTCGCTGGACTCCCACGTAGTCGACCACGGTTCACGTACCAGACACAGTGGCTTAAATTCACGCCGGGCGGATGGGTGTGGGGGGGTGTCGACACGCACGAGAGGAGAGTGGAGGAGAAGGGATTGTGGTGTGGCCATCCCCCCTGGGGGGTGATTTCTCGCTTTCTATCTCTCTGTCTCTCTCTCTCTCTGTCTGGCGAGCTCACACGCCCTATAGCAAAAACCTCTAAAAAAAAAAAAGTGATCTTGAATATAGACCAGTATAATTACCCAATCTGAAGGACAGAGAGAATGTGCACTGAAGAAAAGTTGAAGATTCTTAAGGACATAGAGGGCTATAACAAAGACCTAATATTGATATCACTGGGCCACTAGAAGGAGAAAAACAGTAGTGATAAAAAGCTGTTTGAAAAAATAGTGGTAGGAAGCTGCCCAAATTTGGCAAGAGACACAAACCTATAGATTCAAGAAACTGAGAAAACTCTGGTAATATAAACCCAAAGAAATCCATGCCAATATATCATCATTAAACCTCTGAAAACTAAATACAAAGAAAACCTCTTGAAAACAGCAAGAAATGATCCAGTATTTATAGAGGACACTGATTAGAATGTCAGTGGAGTTCTCATCTGAAACCATGGAGATTAAAAGGAAGTAGCACAGGGCCAACAGGTGGTGAGGAGGTTAAAGCAGCTGTATCCCCACATGGCCAACTCCATGTCTTGAGCCTCTGGACATGGTGGCTTGAAAAGCACTCTGGGCACATATGGGCATGTGCCCAAATCCCAAGAAGAGAATGGAGAAGGGATTGTGTTGTGACCATCCCTCTGGGGGATGATTTCTCACTTCCTCTCTCTCTCTCCCTCTCTCTTTCACTGTCTCTCTCCGGCAAGTGCATGGGCCCTAGAGCAAAACTACAAAAGTAGCACAAAAATGTTCAAGTACTAAAAGAAAACAGCTGTGAATCCTCTATCCTATATCCTGAAGAATAGTTTTGGGAAATAAAGATATTCTCAGATGAAGGAAAACTAGAACAATTTTTTATCAGTCAGCTCAAACTGCCAAAACAAAATATCACAGACTGGGCAACTTAAACAACAGGAACCCGTTTCTCACGGTTCTGGACACTGGCAAGTCCAAGATCAAAGTGCCAGCCAATTTGGTTCCCCAGTAAGGGTTCTCTTTCTCACGTGCAGGTGTCCACTTTGTGTCTTCACATGGTGGTGATAGAGATAGGGAGGAGAGAGCAAGTTCTTTTGGCATCTCTTCTTTTTTTTTTTTT
>NW_006198297.1:230334-230956 GCF_000334495.1 Tupaia belangeri chinensis
TTAAAAAGAATTATTTATTTAATTTTATTTATTCATTCACTTATTATTATTATTTTTAATTTGACCAGAGAGAGAGAGAGAAAGTGATAAAGAAAGCCACCAAGTTCGGGACTCGATCCATGGTTGGCCATGTGGGAGTATCCAGTGCCTTAACCACCATGCCACCTGCTGGTCCCTGGCATCTCTTCTTACAAATAAGGGCACCAATCCCATCATGAGGAATCCATCTTCATGGCCTCATCTAAACCTAATTACTTCCTAAAGACTCCATCTCCAAAAACCATCACACTGGGGTTTAGGATTTTGACATATGCACTTTGAGGGACACAATTTAGTCTATACCAAATTTGTGACTAACATTTTTTTTTAGGTTTTTGCCATAGAGCACATGCACTTACCAGAGAAAAAGAAAATGAGAGAGATCATCCCCCAGGGAGGATGGTCATGCACCATCCCTTCTCCATTCTCCTCTTGAGATTTGGGGTATGCACACACACATGTCTAGTGTGATTTTCAAGCTACCAGGTCTGGGACTTGAACCATGGTCAGCCATGTGAGGGTCTAGCACCTTAACAACGATGTCACCTGCTGGCCCCAGCAGATCTATTCTTTTTTTTTTTTT
>NW_006198297.1:231028-233969 GCF_000334495.1 Tupaia belangeri chinensis
AGAGAAAGCAAGCCACCAGGTCTGGAACTCAAACCACGGTAGGCCATGTGGGAATCCAGTGCCTCTAACCACTGGCCCCCAGCAGATCTATTCTTAAAGAATGACAAAAGGGAGGGCCAGTCCCATAGCACAGTGACTAAGTACTGTACAAAGGAAGCTAGAACCCACGTGGACAACCAAGGTTTGAGTCCTGGCCCTAGAAGCTTAAAGAATATGCCAGGCACGTGTGTGCATGTTTAGTGTCTTGATAGGATGGAGAATTGGAATAAAGGGGACTGTGACGTGACCAGACTTTGCTGGGGAGTGCTTCCTTTCTGACCCTCTCTTTCAGATGCACACACATGCCCTCTACCTTTTTTTTTTAGGAGAATGGCTGAAGAAAATTTTCCAAGCAGTAAAAAAATAATAACAGATTTCGGAAAGAAAAAAAAAAAGGCTAAAATAGAAGTAAATATTCTTCTCCTCATGAGATTTTTAAATAATATTTGACAGTTGAAGCAAAAACTGTACCACCATCTGATAGGGTGCAAAATGTATATAGTGGAAATATTTAGGAAGATTTTTTAAGATTTATTTCTTTGGGACCAGCAGTTAGTGTAATGGCTATGTCACTGAACTCCATGTAGTCGACTGTGGTTCGAGTCCAGGTCCCGGTGGCTTAAACTCATGCCGGGCGCATGTGCGTGTGTGCCCAAGATCCCAAGAGGAGAATGGAGGAGAAGGGATTGTGGTGTGGCCTTCTGTCTCTCTGTCTCTCTCTGTCTTTCTGGCCAGCGTACACACCCTACAGCAAAAACCTCTCCAAAAAAGAAAAAGAAAAAAAAAAGATTTATTTCTTTAATTTCATTTGTTATTAATATTTTTTAATTTGACCAAAGAGAAACAGAGAAAGGGAAAGTGAGAAAGCAAGCTGCCAGGTCCAGGACTCAAACCGTGGTCAGCCATGTGGGAGCCCAGCACCTTAACCACCACGCCACCTGCCGGTCCGAGGACAATTATATTTTAAAAGTAGAAAGTATGAAGGGACTTGAAGGGAAGCAAATGTTCTCCACTTCAATCACATGCACACTAATATCAGAGCAACCACTGAGAAGAGCATATGAAATGACGTACTCCAAAATTACAGAAACAAATCAAAATTGAATTCTAAAAGATAAAGAAGTAGGAGCTGGATTCTGGTGGCAGTGTGCCTCTTGTTATGGGTGCATCCCAACACCCCCAGGTTTGCCTTTGGAACCTGAGGCCTCCCAGCCATGCTACACCACCTGCTTCCTGAGCCCTGCTAGCCAGGAGAGCTGCATTCCAGGGCCAGTACGCCTCTCATCCTAGGTACATCCCTACCCAACCAGGTTTGCTTTTAAAGCCTGGGACCCTCCAGCTATGCTACGCTGCCTGCCTTCGGGAGCCTCACCTGCCAGGAGAGCTAGGTTCCAATGCCAGCACGTTTCTCATCATGGGTACCTCCCAACCCCACCCCTCAGGTTTGCATTTGGAACCTCGTCCTGGGTACATACCAAACCCACAAGGTTTGCCTTTGTGACCTGGGGCCCTCCAGCTGTACAACGCTGCCTGCTTCCTGAGCCCTGCCTGCCAAAAGAGCTAGGTTCCAGTGCCAGCATGCCTCTGGTCATGGGTGCACCCCTACCATTCCAAATTAGCCTTTAGAACCCCCCACCCAATCCCTCACCCCCGCTGGGCCATACCACCTGCTTCCTATCCCCAGCCAGTGAAGAGAGCCGGGTCCTGGTGCCAGCGAGCCTCTCATCCTGGGTGCATCCCAACTTCAGCAGGTTTGCCTTTTGAACATGAAGCCTTCCTGTCATGCCAGATCGCCTATCTCTGGAGCCCCACCAGCCAGGAGAGCTGGGTTTGGTGCCAGCACACCTATCGCCATGGGTGCATCCCAACCCATCCAGGTTTGCCTTGAAACTGAGGGCCCTCTAGCCATGCCATATTGCTTCCTGAGATCCATCCACAAGGGAGCTAAATCCTAGGGCTAGCATGCCTTTTGGCATGGATCCATCGTAAACACTGCCACGTCTGCCTTTGGAACCTGGAGTCATCAGGTCACCACACACAGCCTGTTTCCTGAGTCCCGCCTGCCAGGGAAGCTGAGTTTCAGTGCAGGCAAGCATCTCATCACATGCATCCTAACGCCCTCAGGTTTGCCTTGGAAAACTGGGCCCTCCATTCAGTCTGTGCAACCGGCTTCCTGAGCCCCACCTACCATGAAAGCAGAATTATGGTGCAAGTGTGTTTCTCATCGAATGCATCCAACCTTGACCCCCACCCCCAGATTTGCCTTGGAAACCTAGGGTCCGCCAGCCACACAGCGGCACCACCTACTTCCTGAGCCCCACTTGCCAGGCAAACTGAGCTGCAGTGCAAGCATGCATCTTTTCAATTGCATTCCAAACCCCCAGGTTTGCCTTTGGAAAATGGAGCCCTCCAGCTGTGCCACACCACCTGCTTCCTTAGTCCCACCTGCTGGGAAAGCTGAGTTGTAAAGCGCGCATATCCTCCCGTGCCTCCCAAACCCCGCCCCCGCCCCAACCCACTCCCAGGTTTGCCTTCAGAACATGGAGCCCTCCAGCTGTGCCACACCGCCTGATTTCTGATCCCTGGCGCAAGGGAAAGCTGAGTTTTGCAAGCAAGTGTCTGGTTGGGTGCATCCAAACAACCCCAGGTTTGCCTTTGGAACTGTTACCGAACTCAAATCAGATTCGCTCGCTCAAGCGTTATAAAACCAAGCCATAGGCACATGGTGTGATGAAGGAAAGTACAGCTGTATTGCAAAGCGCAAAGCAAGGAGAGCGGGCAGCTCATGCTGAAAAGATCCGGTCTCCCAGAGATGTTCCCCACATGCGTTTTTTTTTTTTAATAATTATTTTAGTTTTATTTATTCATTCTTTTTTTTTTTTTTTTTTTACCCAGAGGGGGC
>NW_006198297.1:234353-236853 GCF_000334495.1 Tupaia belangeri chinensis
TTCAGCCTGGAGTCTCTGAGCTCACAACCAGCAGTTTCCAGTCTACAAAACATCTTACACATTGAAATGAAAACCTTCTTTCCTTTAAGTGAGAGTTTCAGAGGTCAAATGGCCCTCAGTCATGGTCCATGTTGGTCATTATCATAACCAAAGTCTGAAGACTTACTCCTTACTCTGGACCATTACAATGCAAATGGACTTTATATTTCAGGAACCCTAGAAAATACCTTAGGGGGTTCTTGCTCAGTTTCAGAACCAGGGGTCCTCCAATCCAGGCCCGCCTGCTGGGAAGGTTGAATTATGGCGTAAGCACACATTGTCAGGTGCCTCTTGATGCCCACTGGTTTGCCTTCGGAATATGGAATGCTCCATGGTGGGTCCTCCAGTTGTGCCACACCGCCTGCTTTCTTGGCCCTGCCTGCAGGGAAAGTTGACTTGTGGTGCAAGCGCACATCTCACATCTCCTGGGATACATCCCGACACCCCAAGGTTTGTCCTCAGAACCTGGGCCCTCTAGCTGCACCGTGTTAGCTGCCACCTGAGCCCCACCTGCCAGGAAAGCGGAGCTGCGATGCAAGTATACAACTTGTTGCGTGCATCCCAAATAGCCAGGTTTGCCTTCCAAATTTGTGGCCTTCCAGTCACACTCCACCAGCTACTTCCTCAGCCCTGCTGGCCAGGAAAGCTGAGTTGCAGTGTCAGCATGTGACTTGTTGGGTGCTTCCAAGACATCCAGGTTGCCATTGGAACCTGGGGCCCTCCAAGCACACCACACTGCCTGCTTCCTGACCCCACCTACCAGGAAAGCTGAGTTGCGGTCCAAGTACATCTCAACACCCCCTATTTGCCTCTGAAAGCTGAGGCCCCCCTTTTGTGCCAGGCCATCTCCTTCCTGAACCCCACCTAGGGGGAAAGCTGAGTTCTGGTGCAAGTGTACGGCTGATTGGGTGCATCCCAACCTCCCCCTCTCAGGATTACTTTTTAGAACCTGGTGCCTTCCAGCTGAGCCCTGCCACCTGCTTCCTGAGCCCCGCCTGCCAGAAAAAGTTAAGTTGCAGTGCAAGCTCGATTCCCATTGGGTGCATCCTAGCCACCTCCCCATGTTTGCCTTTGGAACATTGGACCGTCGGGCTGTACTGTGACTCCTGATTTCTGAGCCCCACCTGCCAGGAAAATTGAGTTGTGGCGCATGTATTCCTCTCGTCAAGTGCATCCAACCTCTCCCACCTACACGCACACACACAGGTTTGTCTTTGGAATCTGGGGACTTCCAGCCATGTCACACCAGCTACTTCCTGAGACCCGCTTGCCAGAAAAAGCTGAGTTGTGGTGCAAGTGCACGTCTCACTGGGTGGATCCCTAACACCCAGGTTTGCCTTCAGAACCCAGGGCCCTCCAAACGCACCATGCTGCCTGTTTCCTGACCCACCTACCCATTCCAAGTGTGTGCTTCGTTGGGTGTATCCTAATCCCCCCCCCCAGGTTTGCCTTCAGATTCTGGGTCCCTCCATCCAGGTCGTGTCCCCTGCTTTCTGGGCTCCATTTTCTGGAAATGCTGAGTTCCAGTGTAACCACACATCTGGTCAGGTACATCCCAAATTCCCAAGGTTTCTCTTTGAAACCTGTGGCCCTCCAGCCCTGCCACCTGCTTCTTGAGCCCCACCTGCTGAGGAAGCTGAGTTGTAGTGCAAGCCTCCGTGACTCCTCAGGTGCAGTTCAACCCCTCCCCCAGCTTTGCCTTCAGAACCTTTGACTTTCCATGCCTGCTTCCTTAGTCCTGCCTGCCAGAAAAGCTAAGATGCGGTGCAAGCACGGGTTGCAACCCACCTCCCCAGGTTTGCCTTCAGAGCCAGGGCCTTCCATCTGGGCTACGCCGCCTGTTTCTGGGAAAGTTGAGTTATGGCGCATGTGCACGTCTTGTCTTGTGCATCCCATACACCCAGGTTTCCCTTGGCAACCTGGTGTGCTCCAGCCACACGGTGCAGTCCGCTTCCTGAGCCCCACCCACCAGGAGAGCTGGGTTTCAGGGCTAGCACGCCTCTTGTCGCAGGTGTATTTTAACACTGCCATGTCTGGCATGTGAGGCCCTGCAGCCACCACAACTGGCCCGGCAGCCACCACAACTGCCTGCTCCTGAGCCCTGCCCACAGGGATAACTGAGATGCGGTACAAACACATGTCTGGTCGGGTGCATCCCATCCACCCCAGATTTGCTTTCAGATCCTGGGGACCTCAAGCTGAGCTACAGCACCTGCTTTCTAAGTCCTGCCTGCTTCCTGAGTCCTGCCTGCCAGGAAAGCTTAGTTGCAGTGTGAACAGGCAACCCTTCAGGTACATCCCCCAAGTCTGCCTTTGGAACCAGGAGCCCTCCAGCTGTGCACCACCTGCTTCATGAACTCTGCTTTCCAGAAAAGCTAAGTTGTAATGCCAGTGAGCATCTTGTTGGGTGCACCCCATACATCCAGGTTTCTCTTCAGAACCTGGGGCCTTCATACCACAC
>NW_006198297.1:237128-238438 GCF_000334495.1 Tupaia belangeri chinensis
CCCCCCACACACAACCCCCCAGGTTTGGAACCTGTGACCTTGCAACTGAGTTCCCACTGCCTGCTTCATGAGCCGTGCTGACTGAGAAAGCTGCATCACGGTGCAAGAGGGCACCTTATCGTGTGTATCCTCCCTCTCCCCTAGATTTGCCTTTGTAACCTAGGACCTTCCATCCGGGCCATGCCTCTGTTTCCTTAGCCTGCCTGCCAGGAAAACTATGATGCCATGCGAGAGCAAGTGTCATGGGGTATATCCCCTCCACCCCTGATGTTTGCCTTCGGAACCTGGGGCCCTCCAGCCACACCACACTTCCTGCTTCCTGAGCTCTGCCCGCATGGAATGCTGGGTCCCAAGGCCAGCACACCTCTGCAGGGGTGGGTGCAGCGCAACACCTCCATGTATGCCTTTGGAACCTGGGGCCCTGCAGCCACCACACACTACCTACTTCCTGAGCCCTGCCTGCAGGGAAAGCTGAGGTGTGGTTCAGGCACGTGTCACATCAGAAAAAAAACCTGCGTATGCACTACAACTCAACTTTCCTGAAAAGTGGGGTCCATGAAGCAGGCAGAGGCAGCACAATGCAGCTGGAGGGACTCGAGTTCAAATAGGAAACTTGGGTGTTTGGGATGTCCTCTAGAAGACGCACACATGCACCACAACTCAAGTTTCCAGGAAAGTGAGGTTCATGAAGCAGGTGGTGAAGCATGGCTGAGGGCCCCAGGTTCTGAAGAAAAACTTGGGGGAGTTAGAATGCACCTGAAGAAACCCACACTTGCATTGCATCTCAGCTATCCTGGCAAGCAGGGCTAAAGAAGCAGGTGGCATGGCTGGAGGCCCAAGATACCAAAGGCAAACGGCAGTGGTCAGGGTGCACCTGCTGAGACCTGAGCTTGTACCGCAACTCAGCTTTCCCAGAAGGCAGGGCTCAGGAATCAGGCGATGTGGTTGGAGGGTTACAGGTTTTGAAGGGAAACCTTGGTGTTTGGGATGTACCCAACAAGATGCTTGGTTGCTGGGATCAGCAGTTAATGTAATGGCTATGTCACTGGACTCCCATGTAGCCGACTGTGGTTCGAGTCCCGGACCCGGTGGCTTAAACTCACGCCGGGCACATGAGTGTGCTTGCCCAAGATCCCGAGAGGAGAATGGAGGAGAGGGGATTGCGGTGTGGCCATCCCCCCTGGGGGGTAATTTCTCGCTTTCTGTTTCTCTGTCTCTCTCTGTCTTGCGAGCGCATGCGCCCTATAGCAAAAACCTCTCCCCCCAAAAAATAATAAGAATAATAAAAAAGATGCTTGGTTGCACTGGAA
>NW_006198297.1:238486-253594 GCF_000334495.1 Tupaia belangeri chinensis
AGGGACACAGAATCTGAAGGCAAACCTGGGACCGGGGATTGGATGCACCTGACAAATGCATGTTTACACTGAAACTCGCTTTCTCAGCAGGCGGGTCTCAGGAAGCAGGTGGCGCGGCACAGGTGGCGCAGCACAGCTGGAGGGCCCAAGTTTTGAAGGCAAACCTGGGGTGGTGGGATGCACCCAATGAGATGCGCACTTGGAACACATTTCATGCAGGGCTAAGGAAGCAGGCAACCAGCTGGAGGGCCCAAAGTTCCAAAAGCAAACCTGAGGGATGGGGTTGGGGGTGGGATGGGATGCACTCAACGAGATGCATGCTTGCACTGCAACTCAGCTTTCCCAGTAAGCTGAGCTCAGGAAGCAGGCCGTGTGGTGTGGCTGGGGAGCCCCCAAGTACCGAAGGCAAACCTCTGTGTTTGGGATGCTTCCTACGTCTCGCATTTGCACTGTCACTCAGCTTTCCTATCAGACAGGGCTCAGGAAGCAGGTGGCATGGCTCAGTTAGAGGACCCCAGGTTACAAAGTCAAACCTAGGGAGCTGGGATGCTCCCATTGAGACTCAGGATTGCACCATAACTCGGCTTTCCTGGCATGAGGAGTTCAGGAAGCAAGCAGCATGGCAGGAGGGCCAGAGGTTCCAAAGACAAACAGGTGTTTTGAATGCCTGAGATGCGCACTTGCCATGGAACTCACCTTTCCCAGTAGGTGAGTCTCAGGAAGGAGGTGGGATGTGGCAGCTGGAGGGCCCCAGGTTCCAAAGGTTCCAAAAGCACGGTGAAGTTGTGATGTACCCGCGACAAGAGGTATGCTGGCCCTGGAACCCAGCTCTCGTGGAGAGTGGAGCTCAGAAGCAGGTGGCGTGGCATGGCTGAAGGGATCCAGATTCCGAAGGCAAACCCAGAGGGGCACTGGATGCACCTGATGAGAGGAGCATTTACACTATAACTCCGCTTTCCTGGCAAGTGGAGCTCGTGGAAGCAGGTGGCATGTGGAGCCTGGAGGGGCCCAGGTTCCAAAGGCAAAGATCATGGTGTTGCAACACCCTCATGAGAGGTGGTGTGCTGGTCCTGGAACTCAGCTTTCCTGGCAGAAGGATCTCAGGAAGCAGGTGGTGTGGCACTCCTGGAGTCCCCTAGATTCCAAAGGCAAACCTGAGTGCGTTGGGATGCACCTGATAAGATGCACTGTAACTCAGGTTTCTTGGTAGGCAGGGCTCAGGTAGCAGGTGGCACAGCATGGCTGGAGGACCAGGTTCCAAAAGCAAACGTGGGGGTTTGGGACGCACCTGAAGATGCATGCTTGAATTGCAATTCTGCTTTCCTGGTGGGTGGGTCTCAGGAAGTAGGTGGTGGTTGGCAACTGGAGGGCCCCAGGTTCCAAAGGCAAACGTGGCAGTGTTGCAATGCACCTATGATGAGAGATGTCCTTACCCCGAATCCAGCACTCCAGGTAGGTGGGGCTCAGGAAGCAGGCAGTACGTTGTAGCTGGAGGGCTCCATGTTCTGCAGCTGCCCCAGGTTCTGAATGTAGATCTGGGTGTTTGAGATACATCCATTGAAATGTGTGCTTCCACCTGCTGGCATGCCAGACTCATAAAGCACGTGGCACTGTATGGCTGGTGGGCCCCAGATTCTGAAGGCAAATGTTGGGGGAGGGAGGTTAGATACAACCAACAAGAAAAATGCACCACATCACAGCTTTCTTGGCAGATAGTCTAAGGAAGCAGTAGGTTTGGTGTGGGTGGAAGGCCGTAGGTTCTGAAGGCAAACCTGGGGACGTTGAGATGCACCTGACAAGACCAGCACTTACACCACAACTTAGCTTTCTGGCAGGCAAAGCTCAGGAAGTTGGCCTCGTGGTACAGGTGGAAGGCCCATGTTTCAAAGGCAAACCTGAGGGTGTTGGGTTGTACACAATGAGATGTCTGCTTGCACTGTAACTAAGTTCTCCTGCCTAGGCCAGCTCATGAAGAGGTCAGTATGATGCAGCTGGAGGGCCACAGGTTTCAAATGCAAACCCTGAGGGTTGGGAAGCACCCATGAAGACACGCATTGGCACAACTCAGTTTTCAAGGCAGGAGGGGCTAAGGGTTTAGGTGATGCAGTGTGAATGGTGGTTTCCAGTTTCTGAAGACCAACATGGTGACTTTGTGATGCACCCACACTGAGAGGTGTGCTAGCCCTGGAACCCAGCTCTCCTGGTGGGCAGGGCTCAGGAAGCAGGCAGAGCAGTTCAGCTGGAGGGCCCCAGATTCTGAGGACAAACAAGGGGGGATTGGGATGCAACGTGTTCCATGTTCCAAAAGCAAACCTGGGGGACGGGTGAAGGTGGGGGTGGGGGTGAGTGTGAAATGCACGTCAGGAGATTTGCACTTGCACCGCAACTAAGGTCTCCAGGCTAGCAAGGCTTATGAAGAGGGTGGCACGGCGCAGCTGGAGGGCCAGAGGGTCTGAGGGTATTGAAGGCAGATGTATGGGGGTTGGGATGCACCCCGAGAGATGCTTGCTTGCACCACAAATTAGTCATTCTGGCAGGTGAGGCTAAATGAGTAGACGATGCTGAGAGGCTAGAGGGTCCCAGGTTCTGAAGGCATACGTGGGGTGGATGGGATGCACCCGATGAGACACACGCTTGCAGTGCATCTCACCTTTCCCTGTAGGTGGGGCTCAAGAAGCAGGCGGCATGTGCCTGCTGGAGGTCTCACTTTCCAAAGACAAACATGGCGATTTTGCAATGCGCCCATGATCAGAGGCATGCTGGCCCCAGAACCCAGTTCTCCTGGTGTGTGTGTGGGAGGGAGGGGCTCAGAAAGCAGTTGATACCAAGCAGTTGGAGGACCCCAGGTTCCAAAGGGGAATCAGCGTATGGGGTATACCCAATGAGACGTGTGCATGCGCGCAACTCATCTTTCCCACAAAGTGGGGTTCATTCAGTAGGCCACGTGGCACAGCTAAGGGAGGGACCCAGGTTCCAAAGGCAAGCTTAGGGGAGTAGGGATGCACCTGAAGAAACTCACGCTTGCATCACATTACAGCTTTCCTGGCAGGCAGGCTAAGGAGGCAGGCTAAGGAAGCAGGCAGCACAGCCAGTGAACCAAAGGTTCTGAGGGCAAACCTGGGGTGGTTGGGCTGCACCCAACCAGATGTGCACTTGCACCGCAACTCAGGTTTCCTGGAAGGCAGGGCTCAGGAAGCAGGCAGTGTGGCAAGAGAGCCACAGGTTTCAAAAGGAAACCTAGGTGTTTGGGATGTGCCCAACACCTAGATTTGAGAGATGCCATTGCACTAATATTCAGCATTTCCAGTCGGCAGAGTTCAGAAAGGCCCAGATGGAGGGGCCCAGAATCCAGAGGTAAACCTGGTGGGGGGCTGTTTGGGTGAATGTGATGAGATGCATGCTTATACCTCAACTTAAGCGGGCCTCAAATCAGTCTAGAGAACCCAGGTTTCCACAAACCTGGGGTTGTTGGGATGCGCCTGACAAGATGGGCATTTGCACCACAACTCGGGTCTCCCAGAAGGTCGAGCTCAGGAAGCAGGTTGTGCAGCATGGCTGGGAGGCCCCAGGTACTGAAGGCAGTCCTGTGTGTGTGGGATGCTTCTGACAAGTTACACGCTTGCTCTGCAACTCAGCTTTCCCAGCAGGTGAGGCTCAGGAAGCAGGTGGCGTGGCTCAGCGGGAGGGCCCCAGGTTCCGAAGTAAAACCTGGGGAGCTGGGGTGACCCAGTGAGATGCAGGATTGCACCACAACTCAGTTTACTGGCATGAAGGCTCAGGAAGCAAGCGGTGAGGCAGGAGGGCCTCAGATTTCCAAGACAAAACTGGGTGTTTTGGATGTTCCCCATAGAAGGGTCTCAGGAAGCAGCGGCATGTGGCTGCTGGAAGGCCCCAGGTTCTAAAGGCAAAGATGGCGGAGCCGTGATGTACCCACAAGAGACATGCTAGCCCTGGAACCCAGCTTTCCTAGCAAGGGGCGAGCTCATGAAGTAAGCAGCTTAGTGTGACTGGAGGGTCCCAGGTTCTGAAGGTAAACTTGGGTCTTTGCATGTACCTGATGTGATGTGCACTTGCTCTGCAACTCAGCTTTCCCAGCAGACGGGGCTCAGTAAGCAGAAGGCACGTCTGGAGGGCCACAGGTTTTGAAGGCAAACCTAGGTGTTTGGGATGTATCCAATGAAACACACACTTGTACTGGAACTCTGCTTTCCTGGTATCCAGGGCGCAGGAGGCAGGAGGCATGGCACAGCTGGAGGGCCCCAGGATCCAAAGGCAAAGGTTGGCGATGTTGCAATGCACACATGAGAGGAGGCATGCTGGCCCCAGAACTCAGATTTCTTGGTGGGAGGGGCTCAGGAAGCAGGTGGTTCAGTGTGGCTAGAGTGCCTCAGATCCTGGGGCTGGCAGGTGGCGTAGTGGTTAAGGGTACTGGACTCCCACATGACTAACCACAGTTCGAATCCTGGACCTGGAGGCTTGCTTTCTCACTTTCTCTCTCTTTCTCACTCTGTCCCTCTCTGGTCAAAGTTAAAAATAAATAAATAGGCTCCTCCCCTCCGCAACCATTCCTCTCACCTCAGTCACTTCCTTCCTCAGCCTCTTCCTCCGCAGTGCATTGCAAAGATAACCTGGTGCCAACTGATGCGGCCCAGTTCTTCATCTGGAAAGACAGCCAGGTGGGGAGACAACAATGAATGTGGATCATGAAGTTAACCTCTTAGTGGAGAAAATTCATCATTTGAGTTAAAAAAAAAAATGCCAATGGAAAAGTTAGGTGTGAAATTTGAAGTCCTCTTCTAAAATGGCAGACATGCCAATCTCCAAGCATTGATGGGAACTCTCAAAGCTGCCAAATGAAGGAAGATTGTTACATACACTGGAAAGCTACTTTTGCAAGGTGTTCATGATGATGTTGACATTATTTTGCTGGAAGATTAATGTAGTTTTTTTTTTTTTTTTGAGAGGTTTTTGCTATAGGGTACATGTGCTCATCAGAAAGACAGAGACAGAGAGACAGAAAGCAAGAAATCATCCCCCAGGGGGATGGCCACGCCACAATCCCTTCTCCTCCATTCTCCTCTCGGGATCTTGGGCACGCACGTACACGCACCTGGCGTGAGTTTAAGCCACCGGGTCCGGGACTCGAACCACAGTCAACTACATGGGAGTCCAGCGACATAGCCATTACGCTAACTGCTGGTCCCGCATGCACACGTTTTGTCAGGTGCATCCCAACACCCAGGTTTCCCTTTGGAACCTGGGGCCCTCCATCATACAGCACTGCCTGAGCCCTGCCTGCCAGGAGAGCTGGTTTCCAGAGCCAGATCACTTCTAGATGTGGGTGCTACTCAATGCTGCCATGTTTCCCTTTGGAAACAGGATCTTCCAGCTGCCACAGGTCACCTGCTTCCTGATCCCCACCCGTAGGTAAAACTGAGATGCAGTGCAAGGGCATGTCTGGTAGGGTGCATCCCAACCACTCCAGGTTTACCTGTAGAATCTGGGGCCCTCCGGGCTGTGCCACACCACCTGCTTCCTGATTCCCATCTGAAGAGAAATCAGAGTTCTAGTGTGAGTGCACGACTCATCTGGTGCATCGAAACCTCTTCAAGTTTGCCTTCAGAACCTCAGCCTTCCACCCGTGCCGCACTTTCTACATCCTTAGTCTGCCAGCCAGGAGAGGTGCATCCCAACACTCCTTGGTTTGCCTTTGGAATCTGGAGTCCCCCAGCCACACCGCACCACCTGTTTGAGCCCTGCTTGCCAAAAAGGTCAGTTGCGGTGCAAGTGTGCTTCTTGTCAGGTCAATCCCAAACACCAAAGTTTGCCTTTGAAACGTGGGATCCTCCAGCCACCTGGAGCCACCTGCTTCCAGAGCCTCACCTACCAGAAGAGCTGGTTTCTGGGGCCAGCACTCCACCCATCATGATTGCATCACAATACCATGTTTGCCTGGGGCCCTCCTGCCACCACCCACAGGGGGAGCTGGCTTGTGGTGCAAGCATGTGGTTTATCTTGTGCATCCCAATGCCCCAGGTTTGCTTCAGAACACTGGCCTTCCGTCCACACAGCGCCAGCTGTTTCCTGAGCCCTGCCTGCCGGGAAAGCTGAATTGCGGTGCAAGCACACATCTCATTGTGTGTGTCCCATCCCCTCCAGGTTTACCTTCAGAACATAGGGCCCTCCAGCTGCACAGCCCACACTCCCACACACTACCTGAGCCCTGCCTGCTGGAAAGCTGAATAGCAGAGCAAGTGCACATCTCACCTAAGCCATTCCAATGCCCCCAGGTTTGCCTTCAGAACCTGAGACCTTCTGTTTGTGCCACGCCTTCTGCTTCCTTAGACCACCTGCCAGGACACCTGAGTTGTGGTGCAAGCACGCATCTTGTCGGGTGAATCTGAACACCCTCAGGTTCGGGTGCCATCTGCTTCCTCAGCCCTTCCAGCTAGGAAAGCTGAGCTGGGAAAGTGCACATCTTGTTGGGTGCATCCCAAACATGCAGGTTTGTCTTCAGAGATGGGCCCTCCAGCTACACCACCCTGCCTGCTTCCTGAGCCCTGCCCACCAGGAGAGCTGGGTCCAGGGCCTCTTATTGTGGGTGCATGTCACATTGCTATGTGGGCTTTTGGAACCTGGGACCCTCCAGTAGTGCAGTGCTGCCTGCTTCTTGAGTCTCATCTGCTGATAAAACTGATTTGTGGTGCAAACACAGAACCTGTTAGGTGCATCCCAACCCACCCAGATTTGTCTTAGGAATCTGGGTCCCCTTATTGCACCGTGTTGCATACCTCCCGAGCCCCACTTACCGGGAAGGCTGAGTTCTGGTGCATGCGGGCATCTTGTCATGTGCATCCAACCTCCTGAGTTTTGCTTTCATTACTTTGGACCCTCCAGCTGCACATCTGGTTCCTTTGTCCCACCTGCCAGGAAAGCCGAGATGTGTTGCAAGCATGAGTCTCATCAGGTGCATCCCACCCCACAGGTTTTCTTTCAAAACCTTGGCCGTGCAGCCATACCACGCTGCATGCTTCCTGATTCCCGCCTACTAAGATGAGTTGCGGTGTAAGCAAGCACCTCGTCAGGTGCATCCAATCCCTTCCAGGTTTGCCTTCAGATTCTGGGTCCCTCCATCTGCACCAAGCCACCTGCTTCCTGAGGCCCGCCTACTGGGAATGCTGAGTTCCAGTGCAAGCACGTGCCTCATCGGTACATCCTCAAATCGGAGGGTTCCCTTCAAAACTTGAGGCCCTCCAGCTGAGCCGCCTGGTTCCTTAGACCTACCTGCCAGGAAAGCTGAGATGTGGTGCAAGTGTGGGTTTTGTCAGGCGCAACCCAGCCCCACAAGTTTTGCCTTTGGAACGTGGGGTCCTCCAGACGCACCGTGCCGCATGCTCCCTTGAGCCCTACCTGCTGGAAAGCTGACTTCTCCCAACAGGTTTGCCTTCAGGACCTTGGTCCCTCCAGCCGCACTGTGCCATCTGCTTACTGAGCCCCACTTTGTGGATAAGCTGAGTTGAGGTGCAAGCAGGCATCTCGTCAGGTGCACCTCAAGCACACAGTGCACATCTCATCGAGTGCATCCCAACACCCCCAGATTTGCCTTCGGAACCTGGGACCTTCTACTCATGCCACACCATCTGCTTCCTTCACCCACCTGCTGGGATCACTGAGCTGTGGTGCAAGCACACGTCTTGGCAGGTGAATCCCAACACCTGCAGGTTTGCCTTCAGAATCAGGAGCCCTCCAGGCATGCCACACCACCTACTTCATGAGCCCCACTTGCTGGTCATGATGAGTCACGGTACAAACGTGCATCTCATCAGGTGCATCCCAAGCTCCCAGGCTCGACTTCAGAACCTGGGCCCTCCAGCTGCTCTGTGTCATCTGCTTCCAGAGACCTATCAGACAGGAGAGCTGGGTTCCGGGACCAGCACACCTTCCCTTGTAGTAGCACTGCAACACCAGCATGTTTGCCTTTGGAACCTGGGACCCTCCAGCCTTGCTTTACCTGCTTCCAGAGCCCCGTCCACAGGGAAAGCCGAGTCCTGGTGCAAGTGTGAGTCTCAGCAGATGTAGCCCATAACCACAGGGTTGGCCTTTGGAACCTGGGACCTTCCACCCCCACCATGCCTTCTGCTTCCTCGGCTCACCTGCCAGGAAATCTGAGTTATGAAGCAAGTGCATAGCTCAGGTGCGTCCCAACTCCCCCAGGTTTGCCTTTAGAACATGGAACCCTTCAGCTGTGCCACCCTGCTTGCTTCATGAGCCCCGCCAGTCAGGAAAGTTGATTTGCAGTGCAAGCCTGCATCTCACTGAGTGCAATCTGATGCCCCCTACACAGGTTTGCCTTCAGGACCTTGGTCCCTCCAGCCATACTGTGCCGTCTGCTTCCTGAGCCCCACTTTTTGGATAAGTTGAGTTGAAGTGCAAGCAGGCATCTCATCAGGTGCACCCCCAAACACCCAGTTTTGCCTTCGGTACCTGAGGCTCTCCAGCTCTGCCACACCACCTGTTCCTTAGCCCCGTCTGCCAGAAGACCTAGGATCTGAGACCAGCACACATCTCATCATGGGTGCATCTCAACACCACCACGTTTATCCTGGGAACCTGGGGCCCTCTGGCCACCACATGCCATCTGCTTCCTGTGCCCCACCGGCAGGAAAAGTAGAGTTGTGGCAAAAGTGAGCCTCTTGTCAGTTTCATCCCAACCCCCTAGGTTTCCTTTCAAACCATGGCCCTGCGGCACCACCAGCTTCCTGAGCGACACCTGCTGGGAAAGCTCAAGTGCGTTGCAAGTGTGTGCTAGGAAAGCTGAGTTGCGGTGCAAGCATGCATCTCGTTCGTTGTATCCCATTCCCCTCAGGTTCTACTTCAGCACATGGGACCCTCAAGCTGGGCTGCGCCACCTGCTTCCTGAGTCCTGCCTGCTGGGAAACTCAACTTGTGTTACAAATGCATGTTTCTGGGTACATCCCAACGCCCTCCAGGTTTTCTTTCGGGATCTGGGCACCTCCAACCATGCCACGCTGCCTGTTTTCTGAGCTCTGCTTGCCAGGAAAGCTATGTTGTAAGGCCAGCACACGACCATCAGGTGCATCCCAAATACTTAGGTTTGTCCTAGGAACCTGAGGCCCCCCTAGCCACACCACACTGCCTGCTTCCTGAGCCGCTTCTCTCCAGGTGCATCCTAACCCCCATAGGTTTGTCCTTAGAACCTGGAGCCTTCCATGTGCGCTGAGCTGCCTACTTCTTTCATGCCACCTGCCAGGAAAACTGAGTTGCGTTGCAAGTGCATCCCAACGCCCCCAGGTTTGTCTTGGTAACCTGGGGCCCTCCAGCTGTGCATCTTCCCTTGCTTTATGAGTGAGCCCTGCTTGCTGGGAAAGCTGAGTTGCCATGAAAGCATGCATTCCCTGGGGTGTTCCCTCCATCCGCACTGCACCCCCTGCTTCCTGAGCCCTGCCTATGGGGAAAGCTGAGTTCTGGAATAAGCTCCCTGGACTCCGCCCTTCAGGAGAGCTGGGTCTCTGAGTCAATGCTCTCTTGTTATCAGTGAATCACACCACATTTCCCTCCATACCTGTGCCCTCCATCCGCACCACACTGCCTGCTTGCCTGCAGGGAATGCTGAGTCGCAGTGCTGAGTTGCAGTGCAAATGCGCATCTCATCAGGTGCATCAACCGCTGACACCCCCACACACACACACTTGTCTTTGGAACCTAGGGCCCTCCAGCTGTGCTGCACCACCTGCTACCTGAGCACCGCAGTCTGGAGAGCTGGGTTCTGGGCAAGTAAGCCTCTCATCCTGGGTGCATCAAAACACTGCCATGTTGGGACCAGCAGTTGGCGTAATGGCTATGTCGCTGGACTCCCATGTAGTCGACCGTGGTTTGCGTCCTGGACCTGGTGGCTTGAGGCTCACGCCGGGTGCGTGTGTGTGCGTGCCCAGGATCCCAAGAGGAGAATGGAGGAGAAGGGATTGCGGCGTGGCCATCCCCCCTGGGGGGGTGATTTCTCGCTTTCTGTCGAGCACACCCCCCCTAGGGCAAAAACCCCCCCAAAAAAAAAAAAAAAAAACCCACTGCCATGTTTGCCTCTGGAACATAGGGCACTCCAACTGCCACAGGCCACCTTTTTTCTGAGCTCTGCCCACAGGGAAATCTAAAGTTGGTGCAAGTGATCATGTCATTGGGTAGGTCCCAATACTCCCAGGTTTGCCTTTAGAACCTGGGGTTTCCGTCCCCACGCTGCACTGAGCCCCGCCCAATGGGAAAGCTGACTTCCAGTGCTAGTTCTCGTCTCGTCATGTACATTCCAAACATCCTGGTTTGCCTTCGGAACCTGTGGCCCCAGAGCCACACTATGACGCACCACCTTCTTCCTGAGTCCCGACCACCAGGAAAGTTGAGCTGTGCGGCAAGCACGCGTCTAGTCAGGTGCATCCAACACCACCAGGTTCTCCTTCAGAATTTGAAGCACTCCAGGCACGCTGTGCCATCTGCCTCCTAAACCCCACCTGCCAGGAAAGCGGAATTGCAGTGCAAGCGTGTGTCACGTCAGGTACATCCAAACACCTGGATGTCCCTTCGGAACCTGGGGCCCTGCTGCCATACCACCTGCTTCCTTACATCCGCCTATCAGGAAAGCTGCCTTGCAGTGTTCGCGCATGTCACTTCAGATGTACCCCAAACACCCAGGTTTGCCCTCCTTACCTGTGGCCATCTAGCTGCACTGTGACACTGGCTTTTTCAGCCATGCCCGCCAGGAGAGCTGGGTTCCAGAACCAGCACACTCCTATCCGTGGGTGCATCACACCACCACTATCTTTGCTTGTGGAACCTGGGGCCCTTCATACACACTGCACCACCTGCTTCCTGAGCTCCACCTGCAAAGAAAGCGGAGTTGTGATGCAAACGCACATCTCATCAGGTGCAGCCCAACCCACCCAAGTTTGCCTTCTGAATCTGGGGCCCTATAAACATGCCAGGCCGCATACTTCCTGAACCCCACCTACCAGAAAAGCTGCGTTTTAGTGCTTGCATGTGCTCTTTGGGTGCATCTCAAACACCCAGTTTTGCCTCTGCAACCTGTGGCCCTCTAGTCACCTGCCTGATTCCCAAGACCCACCTGCTGAGAAAGCTGAGCTGTGGTGCAAGCATCTCCCTCGGCAGGTGTATCCCAACACCCCCACCCTCAGGTTTCCTTTCAAGATCTGGCCCTCCACCCACGCAACGCCATCTGCTTCCTGAGCCCTGCCTGCCAAGAAAGCTGAGTTACGGTGCAAGCACACACCTTCTCTGGTGCATGCTAACACCCACTGATTTGCCTTTGGAACCTGAGAACCCAAAGCTGCCCCATGCCACCTGCTTCTTTAGCCTCGTCTGCCAGGTAAGCTAAGTTGCAGTGCAAGCACACATCTCTCAGGGTGCATCCCAAACACCTAGGTTTGCTTAGGAACCTGGGGCCCTCAAACCACACTGCACTGCCTGCTTCTGAGCCCCACACACCAGGGGAGCTGGGTTCCAGAGCCAGCACACCTCTCATCGTTGGTGCTTTGCAACATCACCATGTTTGCCTTTAGAACCTGGGGCCTGAATCTCCCACACACACCCTGCTTCCTTAGCCCTGCTGACAGGGAAAGCTGAGTTGCAGTGCAAGGGTGCATCTCATCTGGTGCACCCCAAATACCCAGGTTTAGCTTCAGAATCTGGGTCCCCTCCAACTGCATCATACCGCTAGCTTTCTGAGCCCTGCCCACCAGGAGAGCTGGGTTCTGGGGCCAACATGCCTCTCACCGTGGGTGCATTTCCCTTTGGAACCCGGGGCTCTCCAGTCAGCCTGCTTCCTGAGCCCTGCCTGCAGGGAAAACGGAGTTGTAGTGCAAGCAAGGATCTTGTAGGGTGCAATTAGCAGTTGCACCAGTTAGCCTTCGGGAACTTGAGCCTTGCAGCCATGCCGCTCTGCCTGCTTCCTGCCTACCAAGAAAGCTGAGTTGTGATGCAAGCACGCGTCTCATTAGGTGCATCTCAACACCAACAGATTTACCATTGGAATGTGAGGCTCTCCCGGCTGTACCGCACCACCTGCCTCCCGAACCCCAGCCTGCCAGGAAAGCTGAGTTGTGTTGCAAGTGCGCATTTCATTGGGTGCATCCCAAATCCCAAGTTTGCTTACAGAACACAGAGCCCTCCAGCCACACCAGAACGCCTGCTCCATGAGTCACGCTTGCCAGAAAGCTGAGTTGTGCAGGCATGTGTTCCATCAGATGCATCCCAAGCACCAAAGTTTGCCATCCTAAGCTGGGGCCCTCAGGCCATGCTGTGCCACCTGCTTCCTGAGTCCCGCCTGCTGGGGACACAGTTGCAGTCTAAGTGTCCATTTCATTGGGTTTGCCTTCAGAACCCGGAGTCCTCCAGCCACCACCCGCCTCCTGAGCCCCACCTGCTGGGAAATCTGAGTTGCAGTGCAAGTGCATATCTTGTCAGGTACAGCCCAAACCTGCAGGTTTGTCTTTGGAAACGAGTCCTCCAGGGCTGCTTATGGAAGCCCTGTCGACCCAGAAAGGGTCAGGGCCAGCACACCTCTCGTGAGTACATGTCAACACTGCCATGTTTGCCTTTGGAACCTGGGGGCGGGGAGGGGGGCCCTTCAGCCACCACACACCATCTGTTTCAAGAGCCCTTGCCCATAGGGAATGCTGAGTTGTGGTGCAAGTGGACACCTTGGCGGGTGCATCCCAATCCCCCCCCAGGTTTGCCTTCAGAACCTGGGGCCTTCGAGCTATGCCACAACACCTGCTTCCTGAGACCCTCTTACTGGGAAAGCTGAATTGCGGTCCAACTTGTGACTCGTCTGGCGCATCTGAAACACCGAGGTTTACCTTTGAACCTGGGACCCACCAGATGGGCCACCTGCTTAACGAATCTTGCGTCCCTGGCAAAGCTGGGCTACAGTGCAAGTGCGGGTACATCAGGTACATCCCAAACACCCGGGTTTGTCTTTGGAACCCTGGGCCATCCGGCCATGCAGCATCGCTTGTTTCCTGAGTCCCGCCTACTGGGAAAGCTGAGTTTTGATGCAAGTGCGTGTCTTATCAGGCTCATTCCAAACACAGAGGTTTGCCTCAGAACCCGTGTCCCTGCAGCCATGCTGCACTTTCTTCCTGAGCCCTGCTTGCTGGGAAAGCTGAGTTGCAATGCAACTACATGTCTCATCGGATACATCCCAACACCCCCAAGTTTGCCTTTGGAACCTGGGGCCCAGCAGCTGTGCCATACCTTCTACTTCCCGAGTCTGCCTGCCAGAAAAGCAGAGTTGCAGCACAAACGAGTGTCTTGTCAGGTGCATCCCAACTATCCCAGGATTGCCTTCAGAATCTGGAACCCTTCAGCCATGCCCCGCCACCTGCTTCATGAACCCAAATTGCTGGGAAAACGGAGTTGTGGTGCGAGCATGCTGTCTCTCATCTGGTGCATCCTAACAGGGGTTTTCTGGTTTTCTTTTGGGATCCGGGCCTTCCCACTGCTTCCTGAGGTTGGTCTGCCAAGAAAGCTGGGTTCTGGGGCCAGCACACCTCTCAGGGTAGGTGTATCACAACACTGTCATGTTTGGAACCTGGGGCCTTTCAGCTGCCACTCACAGCCTGCTTTTTTTTATTTATTTATTTTTTTAATTTTTATTCTTTTCTCTTTTTTTTTTTTTGGAGAGGTTTTTGCCATAGGGCGCGTGCGCTCGCCAGAGAGACAGAGAGAGACAGGGAGACAGAAAGCGAGAAATCATTCCCCAGGAGGAATGGCTACGCCACAATCCCTTCTTCTCCATTCTTCTCTTAGGATCTTGGGCACGCACACACACGCGCCCGGCGTGAGTTTTAAGCCACCAGGTCCGGGACGCGAACCGCGGTCAACTACATGGGAGTCCAGCGACATAGTCATTACGCTAACTGCTGGTCCCCACGGCCTGCTTTCTGAGCCTGGCCCACAAGAAAAGTTGAGTTGTGGTTCATCACATGTCTCATGCGGTGCATAACAACTTATCCGGGTTTGCCTTCAGAACTTGTGGCCCTCTAGTTGTGCCACTTACTTCCTATACACTGCCCGCTGAGAAAGCTGAACTGTGGTACAAGTGCACATCTTGTCTGGTTTGGTCCATCCCAAACCCCCCAGGTTTGTCTTCTGAACCTGGGCTTTCCAGCCACACCACGCAGCCTGCTTCCTGAGCCCCACCTGCCAAGAAAGCTGAGTTGCAGTGCCAGCATGCATCTCATTGGATGCCTCCCAACACCCCCCACCAAGTTTGCCTTTGGAACCTGGGGCCCTCCGGCAGTGCACATCTTGTCTGGTTTGGTCCATCCCAAACCCCCCAGGTTTGTCTTCTGAACCTGGGCTTTCCAGCCACACCACGCAGCCTGCTTCCTGAGCCCCACCTGCCAAGAAAGCTGAGTTGCAGTGCCAGCATGCATCTCATTGGATGCCTCCCAACACCCCCCACCAAGTTTGCCTTTGGAACCTGGGGCCCTCCGGCCCTAAAGCACTGTCTACTTCATGAGCCTCAGTTCAGGGAAAGCTGAGTTGTGGTGCCAGCGTACATCTGGTTGGGGGAATCCCAAACACCCAGGTTTGCCTTTGGAACATGGGACATTCCAGCCATGCCCCACCACCTGCTTCCTGAGCCACGTCTGCTAGGACAGCTGGGTTCTGGGGCCAGCACGCCTCTCATTGTGGGTATATCGCAACACCATCGTGTTTGAAACCTGGGCCCTTCATCCGCCACATGAGGCCTGCTTTCTGAGCCTGGCCTACCAAAAAGTGGAGTAGCGGTGAAAGTGCCCGTCTCTCCAGGTTTACTTTTGGAACCTGGTGTTCCCATCCCGTGCCACACTGTTTCCTAAGCCTACTAGGAAAGCTGGGTTGCAGTACAAGAGCATGCCTCTTGGGGACCAGCAGTTAAAGTAATGGCT
This sequence comes from Tupaia belangeri chinensis, assembly GCF_000334495.1. Lineage (NCBI taxonomy): Eukaryota > Metazoa > Chordata > Mammalia > Scandentia > Tupaiidae > Tupaia > Tupaia belangeri. The sequence continues at coordinate 253,450 of NW_006198297.1, forward strand.
ATGTTGCTGGACTCCCACGTAGTCGACCGCGGTTCGCCTCCCAGACTCGGTGGCTTAAAACTCATGCCGTGTGCGTGTGCGTGTGTGCCCAGGATCCCAAGAGGAGAATGGAGGAGAAGGGATTGTGGTGTGGCCATCACCCTGG
>NW_006198297.1:253642-254018 GCF_000334495.1 Tupaia belangeri chinensis
CTCCACCCATAAAGAAAAACCCTCAAAAAAAAAAAAAAAAAAAAAAAAAAGAGCACGCCTCTTTAGATGTATCTCAACCCACCCAGGTTTACTTCAGAATCTGGATCCCTCCAGTCATCGTACCATGCCACCTGCTTCCTGCATTCGGCCTACCAGGAAAGCTGAGTTCCAGTACAAGTGCAGGTCTCGTCAGGTGTATCCTAATCACCCAGGTTTGCCCTTGGAGCCTGTAGCCTCTAGTCATACCACCCGCTTCCTCAGTGTCACCTACCAGGAAAGCAGAGTGGTGGCGCAAGCATGTATCTCCTCGGATGCATCCCAACCTCCCCCGGTTTGCTTTCCAAACCTGGGACCGTCAAACCGTGCCATGCCACCT
>NW_006198297.1:254061-259072 GCF_000334495.1 Tupaia belangeri chinensis
ACTGGGTGCATCCCAAACACCCAGGTTTGCCTTCAGAACCTGGGGCGCCCAAGCCACGCTGTACAGCCGGCTTTGTGAGCCCCGCCTGTAAGGAAAGCTGAGTTGCTGTCCAGCATGGGTCAAGTTTGCCTTTGGAACCTGAGTTCTCCAGCCACACTGCACCACTGGCTTCTGAATGGCGTCTGCTGAGAAAGCAGAGTTGTGTTGTAACTACGCATCTCATTGGGTGCATCTGACCCCACTCCTCGCCCCCCCCAGGTTTGCCTTCAGAATCTGGGTCCCTCTGGCAGAGCCGCGATGCCTGCTTCCTGTGTCCCACTTGCTGGGAAATCTGAGTTGCAGTGCAAGCACATATCTCCTTGGCTGCATCCCAAACACCTAGGTTTGCCTTCAGAACCTGGGACCTTTCAGCTGGGCTGGACCACCTGCTTTCTGAGCCCCACCTGCCAGCAGAGCTGAGTTCCAAGTCCAGAACACCTTTCATCATGAGAGCATCACAACTCCTCCATGTTTGCCCTTGGAACCTAGGGGCCTGAAGATGCCACATGCCGTCTGCTTTCTGAGCCCCACCCACAGGGTATGCTGAGTTGCAAGTAGTGCAAGCGCACATCTCATTGGGTACATCACAACCCTGAGGTGTTCCTTCAGAATCTAGGCCCTCCAGCAGTGCTACTCCGCTGGTTCCCGTTTGCCATGAAAACTGAGTTGCGGTACAAGCACACATCTCATCAGGTGCCTCCCAGACCCCGCAGGTTCACCTTCAGAACTTAGTGTCCTCCAGCTGCACTGCCCCACCTGTTTCATGATCCCCATTCTGCAGGAACACTGCGTTGCCATACACGCATACGTCTCATCAGGTGCATCCCAAGCACCCAGATTCGTCTTTGGTACCTAGGGCCTTCCAGCCATGTCATGCTGCCTTCTTCCTTAGCTCCACACTCCAGGAGAGCTGGAATCTGAGGCCCTCTCACTTCTCATTTGGGGTGCATCACAATACCGCCATATTTGCCTTTGGAACCTGGGGCCCTCCCACTGTGCTGTGCAGCCTGTTTCCTGAGCCTGGTTCACAGGGAAACATGAGTTGCAGTGCAAGTGCGCATCTCTCAGGTGCATCCCAGTCCCTGCCCCCAGGTTACCCTTAGGAATGTTGGGCCCTCAGGACCAGCAGTTGGCATAATGGCTATGTCACTGGATTCCCATGTAGTCAACCGTGGTTCGAGTCCAGACCCGGTGGCTTAAACTCACACCGGGTGCGTGTGCGTGCGTGCCCAAGATCCCGCAAGGAGAATGGAGGAGAAGGGATTGCAGCGTGGCCATGCCCCCTGGGGGGCGATTTCTCACTTTCTGTCTCTCTGTCTCTCTCTGTCTCTCTGGCGAGTGCACGCGCCCTATAGCAAAAAACCTCTTCAGAAAAAAAAAAAAAGAATGTTAGGCCCTCAAGCCATGTTACACTGCCTGTTTACTTAGCCCTGCCTTCCAGGAAAGCTGAGTTCCAGTGCGTGGGTCACATTGGATGTATCCTAACACCCCAGGATTGCCTTTGGAACCGGAGACCCTCCAGCCACACCACGCCACCTGCTTCATGAGCCCCACTTTCTGGGAAAGCTGAGTTGCAGTGAAAATGTGCATCTCTGAGGGTGCATCCCAAACACCCAGGCTTGCTTTCAGAACCTGGGACCCTCCTGCCGTGCTGTGTAGCCAACTTCCTGCGCCCCGCCCACCTGGAGAGCTGGATTCCCTGGCCAGCATCCCAATGTCCCCAAGTTTGCCTTTGGAGTGTTTGGCCTCCCAGCCCTGCCACCTGCTTCCTTAGCACTGCCCACCAAGAAAGCTGAGTTGCAGTGCAAGCATGCATGTGGTCAGGTGCATCCCAACCCCCCTAGGTTTGCCTTCAGAACCCAGGGCCCTCCAGCCATGCTGACTGCTTCATGTTCCCTGCTTGCTGGAAAAGCTGAGTCGTGATACAAGTGCATGTTTCATTGGGTGCATCACACATACCCAGGTTTCCCTTCAGCCATGCCGTGCTGCCTGCTTCCTGAGCACTGGCCTCCAGAAGAGCTGGGTTCTAGGCCAGCACGCCTCTCATCAGGAATGCATTGCAACATCACCATGTTTGCCTTTGGAAACAGACTGTCCAGCCACCACACGCCACCTACTTCCTAATCCCCACCCTCAAAGAAAGCTGAGTTGCATAAAATCGTGGGTCTCATGGGGCGCATCCAAATGCCCCCAGGTTTGCCCTCAGATCCTGGGTTCCTCTAGCCACATTGTGACACCTGCTCCCTGAGCATTGCTTTCCAGGAAAACTGGGTTGTGGTGCAAGCGTGTGACTCAGTGGGTGTATCACAAATGCCCAGGTTTGCCTTCAGGATCTGGGACCCCAAAACCTTACCACATGACCTACTTCCCGAGCCCCTCCTACCAGGAAAATGGAGTTGTGGTGAAAGTGCTCACCTGATCCAGTCCATCCCAAATACCCAGGTTTGTCTTTTAAAACTAAGGCCCTCCAGCCATGCTACCCTGCCTGTTTCCTGAGCCCCATCTGTCAGGAGAGCTGGGTTCTGGGGCCAGTGGACCTATACCTCACTTTGTGGGTGAAGGTCAACACCGCCTTGTTTGCCTTTGGAACCTAGGGTCCTCTAGCTGTGCCACCTGCTTCCTGAGCCCCGCCCCCCAGAAAAACTGAGCTGCGATGTAAACTCACATCTTGGGTATATCCCCCCGCCCCCAGGTTTGCTTTTGGAACCTGGTCGTGCTGGAAAAGCTGAGTTGTGTCTCAAGCGCACGCCACGTTAGGTGCATTCCAAACACCCAGGTTTGTCTTCGGAACCTGGGGCCCTCCAGGCACCACCGTGCCTACATCCTGAGCTCTACCTGCCATGAGACCATGAGACCTGTGTTTTGGATCCAGCATGACCCTTGCTGTGGGTGCATCACAACACTATCAAGTTTTCCTTTAAAAACTGGGGCCATGGGACCAGCAGTTAGCGTAATGGCTATGTCACTGGACTCCCACGTAGTCGACTGCGGTTTGAGTCCCAGACCCGGTGGCTTAAACTCACGCCGGGCGCGTGTGCGTGTGTGCCCAAGATTCCGAGAGGAGAACGGAGAAGGGATTGCGGCGTGGCCATCCCTCCTGGGGGGTGATTTCTCTCTTTTGTCTCTCTGTTTCGCTCTGTCTGTCTGGCGAGTGCATGCACCCTATAGCAAAAACCTCTCCAAAAAAAGAAAAAAAAAAAAACTGGGGCTGCCACATGCCACCTGCTTCCTGAGCCCTGCCCACAGGGAAAGAAGACTTGAGGTGCAAGCACATCTCTTGGGTGTAGCCCAATCGTCCTAGGTTTACCTTCCCAACCTAGGCCCTCAATTCATGCCATGCTGCCTTTTTTCTGAGCTCCTCCTGCTGGGAGAGCTGAGTTGAGGCACAAGCCCGCATCTCATCAGTGCATCTCCATTCTCCCCCAGCTTTGACTTCAGAATCTGGGTCTCTCTAGCCACACTGAGCTTACCTACTTCCTGATCCCTGCCTTCAAAAAAACTGAGTTGTGGTGTAAGCGTGCCTCTCATTGGGTGCATCCCAAACCCCCAAGTTTCCCTTTGGAACCTGGGGTCCTCCAACTGAGCCACACTGCCTGCTTCCTGAGCCCCACCTGCAGGGAAGCTGAGTTGGGGTGCAAACCCAACCACCCAGATTTGCCTTCAGAACCTGGGGCTCTCCAGCCAACAAGCACAGTGCACAACTTGAGCCTGTTCATTAATTCATATCTCCTTAGCTCATCACTAGCTCATCAGAAAGTGAAAGGTTGGGAGAGAACTCAAGCACCTGAAGCTACCCAAACATACTTTACCTGCTCTGATCTGGAAGACACAGCCTCTACTAAAAACATACATGAGAGGGAGCAGCCGTTAGTGTAATGGCTATGTTGCTGGACTCCCACATAGTCGACCGGGGTTCGTGTCCCGGACCCGGTGGCTTAAACTCACGCCAGGCATGTGTGCGTGCGTGCCCAAGATCCCGTGAGGAGAATGGAGGAGAAGGGATTGCAGCGTGGCCATCCCTCCTGGGTAGTAATATCTCGCTTTCTGTCTCTTTGTCTCTCTCTGTCTTCCTGGCGAGCACACGTGCCCTATAGCAAAAACTTCTCTAAAAAAAGAAAAAAAGACACAGACTGAATGGAAAAAGAAAAAACAAAACAAAACAAAACAAACAGGCACCCTCTATCTGCTGCTTACAAGAAACATATCTCACTAATAAAGACATACATAGATTGAAAGTGAAGGTCTGGGAAAAGATACTTTTTTTTTTCTAGAGAGATTTTTGCAATAGGGTGCGTGCACTAGAGAGAGAGAGAGACAGAGAAAGACAAAGTGAGAAATTACCCCTTGAGGGGATGGCCATGCTACAATCCTTTCTACCTCATTCTCCCCCTCTTGGGAACTTGGCACACACACACACATGCACCCAGCATGAGGTATAAGCCACTGGGTCCGGGACTCAAACTGTAGTCGACTACATAGAGGTCCAGTGACATAAGCGTTATGCCATTTGCTGGTCCCTAGAAAAAAATATTCTACGCAAATGAAAACCAAAAAAAGGCTGGAGTCACAATATCAAACAAAATAGACTTTAAGACAAAAGCTGTAAGAACAAAGAAGGACACTAAATACTACTAAAAGTAGTTCATCAAGAAGAAATAACACATAAAAATCCACACACCCACTACTGGGGCACAAAAGTACATGAAAGAGATACAAGATTGGGATCAGCAGATGCTGTAATGGTTACGTTGCTGAACTCCTACTTAGTCGACTGTGGTTTGAGTACCAGACCCAGAACCAGACCCAGCAGCTTAAAACTCATGCCAGCATGTGCATGCTTGCCCAAAATCCTGAGAGTGGAGGAGAAGGCATGTGACCGACCATCCCGCCTTGGGAGTGATTTCTCGCTTTCTGTCTCTCTATCTCTCTCTGTCTCTCCAGCAAGTGCATGCATCCTATAGCAAAAATCTCT
>NW_006198297.1:261091-263181 GCF_000334495.1 Tupaia belangeri chinensis
CCCTATAGTCGACTACAGTTCAAGTCCCAGATCTGGTGGCTTAAAACTCACACCTGGTGTGCGTGCACGCATGTCCAAGATCCCGAGAGGAAATTGGAGGAAAAGGGATTGCTCTATCGCAAAAATCTCTATCAAAAGAGAGAGAGAGAGAGAAGCCAGATACCATGGGATCAACAGGTGGCATAATAGTTAAGGTTCTGGACTCCACGTGGTTGACCGTGGTTTGAATCCTGGACCTGGTGACTTGAAATTCACACCGGGTGTGTATGTGTGGCCAAAATCCCAAGAGGAGAATGGAAGAAATGGGATTGTGGCATGGCCATCCCCCTAGGTAGTGACTTCTTTCTATCTCTCTGACTCTTTTTGTCTCTCTGGCAAATGCACATGCCCTGTAGTAAAAAATCTAAAAAAAAAAAAAAGAAAGAAAGAAAAGAAAAGAAAAGAAAGAAAAGAGAAAGAGAGAAAAACCAGATCCCACATGGTGACCATAGTTTGAATTCTCAGCCCAGGCAGCCTGAGTGTCCAAGACCTGGCAGGCTGAGGGATTGGGAGAGGGCAATGCGTGACTGCACCCTGTGAAAGGTGCCTCTCTCTCTCTCTCATGCACATACACATCCTATCATGAATAAGGAAAAAAATGTAGATTTCAGAATAAAAAATGTTACAGGGACATTATATAATGATAAAATAATCCACCAAGAAGACACAAAACTAAAATAGCTTTGGGACCAACAGATGGCGTAATGGTTATGTCACTGGACTCCCACATAGTTGACTGCAGTTCAAGTCCTGAACCTGGTGCCTTAAAACTCACACTGGGCACATGTGCATGTATGCTCAATGTTTCGAGAAGAAAATGGAGAAGGGATTGCAGCGTGGCCATCCCCTGGAGGGTGATTTCTTGCTTTCTATCTCAGCTTCAAAATACATCAGGCAAAAACTGATGAGGTTGGGACCAGCAGTTAGTGTAATGGCTATGTCGCTGGACTCCCACGTAGTCGACCACGGTTCACGTCCCGGACCCGGTGGCTTAAAACTCACGCCGGGCGCGTGTGCGTGCGTGCCCAGGATCCCAAGAGGAGAATGGAGGAGAAGGGATTGTGGCGTGACCATCCCCTCTGGGGGGTGATTTCTCGCTTTCTGTCTCTATGTTTCTCTCTGTCTGGCGAGCGCACGCGCCCTATAGCAAAAATTCAAGCCTCCAGGTCCGGGACTCGAACAGTTGGCCATGTGAGAGTCAGTAATGTAACCATTATGCTATCTGCTGGTCCCCAAACCTCAACAAATTTAAAATTGAAATCATAGAGTATGTTCTCTGATCATATGGAATCAAACTGGAAGTCAGTAATGGGAAATGTGCTTCTTAGGACCAGCAGTTGGCGTAATGGCTATGTCGCTGGACTCCCATGTAGTTGACCGCCGTTTGAGTCCCGGACCTGGTGGCTTAAACTCACACTGGGCACGTGTGCGTGCGTGCCCAAGATCCTGAGAGGAGAATGGAGGAGAATGGATTGCGGCATGGCCATCACCCTTGGGGGGTGATTTCTCGCTTTCTGTCTCTCCGTCTCTCTGGCATGCGCCCTATAGCAAAAACCTCTCCAAAAAAAAGTGCTTCTCAATGATCCATGGGTTACCAAGGAAGTCAAAAACAAATTTTAGAAATACATAGAACTGAAAGAAAACTGAAAATAAGACCTGCCAAAATGCATGCAATGTACAAAAGCAGTGCTGAGGGGCCAGCAGGTGGTGTGGTGGTTAAAGGCAGTGGATTCCCACATGGCTGACCGTGGTTCAAGTCTTGGACCTGGTGGCTTGCTTTCTTGCTTTCCCTTTCCCTTTCTCTCTCTCTCTCTGGTCAAATTAAAACTATATAATAATAACAAACGGAATTAAATAAATATTTTTTAAAAAACAGTGCTGAGAGGGAAATTTACAGCACTACATACTTACATTAGACATGAGGAAGGTCTGGGACCAGCAGTTGGCATAATGGCTATGTCACTGGACTCCCATGTAGTTGACTGTGGTTCAAGTCCTGGACCCGGTGGCTTAAACTCATGCCAGGTGTGTGTGCATGCGTGCCCAAAATC
>NW_006198297.1:263218-264341 GCF_000334495.1 Tupaia belangeri chinensis
ATCCCCCTTGGGGGGGGGGGGGATTTCTCACTTTCTGTCTCTGTTTCTCACTGTCTTTCTGGCGAGCGCACGCACCCTTATAGCAGAAATGAGGAGGGTCTACCAGTAGCGTGATGGTTAGGGTACTAGATCCCACATGGCTGACTCTGCAGTTAGAGTGCCGGACCCAGGGGCTTGAAAAAACAAACTGGGCGCGTGTGCATGAGTGCCCAAGATCCCGAGAGGAGAATGGAGGAGAAGGGATTGCAGCATGGCCATCCCCCCTAGGGGGTAATTCTCACTTTTCTTCTCTCTCTGTCTCTCCCTGGTGAGCACACATGCCCTATAGCAAAAAAAATTTTTTAAAGAAATGAAGAGAGGGCTCAACTCAAAAATCTAAGTGCCTACATCCAAAAATAATAAGAAAAAGCAAAATAAAGGAAGCAGCAAGTAGTAAGAAATAAAAGAGCAGAAATTAATAAAATTGAAAACAACAGTAGATAAAAATCAATAAAACAAAGGTAGACCTTTGAAAATATACATAAAATTATTAAACTTCCAGCAATACTGATAAATATAACATAAAAAAAAGATACATATTGGGGGACAGCCAGTGGCACAGTGGTTAAGGCACTGGATTCCCACTCGCCAACTGTGGATCAAGTCCCAGACTTAGTGGCTTGTTATTACACATTAGTCAATCTTCAAGGTGTGTGCATGCCCAAAATCCCAGGAGGAGAATGGAGGAGAAGGGATTGCAGCATGGTCATCCCCTCGGAAGATGATTTCTCATTTTCTCTCTCTCTCTATCTCTCTCTCTATAGCAAAAACCTCACACACACACACACACACACAAAAGATACATATCACTAGTATCAGGAATGAGATGGGGATATCACTACATATTCTGTAGCCATTAAAAGGATAATAAGAGGGGCCAGCAGGTAGTGTGGTGTTTAAGGTGCTAGATTCTGACATGGCCAACTGCAGTTTGATTCCTTTACCAGGCAGCTTGAAAATCTCAAGTAAATAAATAAATATTTTAAAAAAGAAAAGAAGAAATAAGGTAATAAAATTGTAGCCAACAGATAGCATAGCAGTTACGTCACTGGACTCCCACATGGTCAACTGCAGTTTGAGTCCC
>NW_006198297.1:264653-266288 GCF_000334495.1 Tupaia belangeri chinensis
AAGATCCCAGGAGGAGAATGGTGGAGAAGGGATTGTTGTGTGGCCATCCCCTGGGGGTGATTTCTCACTTTACTTCTTACTGTCTCTGTTTCTTTCTCTCTCCAGCGAGTGCACACATTCTAAGGATAATAAGAGAATACTAAGAACAACTTATTGCTCGTAAATTTGACAACTTAGAAGAAATAGACCAATTACTCCAAAACTCCAAATTACAAAATTCAACCAATATAAAATAGATGATCTGAATGGTTCTATAACCATTAAACAAATTGCATTTGTTATTTGGGCATCAGAAAAGTAAATATCTAGGCCCATATATTTTCACTGGAGAATTCTAACAAATATTTGAAGAGAAATTAACATGAATTTTGTAGAATATCTTTCAGATAATACAAGAGATGGGAACATTTCCCAACACATTTTACAAGGCCTGTGCTACTTTGTTACCAAAACACACATACACAGAGAAAACTACAAACTGGTATATCTGATGAACATAGTCACGAAAATCCTCATCAAAATAGCAGATAAAATCCAGCAATGTTTAAAAAGAATAATACACCACAGCCAAGTGGGATTTATTCCAGATACGAAAGACTGGTTAAACTTTCCAGAACAAATCAGTGTAATCTACCGTATCCGCAGCCTAAGGAAGAAAAACTATATGATTTTATTGGTGGATGAAAAAAAAAAATTGAAAAACAGCATTTGACCAACTCCAACACCCAGACTTCTGGTTCCTGGAAAAGATGTAGTGGACACACACCTCCCTACTTATCCCACAAAGCACAGCTAAAATCCCCAGAGTATGACTAAAGTAAGCCTCAGAAGACTACGAAATGCGGAGAAAAGCTAGCAGACTGACTAGGGCTTTGAGACTCAAGAAATGACAGGTTGAGTTTTCTGTTTTGCTAAATGGATCCCAGACTAGGTGATGGAGAAACTAGCAATCCCAAACGCTAATAGGGTGGACAAAAAAAGACAGGGAAACCATTTCCCCCTAACAAAAAGACTAGGCAAGGAGCAGCCTCATAAGAGGGGAAGAAAGGTGAAAATCAGAATTGACACATAAAGAAACTAGAAAGTGACACAGCAGTACAACATGGCACTGCCAGGCTCACCTAGATGGGAAGGTTCCAGATTCACATCTGGAGACTTCCCTGAGGACACTCGGAATGCTTGCGATCATAATCCAGGACTGGCTGAGGCCAGGGGAAGACCATGGCATTGAGACCCTTTGAAAATGCTGTCTCTCTCTCTCTCTCTCTCTCTCCCACTCATGGAAGAAATAAATGAATAAATCTTAAATAAATAAATAAAACAAGGGGGCCAGCAGGTTTTACAGTGGTTAGGGCACTGGACTCCCGCATGACTGACCATGGTTCCAGTCCCAAACCCAAAGACTTAAAGCTCATGCTGGGCATGTGTGTGCTTGTGTTTGCCCAGAATCTTTTTTCTTTTTCTTTCTTTCTTCTTTCTTTCTCTTTCTTCCTTTCTTCTTTCTTTCTTTTTTTTTCTCTCTTTAAATTTATTTTTTACATTAATTCACTATACATCGTTACAGCATACAAATTAATTTTCCATCCAAAATACACTGTGTATTGACTCAATCAAGCACATCAACATACATGTTAT
>NW_006198297.1:272843-274039 GCF_000334495.1 Tupaia belangeri chinensis
CAGAAAATGCTTTACCTTAAAAAATTCTAAAAAGCAAAAATTAAAAAATAAGAGAGGAGACAGAGACTGAGACAGAGGTAGAGAGAGAAAAAGACAGGTTCAGAGTCAGGAGTCCTGGAAGGGGTCTTCCTACCATGCGAGTTTTGGGTGCTGGAGGCCTGATTATCAGTGGGAAGTCTTGATTTGTGTTTTCCCAAAATGGCTATTTTGCAGAATCCATGAGGCTGTCTTTCTTTCTTTCTTTCTTCTTTCTTTCTTTCTTTTTTTGGAGAGGTTTTTGCTATAGGGCGTGTGTACTCGCCAGAAAAACAGAAAGTGAGAAATCACCCCCCCAAGGGGAGATGGCCACACCACAATCTCTTCTCCTCCTTCCTCCTCTCAGGATTTCCTCTCGCACATGTACCCGGTGTGAGTTTAAGCCACCAGGTCTGGAACTTGAACTGTGTTCGACTACATGAGAGTCCAGCGACATAGCCATTACGCTAACTGCTGGTCCCTGCTCAAAATCTTGAGAGGAGAATGGAGGAGAAAGGATTGGAGTGTGGCCCTCCTTCCTTCCCAACCCCCGCCGGAGGGGTGATTTCTCACTTTCTCTCTCTCTGTCTCTCTGTGCCTCCAGTGAGCGCATGCACCCTACAGCAAAAATCTCTCTAAAAAGAAAAATAAATAAATACAGAAAATCTATTAGCAACCAGGAAAAGATGGAAATTTCTTGAACGTGATAAAGGATCTATACAGGGCTGGTCAGTGGCATCGTAGTTAAGACAGCTGGATCCTACATGGCCAATTGCACAGCTTGAGTCCTGGACCTGGTAGGTTGAAAAACATGCCAGGCATGTATACATGCATACCCAAAGTTCCAAAAGGAGAATGGAGAAGGGATTGTGGCATGGTCATCCTCCTTGGGGAGTGATTTCTTTCTTCCCTTTCTCTCTCCTCTCTCTCTCTGGTGAACATGCATGCCTCTATAGCAGAAAATAAAAGGGAGGGTCTATACAAAAATATTATTCTGGGGGGCTGGCAGGTGGCATGGTGGTTAAGGATGCTGGACTCCCATGTGGTCGATTGCAGTTCATGTGGCCGATTGCAGTTCAAGTCCCAGACCTGGCAGCTTTCTCTCTCTCTCTCTCTCTCTCTCTCATTCTGTCTTTCTCTGGTCAAGTTGAGATAAATAAATAAATGGATAAATAAAGTTA
>NW_006198297.1:274082-274318 GCF_000334495.1 Tupaia belangeri chinensis
GGGAGCCATATCCCACATAGTCAACCATAGAGTTCGAATTTTGGTCCTGGTGGCTTAAAAAACACACCAGGTACCTGTGCATGTGTGCTCAAAATCCAGAGAAGTTGAAGAAATAGAGAAAAGATTGTACTGTGACCAAATCCTATTGAGGTGCTTTCTCCCTCTCTCTCCATCTCTCCCAGGCAAGCACATGTACCCTCTGTCAAGTTAAAATGTGTGTGTGTGTGTGTGTGTGT
>NW_006198297.1:275391-288015 GCF_000334495.1 Tupaia belangeri chinensis
AAAAAAGAATTAACACATATGAAGATGCTAAAGGGCTTGGCAAAAAACTATGTATAACAAAGAAAAGCTGCTGACATTTCTAACTAAGAGTGATCTGTCCAAATGTTTCATCCAAGGGGAAAAACATCTCAAAGCGATTATTTTCATTTGATTAGGAGATGTATAAAAGAAATTCAGAATTGGGGCCGGCAGATAGCATGATGGCTAATGGCGCTAGGCCGGCAGATAGCATGATGGTTAATGGTGCTAGACTCCCACATGGCTGACCATGGTTCGAGTCCTGGACCAGGCAGCTTGCTTTCTCACTTTCCCTCTCTCTAGCCCTCTCTCTCACTTGGTTCCTCTCTGGTCAAATTAAAATAAATTTTAAAAAAATAAAGTTAAATAAAAATAATTCTTGAAACAAAAAGAAATTCAGAATTAATATGGATTTGTCATGGAGAGATACATGTTAGCTTACGTGCCTCTGGCCTAAAAGTAATTATAATACTACTAATGAAAATTAGACTTTTTTCTTTGTCATCGGGCGCATGTGCTCACTAAAGAGAGATAGACAGAGACAGAGAGAGGGAAAGCGAGAAATAACCCCCTGGGGGAAGCAGGGATGGCCATGCCACGATCCCTTCTCCTCTATTCTCCTCTCGGGATTTTGGGCATACGTGCACACATGCCTGGTGTGATTCTCAAGCTGCTATGTCCAGGATTCAACCACAGTCTGACACGTGAATGTCCAGTGCCTTAACCACCACACTACCTGCTGACCCTGAGAATTAAGACACTTTTAGAAATGGTTAAAAACAATTTATTACTATTTTTTATTTATTAATAACAGAAATCTGTGTCTGAGAAGAAATGTTGGGTATATTTGTTTTAAATTATTTTGATGTTCTCTTAGAGTAGAGCCCTGCACACACATTGGGATACGTGGGCCCAGTACCCAATTCAGGAACAGCAGTGAACCCAATTTTTTGTCTCATGCTCACAAAGAATTAGAACGTGGACAAAGGGAACGGCAAAACAGAGTTTATTGAAAGTTAAGAACAACTCCTAGGTAGTAGGGAGGGGTCCCAGAAAATGGATTCCCAACTTGGGGCTCTTGTGAAGGGTTTTATCCTAGCCATAAGGGACTTGTTCATGTTTTGAGCCCTTGTGGGGCTTACGTGCTACATATGTCATGCTGTACATTTAGTGAGCTGTACATTTAGAGAATTTTTTCAAGAATTAATTTTATTTATTCATTTATTTATTTTAATTTGACCAGAGAGAGACGCAGAAAGAGAGAGGGAAAGTGAGAAAGCAAGCAACCAGGTCCAGGATTGAACAGTGATTGACCATGTGGGAGTGTCCAGCATCTTAACCATCACGCCACCTGCTGGCCCCATTTAGAGAATTTCTGAAAAATTAATATTTGAGTCTGTCTGAGAGCTTCAGCCCAGAGACCACTACCCAGTAATCAATGTTTACTCAAGTCTTTGAGAGCTTTGGGTCTTTTTTTTTGAGAGAGAGTTTTTTGCTATAGGGTACATGCACTTGCTAGAAAGACAGAGAGCGAGAAAAAGCAAGAAATCACCCTCTGGTGACCAGCAGTTAGCGGAATGGCTGTGTCACTGAACTCCCATGTAGCCAACCACGGTTCAAGTCCCGGACCTGGTAGCTTAAACTCACACCAGGTGCGTGTGCATGCGTGCCCAAGATCCCGAGAGGAGAATGGAAGAGAAGGGATTGCAGCATGGCCACCTTCCCTGGGGGGTGATTTCTCACTTTCTGTCTCTCTGTCTCTCTCTGTCTTTCTGGCAAGCACACGCACCCTACAGTGAAAAAAAAAAAAAACTCTCCAAAAAAAACACACCAAGCATGTGTGTTTCTGTGTGTGTGTGTGTGCACTCCAAATCTTGATAGGATGGAAAAAAAGAGTAAAAAGGATCATGGTGTTACCACTCTATTTTGAGGTATGCTTTTTCTCTCTCTCTCTTGTGAGCATATATGTGCTCTCTGGCAAAATAAATAAATTATACATATATATGTATATATGTGTGTAGATTTTTCTATAGGGCACATATACTCACTAGAGAGGCAGAGAGACTGACAGACAGAAAGTGAGAAATCACCACCCGGAGAAATGGTCACACTGCAATCCCTTCTTGTTTTTTCCTCTTAGGATCTTGGGCACACATGCACAAGTGCCCAGCATGAGTTTTAAGCCACCAGGTCTGCAACTTGAACCAAGGTCGACTACATGGGAGACCAGCAACATAACCATTACACCATCTGCTAGTCCTGAGAGCTTTGGGCCTTTATACAGCGTAGTCATAACAGGAAAATTAATTTAATGTGCTATAATGATATACAGTGCGGGGGCCAGCAGGCAGCATAATAGTTAAGATGCTGGACTCCCACATAGTTGACCACAGTTTGAGTCCTGGACCTGGCAGCTTAAAACTCACACCTGGCATGTGTGCATGTGTGCCCAATATCCCAAGAGGAGAGTGGAGGAGAAGGGATTGCAATGTAGCCATCCCCCCAGGGAGTGATTTCTCACTTTCTCTCCTTCTGTCTTACACAGTGATTGAATGTAAAAAGAAGAAGAAGAAACGAAAAAAAAAATCTAGTTTCTGGAATGTAGTGGGACCTGGAAAAAAACAAAATTGCTGTAATTGCTTTCTTTCATGCTGTGTAGGTTAATCACTGCTGCAAGCAATTTCTTCTGAGCAAGCAGTCAGTGAGAGCAGAGCTGCTGCTGAGCTATCAGAGCCTAGGTTTAAATTTTTTAAGAATTATTCGATCGAACTTTATTTAATTAATTAATTTATTTATTGAGAGGTTTTTGCTATAGGGCGTGTGCGCTCGCCTGAAAGACGGAGAGAGACAGAGAGACAGAAAGTGAGAAATCACCCCCCCCCAGGGGGGATGGCCACGCCTCTATCCCTTCTCTTCCATTCTCCTCTCGGGATCTTGGGCACGCATGCACACGCATGCGGCGTGAGTTTAAGCCACCCGGTCCAGGACTGGAACCACGGTCGACTACGTGGGAGTCCAGCAACATAGCCATTATGCTAACTGCTGGTCCCCTTTACTTATTTATTTTAAATTTACCAAAGAGGGCCAGAGTGTGAGAGAGAGAGAGAAAGTGAGAAGGTAAGCTGCCAGGTCTGGGACTGGAACTGCAGTCAGCCATGTGGGAGTCCAGCGTCCTTAGCCACCACGCCACCTGTCGGCCCCCTAGGTTTGAATTTTATGGTTAGCTCTAACAGCTTGGAAAACACACAGGGCACATGTACATGCCCCAAATCCCAACAGAATGGAGAAATAGAATAGAATGCAGCATGACCATGCTCCATGGGAGGTGATGGAGTATGTTTTGTCCCCCTCCTTCTGTCTCTTTCTGCTGAGTACATGTGCCTTCTGGCAAATGATAGAAAACAAAGAAAGAGAAAAGGCAAAAAAGAAAGAAAATGCCAGCAAAGTTCTGAAATATAACCAAGCTTTTTCTAAAATTTATATGGAAAGATAAAGATCTAAAATAACTAAAATAATTTTGAAAAAAAAGAAAGGGGAAGAATACTACTACTTGATGTTACCACTACAATAATCAAGAGAGTGTGGGAAAGCAGAGGAATAGACACATGAATTAGTGGAACAGAGAACTCAGAAAGAGCCTGCACACAACTGTCTGAGAAGAGGTCAAAAAGTTCATGGAAAATAGGGAACCAGCAGCTAGCATAATGGCTATGTCGCTGGACTCCCATGTAGTCGACCACGGTTTGCGTCCTGGACCCGGTGGCTTAGAACTCACGCCGGGCGCGTGTGTGTGCGTGCCCAAGATCCTGAGAGGAGAATGGAGGAGAAGGGATTGTGGCGTGACCATCCCCCCTGGGGGGTGCTTTCTCACTTTCAAAGGAATTAATTTTATTTATTATTACTATTATTGGATTTTCTATAAGGCACATGCACTCACAAGAGAGTGAGAGTGAGAGAGAAAGTGAGAAAGCAAGTGTCACTAGGTCCAGGATTCAAACCACAGTCGGCCATGTGAAAATCCAGCACCTTAACTAAGACACCACTGGCCCCAGCATATACTGAAAGGATTTTTTTTTTTTCTTGCTATAGGGCATGTGGACTCACCAGAGAAGGGAGAGAGAAAGAGAGAAATGTGAAATCACCCCCCCGGGGTGTTGACCACACCAAAATCCCTTCCCTTCCAGTTTTCTCTTAGGATTTTGAGCATGTATGCACACATACCCAGCATGTTTTTGTTTCCTTTCTTTCTTTTTTAAATATTTCATTTTATTTACTATTATTATTCTTTAATTTGCTATAGGGCATGCATGCTTACCAGAGAGAGGAAAAGTGAGAAAGCAAGCCACAAGGTTGCAGACTCGAACCATGGTCAGGCCTGTGGGAGTCCAGTGACTTAACCACCAAGCCACCTGCTGCCTCCACCCCCCAGCATATTTTTCAAGCCACCAGGTTCTGGACTTGAACTACACAGTTGGCCATGTGAGATCCAGCTGCCTTAACCATCACACCACTGGCTGGCCCGCTCAACTGATTTTTGACAAGGGAATAAAAACAACCCAGTGGAGAAAAGATAGTCTTTTCAGTAAATGATGCTGGAGCAATTGGACATCCATAGGCCAAAAAATTTAATCACGACCTGGACTGACCCCATAGTCTAGTGGTAAAGGAAACAGATCCAACATGGCCAACTACAGTCCTGGCAGCTTGAAAAATGCACCGTGTGTGTGTGTGTGTGTGTGTGTGTGTTCTGACTCATAATGCACAGTTAAAGTAATAGCCAATTTTTATACATGACAAAAACACAGTCCATAAAAGGAAGATTTAATTAATTTGGCTTCATCAAAACTAAAAATTTTTGTCCTGAGTGAGACTCTTAGCAGGGAATGAAAAGACAAGCTACAGACTGTGAGAAAATATTTTGGCAGTTTCTTATAAAACTAAATATGCAACTACCATATGACCCAACACTGAATTCCTGGGCATTTATCCCAGAGAAGTGAAAATGTAGTTCACACAGAAACCTGTACACGAATGGGCTTAGTAGCTTTATTCATAGCAGCCAAAAACTCTAAAGCAGCTTAGGTGTTCAGTGAGGGAATGGTTAAACAAATGGTGGTACATCTTTATGATCCTTATGATGGAATACACTCAGCAATCAAAAGAAATGAACTATTATTGATAAATGCACCAGCTTAGTTGGATTGCAAAGGAATGAAGCTGAGTGTGAAAGGCCAATCTCAAAGGTTTCATACTGTGTGGTTTCCGTTTATGGAACATTCTTGAAATAACACAAGTATAGAGATGGAGAAAGGATTAGTGGTTGCCAAGGGGATGGTGTTGGGGGAAGGGACTGTAGAACCTTAGCACAGAGTTCTTTGTGCTGAGGGTGTGCTTCAGAATCTTGATTATGGTGGTTGTTACTTGAATCTACACAGGGATGATCAAATTTTGTAACAACACACACACAGGAGTGCATGTAAAACTGGCGAAATCTTAATAAAATTGGTCATTGTACTGGTGTCGGTTTCCTCCTTTCAGTACTCTACTATAGTTATGCAAAAACTGGACAAGGGTTACATGTTTTTGTTTGTTATAATTGATAGAGGACACAAGCTCTCATCAGAGACAGATAGAGAGAGGGAGAAAGAGAAAGTATTCCTCAATGGGGTATGGTTATTCCACAATCCCTTCCTCTCCATTTCTCCATCCTGTTGGAATTTGGGACATGCACACACACATACACACACACACACACACACACACACACACACACACACAGGTCTGGTTTGTTTTTCAAGCCGCCAGGCATAGGACTGAAACCATGGTCAGCCACATTGGATACAACATGGAAACTCACTGTACTTAAGGGGTTCTTTTGCAACTACATGTGAATATAGAGTTATTTCAAAATTAAAAGTTAGAAAAAAACACTGAATGGAAAAGGAAATTCTGCTCAGTGGGTACTGCTGCAGGCTTCAGGGCTTGCCCTGACCCTGTTACAGTCTAATCAGCGAGAAGTAAGAGGACATCCAGACACAGCCAAATTTATTGGAGTTTATCGATTAAGCTGGTAGCATACATAGGGACTCATGTCTCTCAAAACCCCGCAGTCCCAAGTGCAAGGAGAAGGGTGCTTATAAAGGCAAAGATCATAAGTTCCCCTCCACCCCGCCATAACGTGATGATTACAAGGACAAATTGTGATTAGGCTTGGAAGAGTAGGGGGTAGATTTAACAACCGTAAAAGCAAGCAGAAGCTCAAGCAAAAGCGCATCACAGAGTCAGAACAAGCAGGTAAGCAGGTTAATCATTATTTTTTTTGGGGGGGGGGAATAAATTGTTTTTTTTTTTTTTTTTGGAAAACAAATATACAACTTGGAATGGATTTGAGGCAAATTGTGCCATAAGCAGATTCTCTTTAAGTGGCTAAACAAAATATAAAAAGCAAGTAACAATAAAAGAAAATGTTTCTGGTACAGGACCAGCAGTACAAAAAAATAGTGTACGAGTACCTGGATAATACACCCATTTTGCAATAGTGCAACTTTTAAGTATATATTGTTGACTGTCCATAGTCCACGCAGAGTTACAACTCCACACTTCAACAACAACATGCTGACAGTTCCTAAAGAAAACTACTTAAAAAAGGCATAACCTAGATGTTCCCTCATTTGACCAACTCCATCTAAGTTTAGATGTGCAGAAGGGCTTAGATATATCCAGAGTAAGCCACATGCAACATGTTACTTGATCAATTTTCTAAAATAAGGTCTCAGGACAATGACAGTAAGATAAGGAAGAAAACATGGAGGAATGAGTCCTAATTACTATACATGCATATCTTTTTGACAGGAGGGAGAAACCTTTTACAGATAAGTTACAAACAATGAAAAGGCAAGTAAACAATTTTGTACAAGAAAATTAACACATTCTGTACAATGGTCTTCACTTTGCTGTCATCTTTTGTACAAACTCTTCATAGTTTACTTGACCATCACCATCAATATCTGCTTCCCTGATCATTTCGTCAACTTCTTCATCTCTTAACTTCTCTCCAAGGTTTGTCATCACACGGCGAAGTTCTGCTGCACTAATATAGCCATTGCCATCCTTATCAAACACACAGAATGCGTCTCTAATTTCTTCTTCCCTCTGTCTTTCATTTTTCATGCCATCATTGTCAGAAATTCAGGGAAGTCAATTGTGCCATTACCATCAGCATCTACTTCATTAATCATGTCCTGTAACTCTGCTTCTGTGGGATTCTGCCCAAGAGACCTCATTACAGTTCCCAATTCCTTTGTTGTTATAGTTCCATCACTATCCTTGTCAAATAGTGAAAAAGTTTGAATTCTGCAATCTGCTCTTCGGTCAGTTGGTCAGCCATGCTGCAAGCGCTACCAGTTTCCAACAAGGTACCACACAACCACTCGGCTAGCTCGCTCCACTTGGACTAATCCTAAGGGCATATTTTGTCCTTGCCTAAACACAAAGGCATCTCAATGGTCTTCTTGTCTCCATGGCTCTGGGTAAGGTCCAGTGACTAGACCTTATCTTAAGGCAACTAGGAGAAGTGGTGTTTGAAGACGATAAGAGTATTAATTCAATCTGTTAACGCTTAGGCAAAGAGAAGGCAAGTTTCTAGTCATAGGAATCTAACAGTTTATAATGGAGGCGTTCCTCCAAGATGGAGTCACACCTGCTTCAACCCTACAGGCAGTTGCCTGACAACGAGGCAACTGGATGATGAAGTCTCCGTGGGGAAAAATCATTATGGCAGTGGATTGTGTAAGACCTATGCCCCTGTTTGTGACCCATGTGGATACCCATGGTGTTGCTGGATGGCTTCTGTTATGAAATCCAGGTTCTTGGTGTTTCACACAAAGAATTTTTTTTAAATAATTATTTATTTTATTTATTAATTCATTTATTTTTTAGTTTGACCAGAGAGAGACAGAGAGTGAGAGTGAGAGAGAGAGGAAGTGAGAAAGCAAGCCACCAGATTCAGGACTTGAACCCTGGTTGGCCATGTGGGAGTGTCCAGCACCTTAACCACCACACCACCTGCTGGTCCCTTCACACAAAGAATTGAACAAAACATGCAAATAGGGTAAAGAAAAGGTAGTTTATTAAGTAAAAGTAAAGATACACTTCTGAGAGGTAGGAGTGTGTCTGAGCAGACAGAGAAAAAATGGCTCAAAAGGCCCTAGCCGTTGAATTCTGCAGGATTTATAATTTTTAACCTAGGTCATGTGGGTTGATCATTGGTTGGGCCCACTGACTGTTCTCATCTCATTGGCTCTGTCAAGTATGGTTGGGCCCAGTGATTTCTCATTGGCTATTTCAAAGGTGGCCATTACCTCATTGACTATATCAAATGTTGCTTAATCAGCTAGACATTCCCCACTAATCTCCTGCTTACATTTCCTTGGGCAGCGAATTTTCTGCCCTGATTGGGTTTTTCTATCTAGCCACATGGGAAGGAAGACGCTTCAGTCCCCTTATCCACCTCCATTTGCTAGCTCTCTCCTGCCTCAATGGCACAGACTTATTTCAGGATGAGCATCAACAAGTCCTGCATTGCCCGGGTAAGGGCCATAACCACCTATTCACAACCCCACACAGGATGTGGTAACTCACCTACCATGCAGAACCAAGCCCCAAAACAAGGTCTAGTAATTTCTGCACACGAAAGCAAGGATACTGGACAAATGTCTTGAGACTGCTAGTTACACAATTGAGTGACAAAGAGGACTTCAGACTCTGTATCCCTAGGCACCTGAGACGCTGAACCTGACAAATGGACTTTATAACTACACCCTCCACACACACTCCTTGAGGTTTATGGACATTGACTGCAGTAGTTGCCTTTTCTTTTTTTTTTTCTTTTTTGACAGGTTTTTTGCTATAGGGTGCGTGCACTCGCCAGACAGACAGAGACAGAGAGACAGAAAGTGAGAAATCACCCCTCCGGGGGGATGGCCACGCCACAATCCCTTCTCCTCCATTCTCCTCTCTGGATCTTGGGCACGTACACACCGCAGTCGACTACATGGGAGTCCAGCGACATAGCCATTACGCCAACTGCTAGTCCAGTAGTTGCCTTTTCAAGGTATGGCACTGCCACTGCTGTGTGCAGGGCAAGTGGGGATATATTACATAGGACACTTAGATGAACTGTACTCCATTTTGGATTAAACAAACATATCCAATTCCCACCAGTGGTGCTACCTTTTAGTAAAAATTACCCAGCAGGGGCTGGCAGATGGTGTGGTGGTTAAGTTGCTGGACTCCCACATTGTTGAACATGGTTTGAGTCCCAGAACTGGCAGCTTGCTTTCCCACTCTCCCTTCTCTGTCTTTGTCTTGCTTTGCTCAAACTGAATACTATACTACTAATAATTAATTCATTCATTTTTTAAAAAATTACCCAGCAGTTGGGGCCAGCAGGTGGTGTGGTAGTTAAGGCGCTGGACTCCCACATGGCCAACCACAGTTTGAGTCCTGGACCTGACTGCTTGCTTTCTCACTTTCCCTCTCTCTCTCTCTGTCTATCTCCCTGGTCAAATTAAAATAATAATAACGATAAATAAAAATAAATAAATAATTCTTATTTTTTAAATTACCCAGCAGTAAGCCACTCACAGAACATTTC
The DNA here is from genome assembly GCF_000334495.1 of Tupaia belangeri chinensis. NCBI lineage: Eukaryota > Metazoa > Chordata > Mammalia > Scandentia > Tupaiidae > Tupaia > Tupaia belangeri. The sequence goes on from NW_006198297.1 coordinate 285,065, forward strand.
ATGCCCTGTTTACCCACAGATACAAATGCCATTTTGAAAAGTAATAAAATGGGGTTGGCAGGCCAGCCAGGTGGTATGGTGATTAAAGTGACTGGATCACACATTGTGACTCTGTGGTTCAAGTCCCAGACCCAGCAGTTTGAAAAACATGTTAAGCATGTGTGTATGTGTGCCCAAAATCCCAATAGGAGAATGGAGGAGAGGGGATTGCAGTGTGGCCATTCCCTTTGGGGGGATGATTTCTCACTTTTTCCCGCTCTCTCTCTCTCTCCCTGTTGAGTGTACATACCCTATAGCAAACTAAAAAAAGAAAAAATGGGCCTGGCTTCATGGCCTTGTGGTTAAGTAAACCAGATTCCACATGGTCAACCAGTTTGAAACCCAGTCCCCAGTGGCATGATAAACACACCAGGCATGTGTGTATGTGTGTGAGCACATTCCCCAAATCCCAACAAGATAAAGAGATGAAAAGAAGGGATTACAGAGTGACCATATCCCATTGGGGGTGATTTCTCTTCTCTTTTTCTCTCTTTCTCTGTGCTTCTGTCTCTCTTTGGTGAGCACACACATCCTCTGGAAACATAAAATTTTTTAAGAGGTTTTTGCTATAGGGCGTGCGTGCTCGCCAGACAGAGAGAGACAGAGAGACAGAAAGCGAGAAATCACCCCCCAGGAGGGATGGCCATGCCACAATCCCTTCTCCTCCATTCTCCTCTTGGGATCTTGGGCACGCACGCACACGCGCCTGGCGTGAGTTTAAACCACCAGGTCCAGGACTCGAACCACGGTCGACTACATGGGAGTCCAGCGACATAGCCATTATGCTAACTGCTGGTCCCAAGAATTCTTGACTAGACACACAATATGTGAAAGGTTGGATGGTGCAGCTATAAGGGAAAAACTCTACCATGGCCCCATGGTGACCTTACACATTTTCTTATAGGCCACATAGGTAAAAGCTTGGCTGAAGTCTGACTTAGGTCTTGACACAAAGTCTTGCAATTTTGCTGGAACACAACAAGACAAGCAGTCTGATGAGAAGTCGCCATGTGGCAGTTTCTCATTGGCTTTGGTGAGGTATGGGGCTTCTGGGTAAGTCTAATATAACACCACTTGGCTGTTCTTTAGGGTTGGCCTTCAATGACAGCAACCCATGCCTATGCTACCTACCACTTGGCCCCTGAGGTTCAGTGTCATCCTGTAGGACTGGGGATGTGGGAGATGACATCATGCTGGCCTCTTGTCTTTTTAAGCAATCACCCATCTGGATGCATTTGGGCTCACTGTTTCTTTCCTGGCTGAATCCGTGGACATGTGACAAGGCAGCCTAGCAACCGCCTCCACACGGTTGCTTAGGAACCACTTGACCGTTTGATATAAATGTGCGGAAATGCGAGGGAGGATCTGCTTTCTCACACTTTGGCATTTTAATGAAACATCTTTCCAATATCACCTTATCTTCCAACATCGCACATCAGCTTCCTGTGTCACATTGCCCTAGTACATCAACATCGTAAGGACCATAGGTCATGCTAGCAATAGGGAATGCAGTGGGAGCTCAAATGTGGAGTGTCACTTAAGATATTCTAAAAGAGAAAACAAGAAACCATAACTGTAAATTTCCTAGAAAAAAATTCCATGAAAAGTAATTAATGCATCTATATGATCTAAGAATGCAGATCACAGACATTTTATGGTAAAAAAGGTATTGGAGATTAGTTAGAACAAAACTAACCTAGATCAAATAGGCATATAGTCTTTAAAAAAAAAGAGAGAGAGATTTTTGCTATTAGGGCGTGTGCACTTGCTGAGAGCAAGAGAGAAAAAAAGCAAGAAATCTCTCCCCAAGAAAGATGGCCATGCCATAATCCCTTCTCCATTCTTTGAGGATTTTGGACAGACATACACATGTGCCACACCTGAGTTTCAAGCCACTGGGTCCAGAATTTGAACCGAGTTCAAACACAATGGAGTCCAGCACCTTAATCACTATACCACCTGCTGGTCCCAAACAGGCATATAGTCTTTCCCCGCCACCCTTAGGAAACATGTGCTTCTCAGCAGAGAGAGAGAGACAGACACAGTGAGAGGGAAATTGAGAAATCACCTCCCCTCAGGGAGGATGGACACACTGCAATCCCTTCTCTTTCATCCTCCTCCCGGGATCTTGGGCACACATACACGCACCTGGCATGATTCTCAAGCCACCAGGTCCGGGACTTGAACCATGGTTGACTATGTGAGAGTCCAGTGATGTAACCGCTGCCATCTGCTGCTCCCCAGGCATATAGTCTTATGCTAAGTCAGGGAAATGGAGACATCAAACTGTAAGGTGACTTGTTCAAAGTCTCAGTTGTGGTGTTGGGAATAACAATTGTCCTTTCTTCCACAGAAAGTTGAGCTCCTTCTACAAGCTGTAAAAGGAGCTGTGAGCAAGCACCTATACCTGCAACAAAGAATATGTTCTCAGTCTTTAGTTTGCAGTCCTTTTGCCTTTTCAAAAGTTAAAACAGGGGCAGGCAGGTGGCATGGTGGCTAAGGTACTGGACTCCCACATGGTTGACTGCAGTTCAAATCCTGGCCATGGCAGCTTGCTTTCTCACTCTGTCTCTGTTTCTGTTTCTCTTTGGTCAAATTGAAGAGTAATGAATAAATAAAATATTTCTTTGAAGTGACCAGCAGGTGGTGTGGTAGTTGCGGTGCTAGACTCCCACATGGCTGACCCCAGTTTGAGTCTTGGACTTGGTGGCTTGCTTTTTCACTTTTTCTTTCTTTCTCTCTGTCTCTGGTCAAAATAATAATAATAATAATAGTAATAGCAAATGCAAATAAATAAATAAATAAATAATTCCTTTCTTAAAAAATTAATTAAATAGCTCTTAAAAAAAAAAGTTAAAACACATTGATACAGGGGGCTGGCAGGTGGCCTGGTGGGTAAGGGTGCTGGATTT
>NW_006198297.1:288975-293430 GCF_000334495.1 Tupaia belangeri chinensis
AAAAAAAAAAAAAAAAGAAAAAAGAAATTTTCCTGAGTTTATCTATCCTCAAAAATATTCTGAAAAGTTAAAATATTGTCAATTTAAGATAAAAAAATATTATTTATTTAATTTTATTCATTCATTTATTTATTTTAATTTGACCAGAGAGAGACACAGAGAGAGCGAGAGAGGGAAAGTGAGAAAGCAAGCCGCCAGGTCTGCAGATCAAACTGTGGTCAGCCATGTGGGAGTGTCCAGCGCCTTAACCACCATGCCACCTGCTGGTCCCAGAAAACAAAATCTTAAATCAGGTCAGTAGCTGGAATTTCACTCTTATGGAAGATGGATGCCCTAATAATATGTCTATATATAGTACTCTGCTAATATCACTAATAATATCCTATAGCACTGATAGCTACTGGGGTGCAATGACTGGGATGTGAAGAGCAGCCTTTCTCTCGGTACACACATGAGAAGGGCACCATTTGTCTGCCTGCCCCTGCGCTAGTGTTTGTGATGGCTTAGCCTTTGTGGCTAACTACCCTCTCGCTCCCAATCTCTGTTCTGATAAGCGGAACACCCCTGCCTGTTGCATATTCAAACTCAAACCAGGTCTCTTAACTGCAGTGCTAGAGTGGTTTACACTACACTAGGTATGTGCCAGCTAGAGAAACTTTAAGTGATGAGAAAAACATATGGTAATGACAACAGCAATGGAGTCATTCCATGGTGTTTACGTAATGTAAAAATGTCAAAGGGGGTAGTCATTCTGAACATATTTGCATCATTACATAATTATGTAACTATAATTTAGTGCTTACACATACTGGTGAGTAAAAAGAAGGGCCATTATAGAATATTTTAATTCAAAATATTGCCTTGGAATATAAAAACTGGAGGTCTGGCCCCATAGCCCAGAGGTTAAGGGAGCTGGATTCCACAATGCTGACCATGATTTAAGTCCTGACCCCTGTGCCTTGAAAACCATGCCAGGCACGTATGCATGCAGGCCCCAAATCCCGACAGGATGGAAAAATGGAAAAGGGATTGTGCCCCATGGTCTCCCTCTGTCTCTCTGGAGAGCTCATATACTCTCTCACAAAAAAATAAAATAAATAGAGTTGGAGGAGGAAGACATTAATTTTGTAGAATTTTAAATGGGTCATTCCTTTAAGTCAAACTATTTTAACATGCAAGGGGTTGGGGCCCAACAGATGGCATGGTGGTTAAAGGTGCTGGATTCCCATATGGCCAACCACAGTTTGAGTCCTAGACCTAGCGGATTGCTTTCTCATTTTCCCACTCTCTCTGTCTCTCTCTGGTCAAATTAAAAAAAATAATAATAATAACTAATAGAATTAAAGAAATACATTTTAAAAACTCTCTTAAAAATATATATATATACATATATACAAGGGGTCTTTAAGAAGTTCATAGAAAGGTCAGCAAGTAGTGTGGTGGTTAAGGCACTGGGTCCCACATGGCAGACTCTGTAGTTCTGGTGGCTTGAAAAACACACTGTGGAGGCCAGCAGACGGTGTGGTGGCTAAGGTGCTGGACTCCCTCATGGTTGACTATGATTCAAGTCCCGGACCTGGTGGCTTGCCTTCTCACTTTCCCTTTCTACCTCTCTGTCTCTCTCTGGTCAAATTAAAAAATAATAATAAATAAAGTTAAATAGATAAATAATTCTTTTTTAAGAATTATTTTATTTAACTTTAGTTAGTTAGTTCTTAATTATTATTATTTTTTGGGGAGAGGTTTTTGCTTTAGGGCGCATGTGGTCACCAGAAAGACAGAGAGAGACAGAGAGGTAGAAAGTGAGAAATTATCCCCCAGGGGGGATGGCCACGCCGCAATCCTTTCTCCTCCATTCTCCTCTTGGGATCTTGGGCACGCATGCATACACCCGGCATGAGTTTAAGCCATTGGGTCTGGGACTCGAACCGCGGTCGGCTACATGGGAGTTCAGAGACATAGCCATTACGGTAACTGCTGGTCTCCTTATTTTTTAATTTGACCACAGAGGGACAGAAAGGTAGAAAGGGAAAGTGAAAACACAAGCTGCCAGATCCAGGACTCAAACCATGGTCAACCATGTGGGAGTTCAGCACCCCTAACCACCATGCCACCTGCCGGCTTCAATAAATAATTCTCTAGAAAAAAAGAAAAGAAAAAAGAAAAGGAAAGAAAAGAAAATCACACTGAGCATGTGTGCATGTATGCCCAATATCCTGAGAGAATGGAGGAGAAGGAATACCAGGCTGACTGGTCCCCTGGGAGGTGATTTTCACTTGCCCTCTCTTGGTCTTTGGTCTTTGTCTTTTTCTCTAGCAAACACAAGCACTCTATAAAAAAAAAAATGATATCACAATCATTCTATGTGACAGGCGTTCACGTTGTAGCATTTTGCTAATAAACAAAAGATATCCTTTTTATAACACTAACTATTCCCACCATCTTTGTTGTAGACATTAGGGTTTTTTGGATGATTAAAAGGTTTTCTGTTTTTTTCTCTCTCTCTTTTTTTTTTTTTTTTTTTTTTTTTTTTTTTATCATTTTGGCCTTTCAAAGAGCAGCAAGTTATTTCACATTGTTCCAAAAATGTGTGTGTGTGTGATTTTTTTTTTTTTTTGAAGAGGTTTCTGCCATAGGGCACATGTGCTCACCAGACAGAGAGAAAGAAAGACAGAAAGCGAGAAATCACCCCCCTGGGGAGATGGCCACGCCATAATCCCTTCTCCACCATTCTCCTTTCAGGATCTTGGGCACGCACGCACATGTGCCCGGCGTGAGTTTAACCCACCGGGTCCAGGACTCAAACTGCGATCAACTACATGGGAGTCCAGCCACGGAGCCATTACGCCAACTGCTGGTCCCACATTGTTTCAAAAATGTAGCTGGGAATAATGATACAGCAGCTCAAATGCTGAAAATTATTTTCAAGGATAACGGAAAAGAATGTTTGGTACATGATACTCATTATCTGTTAAAATAGCCAACTGTGGTGAAATATTTTTGGGAAAAAGTAGGGATTTTTATAAATGCAAAACAAAATGTTACTTCTCAGGTTAAAACTATAGTTACAAAGGCAAGAAAAAGAGGTGTCAGAAGAAAAGGACAAATTGTGTTAAACATTTTGAGAATCAAAACCTACTGAGTATCCCTATGAAAATGACCATGGGCAAGAGGCCGACTTTAATTGACAGTGGTATGAAAAGCAGAGAGTGAGAAAACCAAGAAGCAATTTTTTTTTTAATTTTTTTATTGCCTTATTTACTTTTTTAACAATTATTTATTTTATTTTATTTATTCATTAATTTATTTCTTAATTTGACCAGAGAGAGACCGAGAGTGAGAATGAGAGAGAGAGGAAGTGAGAAAGCAAGCCACCAGATACAGGACCTGAACCCTGGTCAGCCATGTGGGAGTGTCCAGTGCCTTAACCACCACGCCACCTGCTGGTTTATTTAATTTGTATTTATTACTATTATTATTATTTTTCTTTAATTTGTTACAGGCTACGTGTGCTCACCAGAGAGAGACAGAGAGAGAGAGAGAGAGAAAGTGAGAAAGCAAGCCACCAGGGCCAGGGCTTGAACTGTGTTCAACCATTTGTGAGTCCAGCACCTTAACCACCATATCACCTGCTGGCCCCAAGAAGCAAGTTCTAACAGTCACAGGCATGAGTTGTTTTGACCATGGACGTGGCATCAGAATTTCAGGAGTGACAGGAAAAGGGGCAAACAGACATGGCAAAGGTATTTGCTGGAAACCTTAAGCCCTATGAACTCTTCTAGCAACTAGAGCTTTCTGTAAGGAAAAGCTCCTTTGGACTTCTTTTTTTTAAGAATTATTTTAATTTAATTAATTAATTTATTTATTTATTTATTTATTTAGTGGGTGGTTTGTTTCTTTGTTTTTGTTTCTGTTTTGTTTTTCATTATTTAATTTTATTCATTATTATTTTTAATTTGTCAGAGCAAGCAAGCAGCGGGTTCCAGGACTCAAACTGTAGTCAGCCCTATGGGAGTCAAGCGCTTCAACCACCACATCACCTGCCAGTCCCATTTTTGGTTTTTTTGACCAGACAGAGAGAGAGAGGTAAACCTACTGGGTATCCCTATGAAAATGACCACAGATAAGAGGCTGAGTTTAATTGACAGTGGTATGATAAAGCAGAGAGTGAGAAAAACAATAAGCAAGATCATTTAAAAATATATATTTTTATTTTATTACCTTGATTTTTATTTATTACTCTTATTATTTTTTTTTCTTTAATTTGATACAGGGCATGTGTGTTCACCAGAGAGAGAGACAGAGAGAGAAAGAGAGAGGGAAAGTGAGAAAGCAAGCTACCAGGTCCAGGACTCAAACTGTGTGAGACCATGAGTGAGTCCAGCACCTTAACCACCATATCACCTGCTGGTCCCAAGAAGCAAGTTCTAACAGTCACAGGCATGGGACCAGCAG
>NW_006198297.1:293459-293884 GCF_000334495.1 Tupaia belangeri chinensis
ATAGTCGACCGCAGTTCGCGTCCCGGACCCGGTGGCTTAAAACTCACACTGGGCGCGTGTGCGTGCGTGCCCAAGATACCGAGAGGAGAAGGGAGGAGAAAGGATTGTGGCGTGGCCATCCCCCCTGGGAGTGATTTCTCACTTTCTGTCTCTCTGTCTCTCTCTGTCTCTCTGGTGAGCGCACGCGCCTATAGCAAAAACCTCTTCAAAAAAAAATAGTCACAGTCATGAGTTGTTTTGACCATGGACGTGGTATCAGAATTTCAGGAGTGACAGGAAAACGGGCAAACAGATATGGCAAAGGTATTTGCTGGAAACCTTAAGCCCTAAGGGAGAGTCTTGAATGTTATTAGTTTTGAACTCTTCTAGCAACTATAGCTCTCTGTGAGAAAAAGCTCTCCTGGCGTTTTTTTTTTTTTTTTTTT
>NW_006198297.1:295245-299954 GCF_000334495.1 Tupaia belangeri chinensis
TTCTCACTTTCTGTCTCTCTGTCTCTCTCTGTCTCTCTGGTGAGCGCACGCGCCTATAGCAAAAACCTCTTCAAAAAAAAATAGTCACAGTCATGAGTTGTTTTGACCATGGACGTGGTATCAGAATTTCAGGAGTGACAGGAAAACGGGCAAACAGATATGGCAAAGGTATTTGCTGGAAACCTTAAGCCCTAAGGGAGAGTCTTGAATGTTATTAGTTTTGAACTCTTCTAGCAACTATAGCTCTCTGTGAGATGAGTTGTTTTGACCGTGGACGTGGCATCAGAATTTCAGGAGTGACAGGAAAAGGGGCAAACAGACATGGCAGAGGTATTTGCTGGAAACCTTAAGCCCTAAGAAAGAGTCTTGAATGTTATCATTAGTTTTGTACTCTTCTAGCAACTACAGCTTTCTGTGAGGAAAAGCTCCTCTGGCCTTCTTTTTCTTAGAATTATTTTAACTTTATTTATTTAGTGGGTGGTTTGTTTCTTTGTTTTTGTTTCTGTTTTGTTTTTCCTTATTTAATTTTATTCATTATTATTTTTAATTTGTCAGAGCAAGCAAGCAGCGGGTTCCAGGACTCAAACTGTAGTCAGCCCTATGGGAGTCAAGCGCTTCAACCACCACATCACCTGCCAGTCCCATTTTTGGTTTTTTTGACCAGACAGAGAGAGAGAGGTAAAGTGAAAAGGCAAGCTACCAGATCCAAGACTCCAACCATGGTCAGTCATGTGGGAGCCTAGCACCCCTAACCACCATGCCACCTGCCGACCGCAATAAATAATCCTTTAAAAAAAAAAAAGGAGGAAAATCACACTGAGTATGTGTGCAAGCATGCCCAATATGGAGGAGAAGGAATTCCAGGCTGACCGGTCCCCTGGGGGGTGATTTTCACTAGCCCTCTCTTGGTCTTTGGCCTTTTCTTTTTCTCTCTGGCAAATACAAGCACTCTATAGAAAAGAGAAAGAAAGAAAATATTATATCGCAATAGTTTTGTGTCACAGGTGTTCACATTGCAGCATTTTGCTAATAAACAAAAGATGTCCTTTTTGTATCACAAACTGTTCCCACCATCTTTGTTGCAGATATTAGGGTTTTGAGATGATAAAAAGGTGTTTTTCTGTTTTTTTTTTTAATCATTTTGGCCTTTCAAAGAGCAGCAAGCTATTTCACATTGTTCCAAAAATGTGGCTGGGAATAATGATACAGCAGCTCAAATGCTGAAAATTATTTTCAAGGATTACGGAAAGGAATGTGTGGTACACGCTACACGTTATCTGTTAAAATAGCCAACTGTGGTGAAATATCTTGGGGAAAAGTAGGGATTTTCGTAAATGCAAAACAAAATGTTACTTCTCAGGTTAAAACTCTAGTTACAAAGGCAAGAAAAAGAGGTGTCAGAAGAAAAGGACAAATTGTGTTAAACATTTTGAGAATCAAAACCTATTGAGTATCCCTATGAAAATGACCATGGGCAAGAGGCCGACTTTAATTGACAGTGGTATGAAAGGCAGAGAGTGAGAAAACCAAGAAGCAAATTTTTAAAAAATTATTTTATTAAATCATTTAATTTTTATTTATTACTGTTTTTATTTTTTTCTTTAATTTGTTACAGGGCACATGTGCTCACCAGAGAGAGACAGAGAGAGAAAGAGAGAGGAAAAGTGAGAAATCAAGCCACCAGGGCCAGGACTCAAACCGTATTCGTCCATGTGTGAGTCCAGCACCTTATCCACCATATCACCTGCTGGCTCGAAGAAGCAAGTTCTAACAGTCACAGGCATGAGTTGTTTTGACCGTGGACGTGGCATCAGAATTTCAGGAGTGACAGGAAAAGGGGCAAACAGACATGGCAGAGGTATTTGCTGGAAACCTTAAGCCCTAAGAAAGAGTCTTGAATGTTATCATTAGTTTTGTACTCTTCTAGCAACTACAGCTTTCTGTGAGGAAAAGCTCCTCTGGCCTTCTTTTTCTTAGATCTAACATTATTTATTTATTTTGGTTTTTTGTTTGTTTGTTTGTTTTTTAATTTGATCAGAATAAGAGAGAAACTGAGAAAGCAAGATGCCAGGTCTGGGACTCAAACCACAGTTGGTCATGTGGGAGTCCAACGCCCTTAACCACCAAGCCACTTGCTGGCCCCAAGCTCTCCTGGCCTTTGAAGACTTATTGTCTTGATTTGAGAAATGGGGGAGGGTTTAGATGGAGAAGACTAGGGTTTCCTGATGGGACATTCAAAACCAAAGTATCACATTTCTTTTTCCTTTTAAAGAAAGAGAGGGGAAGGGAGAGAGACAAAGACAAGACAGGCATCTTTGACAAGGCATCACTGAGTCAAGATCCTCTGCCCCAAATTCCCAATTAGCTAAGATCATAGGTGCACAGAGCTGCGTCCGGCATGTTCAGGTTGGCCTGGAATTGAACCTGGGCCTCCTATGTGACTTTCAGCTTCCCAAGCAGTGACACTGTCTGTGCACCACTGTGGCTGAGCCAAAAGATGGTTTTCCACCATGGCTGAGCCAAGAGATAATTTTTTTTGTCTTTTTCTTTTTTTTTTTTTTGCTATAGCGTGCATGTGCTCGCCAGACAGACAGAGAGAGACAGAGAGACAGAAAGCAAGAGGAGGCCATCCAGGGTGGATGGCCACTCCGCAATCCATTCTCCTCCATTCTCCTCTTGGGATCTTGGGCACGCACACACACGCCCCGGGCGTGATTTTTAAGCCACCAGGTCCAGGACGCGAACCGCAATCGACTACATGGGAATCCAGCGATATAGCCATTACGCTAACTGCTGGTCCCAAGAGATGATTTTTTTCAAAATATTTTCAGAGAATGGCTAATTCACATTTTCTGCGTGACTGTTTGGGTATTATTTTAAATAAGAGTCTCCAGGACCAGCAGATGGCATAGCAGTTACATCACTGGACTCCCACATGGCCAATCGTGGTTCAAGTCCTGGACTCAGCTATTTGAAACTCATGCTGGGTCCGTGTGCATGCATGCCTAAAATCCCAAGAGGAGAATGAAGAAGGGATTACACCGTGGCCATCTCCCCTGGGGGGTAGTTTCTCGCTTTCTGTCTCTCTGTCTCTCTGGCAAGCATGTGTACCCTATACCAAAAAAATCTCTCTTAAAAAAGAAAAGAACCTTTAAGAAAGAACCACCTCAGGACTAGCAGATGGCATAATGGCTACATTGCTGGACTCCCATGTAGTCAATTGTGGTTCGAGTCCCAGACCCGGTGGCTTAAACTCATGCCAAGCACGTGTGCATGCATGCCCAAGATCCTGAGAAGAGAATAGAGGAGAAGGGATTGCAGTGTGGCCATCCCAACCTAGGAGGTGATTTCTCACTTTCTGTCTCTCTGTCTCTCTCTGTCTTTCTGGTGAGTACACGCGCCCTGTAGGAAGAACCTCTCCAAAAAAAAAAGAAAGAATCACCTGTGGGCTGGCAGGTGGCATGGTGGTTGAGGGTGCTGGACTCCCACATGGCTGACTACAGTGTAAGTCCAGGACCTGGCGGCTTGCTTTCTCATCTTCTCTCACTCTGTCCCTCTCTGATCAATAAACAAATGGATAAATAAAGTTAAATAAAATAATTATTTAAAAAAAATTAAAAAGAACCACCTTCTGTGAGAAGTCAGGTCACTCATTCAACCCTGAGTCTTTAGAAATATGCAAACAGAGTAAAACATGTTTCCTTCGGTCAGCATGGTATCGCTACCACAGCCTATGGATCACAGAAGGATTCATACCTTCTGTGGATCCTTATCATTGATATTTTCACAGCTCACAGTGGGAGATGCCTGTGTAGCTGACAAATTCATCAGGGAATATTCATAGATTTCTAATACCGTGATGAAAACTAGAAGAAGGCTATACAGAGAAGTGACTAATCAATTGCACATGGCTTACAGATGTCATAGATGAATCTATGAGGTGACACCAAAAAGTTCATGGAAAATGGAATTTAAATAAGACTTTAGAGCCAGTTCCATGGCCTGGTGATTAAGGTGGCCAGATTCCACACGGTCAATCCCACAGTTCAAGTCCTGGTCTCTGCGGCCTAAGAAACACAGAAGGCATGTGTGTGCCCAAAACCCTGAAAGGAAGATGGAGGAGAAGGGATTGTAGCATGATCATTTTCCTTAAGGGGGGGGCTTTCTCTTTTCCCTCTCTCTGTTTCTGTCTCTCTCTCTCTGGCAAGAACATGCACCCCTCTGGCACAAAACAAAACAAACAAAAAGGTTTATTTTGGTGAAAAAAAAATGTTGAGATCCATACATAGTTTTTTTCATAATATGAATTTTTTTTTAATGAGAGATTTTTGCTATAGGGCATTTACACTTGCCAGAGAGACAGATAGAAAGCGAGATATCATCACCACCACCCCGGGGGGTGGTGGTGGTGGAGGGAATGGCCATGCAGCAATCCCTTCTCCTTCATTCTCCTCCTAGGATCTTGGGCACATACCTACATGCGTCTGGAGTGATTGTCAAGCCACCAGGTCCGGGACTCGAACTGCAGTCAGCCATGTTCAACGATGTAACTGCTACATCATCTACTGGTCCCTTCTGTGAATTTTTTTTAATAATTGTTTATTTTTATTTATTTATTCTAATTTGACCAGAGAGAGACACAGAGAGAGAAAGAGAATGCGAGAAAGCAAGCCACCAGGTCCAGGACTTGAACTGTGGTCGGCCACATG
>NW_006198297.1:300186-306312 GCF_000334495.1 Tupaia belangeri chinensis
TTGCTTTCTGTCTCTATGTCTCTCTCTGTCTGTCTGGCGAGCGCATGCGCCCTATAGCAAAAAATAAATAAATAAATAAATAAATAAGTTAAATAAAATAATTTTAAAAAATAAAAATAAAAATATAAAGACTCCTCATAAATTATCTTAGTTATGACCTGAAAAGTCATAGATTTGCTGTGTTGTATTTTACCATCTGGCTTAATGATGCTAATGGTGATGCTCCATAGCAGTTCTTAAATCTCTATGTTGAGGGCCAGCCTTGTAGCCTAGTGGTTAAGGGAACTGGATACCTCACCAATGACTGTAGTTTGAATCTCAGCCCTGGCAGCTTGAAAAACATGCCAGGCAGGTGTGTGTGTGCATGCGCCCCCAAATCCCAACAGGATGGAGAAATAGAGAAGTGACCATGCCCCACTGGAGGATGCTTTCTCTTTCTATCTGTCTTTCTCTGTTCCTCTCTCTTGCACCCTTTGTCAAATGAAAAAAGGAAAAAGGGAACTAGCAGTTAGCGTGATGGCTATGTCGCTGGACTTCCACGTAGTCGACCGCGGTTCACGTCCCGGACCCGGTGGCTTAAAACTCACGCCGGGCGCGTGTGCGTGCGTGCCCAGGATCCCGAGAGGAAAATGGAGGAGAAGGGATTACGGCGTGGCCATCCCCTCTGGGGGGTGATTTCTCGCTTTCTGTCTCTCTGTCTCTCTCTGTCTGTCTGGCGAGCGCACGTGCCCTATAGTGAAAAACCTCTCAAAAAAAAAAAAAAAAAAGAAAGAAAAAGAAAAAAAAAAAGCAGCCTCTGACTGAAGGCAGAGGGCAAAGGTCAAGGTCAATGCAGATGGGCATCTATACATCATTGTGAAAGGCTTGTGGGAGTGGTGAGAAAGAAGGAGAAGATTCTAAAGTCATCTTTTCACCTGTTTGTTTCAGAGAAGGTAAAAATGAGTCATCTCAGGGCCACCAGGTGGCATAGTGATTAAGATGCTGGATTCCTCCTTGGCTGGTTGTGGTTCGAGTCCCAGACCCAGCGGCTTGAAACTCATGCCAGGTACATGTACGTGCATGCCCAAAATCCTGAGGGGAGAGTGGAGAAGGGATTATGGGATGGTCATCCCCCCGGGAGGTGATTTCTCACTTTCTGTCTCTCTCTCTCTGTCTCTTTGGTGAGTGCACACACCCTATAGTAACAATCTCTCTCTCTCTCTCAAAAAAAAAAAGGCCGTCTCTCTCTCTTGTGTCTCTTCCACCTGCCCCTCCACCATTTTTATAAGATGGCGCAGCAAAAACAGTAGCCGAGAGTCATCATGGTCACAAGTAACTGATGGTCACAAATGCATGATCGTGAGTATAAAATTTGTATTTTAAAATATGATTTGCCAAAATGAGCAAAAGATGCATATACATCGTCAAAAGAGGTTGCCATAGATACACCATTGGCTGTATTGTTCCCACTTTTATTGTTTAGCATTGCTCAGAAATGCATTCACTATCATTACAATCTTCCTAGAACACTAAAACACAAATGCACAGGATAAATACAGTCAAGCAACGCATTCCTGTGAAATTTAGGTTGCACTGTTACTTTGTGCTTCACAACCATGAAACCTCAGAGCTGTGAGCTCTGTGTTCAGAGCATCATTTAATGTATGGCTTTTGCAGCTGGAGAGAAGGAGGCCAAGGCCAAAAATGGAAGTTAAGGGCAGGATTCTGACTGGAACCCCATCGTGCTCTTTTTCCTTAGAGCAAGGCGGCATGGAAGAGATGCCTGGAAAATGTGAACTTCAAACAAAGGAAGCACCCTGTGACATTGAAGAATGAGGTCTGTCATGCACAAAGCGCTATTCTGAGGACAATACTGAGCTCTGAATGTGAATTGTTCCTTTTATCTCAACTTTCATCATCTAATAATACTTTAAAAGTGCAAACATTACTTTCGCACACAGTGGTGCACCCTCAACCTTACTCAACCTGCACATACTCATATCCTCAACCTTCAAGGACTGGCTCCTCTTAGCATGACTTGGACCACAGCAGGATTTGGGGAACAAAAGCTCCCGAGACTTGTTTTTATTTGACTGTGGGGATTTTTACGAGGAGCATATCTCCTGGATGTCGCTGCAGGATCCTGAGGCCAGGTGGGGCTACACTTGGAAGACACACTTATAGTGAAATTGATAAATGACTGGTATAGTTTTTAAAATTGTACTTGCAGGCCAGTTGATGGTGTGGAGGTAGGTTAAGGCAGCTGGATCCCACGTTACCAACTTCACCATTTGAGTCTTGGACATATCAGCTCTAAACCCGCTCTTTATACATGAGTGCCAAAAATCCTGAGAGAAAAATGGAGGACAAGGGATTGCAGTGTGGCCATCCCCCTCCCTGGAAGTATTTTCTCACTTTTTCTGTCTCTGTATCTCTCTCTCCAGCGAGCACACACACCCAATAGCAAAAACTAAAAAACTAAAAAATAAAAAGCACTTGCAAATTAGGTCTGGTCCCACGAAGTGCTATACAGAGGAAGCCAGATTTTCACATGGTCAAGTGCTGGCCTTGGTAGCTCATGTGCTAGGTACACACACTCATGCCCAGATTCTGATAGGATTGAGGATTGGAAGAGGGAGGACTACAATGTGGCTGAGTCTCATTGTGGTAAGAGTTTTCTCCCTCTCATGCATAGACGTGCCCCCTCTGGTATAATAAAACAAAAAGAAAATGTTTAATTGTACTTTCAAAATAGATGCATAATTCCTGATTGTTTGGGAATACTCTAACTTGAAGAAACAACCAAATAGGTTTTTCACAAATTCTACTTAGGAGATTGTTGGAGGGAAAGTAGTGGAAAGAAAAAAGAGGGATATTAGAAATATACTGTTGGGGGACCAGCAGGTGCCGTGGTGGTTAAGGCGCTAGACACTCCAACATGGTTGACCATGGTTCAAGTCCCGAACCTGGTGGCTTGCTTTTCACTTTCCCTCTCTCTGTGTGTGTGTAAGGATAAAATCCAACTGTGCCTGTTTAGCTCTGTAAAGATAACATTTAACTTTTGCCTTTTCGCTTCTGTACTAAGCTGATGATGCCTTTATGATAAAAGCCCTGAGTTATGCAAACCCCAAGGACTTGCTCAGCTCCTTGCAGGCCAGTTCAGCTCCATGTGAGAAGTCAGGTCCCTTATCTTACTTCCTCATTTTTTCCTCCCCTCACTCCACCGATGTCTATATAACCTGAATGCCCCTTTGTTTGGGGCTTCACCGGCCATCATGTCTTGCATGACTGGGAGTGAAGTCCTAGTGCGCTAGAAATAAAGCCTCTTGCACTTTGCATCAAGAACCGACTTTTGTGGTTGATTGGGGTCGCCGTAGCACTCCCTGGACAAGGAGGATTGGCCGGTTATTGGCAGGAACCTTTCATGTGTCTCTCTGGTCAAATTAAAATAAATGAATTAATAAATAAAAAGTAAACAAACAATTCTTTAGAGGAATAAAAGGGGAAAAAATAAATATACTGTTGGAACCAACCCAAATGTCCACACAGAGATGAATGGATTGAAAAAGTGAGGCACAGGGACCAGTTAGCATAATGGCTATGTCACTGGACTCCCATGAAGTCAACCACGGTTCGAGTCTGGACCCGGTAGCTTAATCTTATGCTAGGCGTGTGTGCGTGCGTGCCCAAGATCCCGAGAGGAGGATGGAGGAGAAGGGATTGTGGCGTGGCCATCCCCCCCGGAGGGTGATTTGTCGCTTTCTGTCTCTCTGTCTCTCTCTCTGGCGAGCGCACACGCTCTATAGCCAAAACCTCTCCAAAAAGAAAAAAAAGAAACTGTGTGGCACATATACTCTATGGAATATTATTCAGTCATAAAAAACAAGACCCTGGCATTTGATAGAAAGTGGTCAAATATGAAAGATTTATTGCTGAGTGAAGCAGGCTATGAAAGAAAGGTATTCTATGTATCCACTTAATATATACTGACTATCTACACTCTATGATAGAGATTGAAATATTAAAGGACATAGAAGCAGTGAAAATAGTTATGGATACTGAAGACAGTGTGGAATAGGGGTTGGGGAGAAGGGAAGAATATAGAGAAGGAAAGTAAGAGAAAAAAATAGAGAGGCGTGACATTTGTGGGACACAGAAATGGTTATTTCCTGTTTATGATAACATGTATAGTATTCTCAACTGGACTGGTCTGAGAAGTATTTCATGTTAGATAAATTCTCTTTACAAGCCAAATGATCTATAGTGATTGAATGTTTAAAAAAACAAATGAGGGACCAGCAGTTAGCATAATGGCTTTGTCGCTGGACTCCCATGTAGCCGACTGCGGTTCAAGTCCCAGACCCGGTGGCTTAAACTCACACTGGGCGCGTGTGTGCGTGCGTGTCCAGGATCCCGAGAGGAGAATGGAGGAGAAGGGATTGCGGTGAGGCCATCCCCGTGGCAGGTGATTTCTCGCTTTCTGTCTTTCTGTCTCTTTCTGTCTTTCTGGCGCGCACGCTCCCTATAGCAAAAACCTTTCCAAAAAAAAAAAGGCACAGGTCACTCTTTCAAGTGATAGGAATGCACTTCCTTTTTTTTAAGTTTACACAGAACTGTATTTTTTATGAGTGTTGAAAAGAATTTTTTTATGCCAAAAATCCTGAAAGGAAGGAGAGATGGAGGAGAAAGGATTGTGGGGGTGCTTTCTTTTTTTAAAAAATAATTATTTATTTAATTTTATTTATCCATTCATTTACTTTAATTTGACCAGAGAGAGAGAGAGAGAGAGAGGGAAAGTGAGAAAGCAAGTCACCAGGTCCGGTATTTGAACCGCAGTCGGCCATGTGGGAGTGTCCAGCGCCTTAGCCACCATGCACCTGCTGGTCCCATGGGGGTGCTTTCTTACTTTCTCTCTCTCTCTGTCTCTCTCTGGAGAGCACACAAGCCCTCTAGCAAAGAAACAAAGAAACAAACAAAAAAACTAAAAGAAGAAACATAGAAGAAAAAGAAGCCCTGGTTAAAGATATTTGCTATATGACCTTGGGCAAAATGCCCAACCTCCTGAGCAGAAACTCTGTCATCTATAACATGGGAATGACAACACACAGTCCAGAGGGTTATCACAGAGGGCAAACGAGAATGAACCTGAAAGACTGTGATCTCTTTTTGTTCTTTTTAGCTATTTTATTTTATTTATCTTTCTTCTTTCTTTCTTTCTTTTTCTTTTTTTCTTCTTTCTTTCTTCCTCTCTTTCTTTCTCTTTCTCTTTTTTTGTCTCTCTCTTTTCTTTCTCTCTTCTTTCTTCCTTCCTTACTTCTTTCTTTTCTTTCTTTCTCTCTTCTTTCTTTCTTCCTTTTCTGTTTTTTTGTTTGTTTGTTTGTTTTGTTTTTTAAGAGAGAGATTTTCGCTAGAGGGCGCGTGCGCTCACCAGAAAGACAGAGAGAGACGAGGAGATAGAAAGCGAGAAATCACCCCCCAGGGGGGATGGCCACACCGCAATCCCTTCTCCTCCATTCTCCTCTTGGGATCCTGGGCACGCACGCACACGTGCCCGGTGTGAGTTTAAGCCACCGGGTCCAGGACTCGAACCGCGGTTGACTACGTGGGAGTCCAGCGACATAGCCATTACTCTAACTGCTGGTCCCCCTTCCTTCCTTTTCTTTCTTCTTTCTTTCTTTCTTTCTTTCTTTTCTTTTCTTTCTTCTTTCTTTCTTTCTTTCGGTCCCCCTTCTTTTCTTTCTTCTTTCTTTCTTTCTTTCTTTCTTTTCTTTTCTTTCTTCTTTCTTTCTTTCTTTCTTTCTTTCTTTCTTTTCTTCTTTCTTTCTTTCTTCTTTCTTTCTTTTCTTTCTTTCTTTCTTTTTTCTTTCTTTCTTTCTCTTCCTTTCTTCTTTCTCTTTCTCTTTCTTATTTGACCAGAGAAGGACACAGAGAGAGAGAGAGAAAGTGAGAAAGCAAGCTGCCAGGTTCGGAACTTGAACTGTGGTTGGCCCTATGGGAGTCCAGCTCCCTTAACCATCACGCTACCTGCCAGCCCCTATTATTATTATTTTCTTTTGAGAGAGATATTTTTGATATAGGATGTGCGCACTCGTTGGAGAGACAGGGAGAGACAGAGAGATAGAAATTGAGAAATCACCCCCCAGGGGG
>NW_006198297.1:309169-311693 GCF_000334495.1 Tupaia belangeri chinensis
GTAATTCTTTTTTAAAAAAAAAAATATTTTATTTAACTTTATTTATTTTAATTTGACCAGAGAGAGACAAAGTGACAGGGTTAGAGAGGGAGAGAAAGTGAGAAAGCAAGCTGCCAGATCCAGGAATTGAACCGTGGTCAGTCATGTGGGAGTCCAGCCGCCCTTAACTACCATGTCACCTGCCAGCTCCAGTAATTCTTTTTAGTTTTTTGGAGAGGTATTGCTATAGGGCGTGTGCGCTCGCCAGAAAGACAGAGAGAGACAGAGAGACAGAAAGCAAAAAATCACTCCCCAGGGGGGATGGCCATGCTGCAATCCCCTCTCCTTCATTCTCCTCTCGGGACCTTGGGCACGCACGCACACGCACCTGGCATGAGTTTAAGCCACCGGGGCTTTCCCGCGTTTTCTCTCTCTTTCTCTCTCTCTCTCTCTCTGCTAAGCACATACGCTCTATAGTAAAGTTTTAATAAATGATAAATAAAAATAAATCACACTTTTTTAAAACTAAAAATAATTCCACTTTACAAGCTAAGTAATATATTATGATTAACTGTATAAAATAAAATGAAAATAAGAAAAATAACTCTACATTTGGGTTACCAAAACACACACACAAAAGCATAAACAAAGTTTATTAGTTAACAATGACTGCTGTGGCCAAAGGTAGGGCAATTTAATCTTCATCAATATTAGTGCTTAAGGGGCCAGCAGATGGCATGGTGGTTAAGGGTGCTGGACTCCCAATGGCTGGTCCCGAAAAAAAATTTTTAATTAAATAAATAATTCTAAAAAGAAAGAAAGAAAAACACACTGGTCATGTGTACATGCATCCCAAATCCCAACGGGATGGAGAGATGGAGCTGGGATTACAGTGTGACCGTGCCCCATTAGGGTGTGCTTTCTCTCTCTCTTTCTGTCTCTCTCTGGCAAACGCATATGCCCTCTGGCAATGGACAGAAGGAAAAAGAAGAAGATAGGTGTCCCAGAACAAAGCTCCAGGAGATTTATAGGAATACAAAAATATCCACCAACCAATAAGATAAAATACAACATGTTTGACATCCAACCAAAGATATCTGTTATAGAACTCAAGTTCACTTGCCCTGTTGGGAGTTGCTAGAGATAATAACATGGTTAGGCAGATACAGATCAGGAAATTAGCCTGGAACACAAAGAAATTTTAAGGAGGGCCTATGTGACCATCTGTATTTTGATTCAAAACAACTCCCTTGCAGCATGAGACCTAAAAAAAAATAAGAATGAGAAACAATCTCAAAGAAAACGTAATAGGCCAGAGGCAGTCTAAGGACACATGCTTTAGCTGGACAAAGGGTCTAAAACAAGATAAAAGGGGACCCTGGGAAAGAGAAGGGTTTGTTTGCCTCCCTGGGCACTGGCCCATTCCGTGTATCTTGATCTCTTTCGATAAACCTTGTGCTCAGCTTGTCTCCTTTGTCCTTCAATTCTTTGCTATGATTGGAGACACAGACCTCAATTTTCTCAACCTATCAACCCAAGCTCTACAAACCAAACAGTAGCCACATGGTGTGATGAAGGAAAGTACAGCTTTATTGTAATGCCCAGAGAAGAAGAGCTCAAGCTGCAAAGACCCGGTCTACTCAAAGAGTTCTGCACATGGTTTCTGTTTTTGTCATAGAGCACATGTACTCACTGGAAAGAGACAGAGAGAGACAGTGAGAGGGAAAGTGAGAAATAAACCTCCAGGAGTGATGGCCACACTGCAATCCCTTCTCCATTCTCCTCTCAGGATTTTGGACATGCATACACAGGTGCCCAGCATGATTCTCAAGCTGCCAGGTCAAGGGACTAGAACTGTGGTCAGCTATGTGGAAGTCCCGCCTTAATCATCTTGCCACCTGTGGGCCCCTCCACATGGTTTTTAAAGGCAAAATTAAGGGAATCAGCTCAGTGAATGTTTCAAAAGAGCATGATCATCTCATGAGCCTTCTTGGTTGGTGGGGCCTTAGGTAATCAAATTTCTATTCTGGAAGAGAGTAGTCTTCAAGGTCTCTGGCACCATTCAGCCTGTGTTCTATGTGCTAGTAGTTTTTAATTCTGCAAAATATCTTGGTTATTGAAGTTAAAGCCCTATCTTTCCAGGACCGGCAGGTGGAGGCGTGATAAAGGCGCTGAATTCCCACATGGCCAACCGAGGCTCAAGTCCTGGATATGGTGGTTTGCTTTCTTTCCCTTTCTCTTTGTCTCTCTCTGGTCAAATTTTTAAAATAATAATAATAAATAAAATAGATAATTTTTTAAAGAAAAAATTGTTATCTTTCTTTTGGGAGTTTCAGAAATCTTACAGACTTCATTCACGGCTACTGTTGCCTGATTACCATAACCAAAGTCTGAAGGCTTATCCCTAACTTAGGGCCATTAAAATGTAAATGAACTTTGCATTCCAAGCCCTTTAGAAAGGTAATTTTCTTTTAGTTCAACCCTTTTTAAGTTTTTAGTTTGGGAAGTTTTTTTTTTTTTTCTTCAACAGACGAGACAACTGAGG
>NW_006198297.1:311912-320573 GCF_000334495.1 Tupaia belangeri chinensis
CTTTCTGGCAGAGCCCTTAAAACTCTTATAATTTCCTAAGCGAGGGAGTGAGAGGATCCTTTTGTTATTCATGATAATCCCCTTTCAACCTTTGAGTTGATGCTAATGAGGTGACTCTTGCAGGATGGGGCTGGTTGCCAGAGAGACCAACTACTTGATGACAGGGTAGGAGCCTTCGGCCCCACCCCCAACCTCTAAGAGCCGGGCAGCCGGAGATTGAGTTAATCATCAAAGGCCAAGGGGCAGCTGGAGATTTAATTAATCACCAAAGGCCAAGGGGTAGCTGGAGATTGAGTTACTCACCAATGGCCAAGGGCCAGCAGATAGAGTAGTGGTTATATCACTGGACTTCCACATGGTTGACCATGGTTCATAGTCCTGGACCCGGTGGCTTGAAATTCATGTTGGACACATGTGTGCGTGTGCCTGCCATGCCCAAGATCCCTGAAAGAGAATGGAGGAGAAGGGATCATGGCCATCACCCCTGGAGGTGATTTCTCAGTTTCCCTCTCACTGTCTCTGCGTGTCTCCCTTTCATGCGCCCTAAGGCAAAGACTTCAATGGTTTAATCAATGGTTTAATGATCATGATCATGCCACAATAATAAAATCTCCACTGAAAAACCCTAAATGGAGAGCTTGAAGAGTTTCTGAGTTGGTGAACACATTAAGGGTCAAGGTGCTGAAAAGTCAGGAGTTAGACCCTACTTGTAGGTAGATAGGTCAGAGGTCCCCAAGGAAAAGTCACTATTGTCCATGTCAGCAGTAAGACCCAGGAGACATCATCTCAAGAAACAAGAAAAGTTTATTGAGAGAAAGAGTGCCTGGGGGGTCTAAAGCCAGAGGTACCTCAGCCTGCCGCCTGCCGGGACCAAAGGGGTTTCTTTTATAAGACAATCAAGCTATTCTGGGAGACTGTATACGAGACCGATATTCAGGGAGTTTTTGGGTTTTTTGTCTTTTTTTTTTTTGGCATATGAAAATTTATTACTATTGTTTTTACCATCAAAATTTATAATCTTGGGAACCAGCAGTTAGCGTAATGGCTATGTCGCTGGACTCCCACATAGTCGACCGCGGTTCGCATCCCGGACCCGGTGGCTTAAAACTCACGCCGGGCGCGTGTGCGTGCATGCCCAAGATCCCGAGAGGAGAATGGAGAAGGGATTGCGGCGTGACCATCCCCCCTGGGGGATGATTTCTCGCTTTCTGTCTCTATGTCTCTCTCTGTCTGTCTGGCGAGCGCACGCGCCCTACAGTGAAAATCTCTCTCCAAAAAAAAAAAAAATAAATAATCTTGGGGGCCAGCAGGTGGCATGGTGGTTAAGGTGCTGGACTCCCACGTGGCTGACTAGGGTTTGAGTTCGGGACCTGGTGGCTTGCTTTCTCGCTTTCTCTCTGTCTCTCTGGTGAGTGCATGTGCCCTATGGCAAATAAACTACTAATAATAATTAATAAATTAAATAAATAATTTAAATTTAAAAAATTATAATCTTGGGACCAGCAGTTGGCATAATGGCTATGTCACTGGACTCCCATGTAGTCGACCGCGGTTCTAGTCCTGGACCCAGTGACTTAAACTCATACCCAGCACGTGTGCGTATGTGCCCAAGACCCTAAGAGGAGAATGGAGGAGAAGGGATTGAGGCATGGCCATCTCCCCTGGGGGGTGATTTCTCGCTTTCTGTCTCTCTGTCTCTCTGGTGAGCACACACGCCCTATAGCAAAACCTCTCCCCCCTCAAAAAAAATTATAATCTCGGTCTTTCCTTCTTGCCTTTGTATAAAGCCAAAAGAGAGACATTGGCTACTTTGAAAAACTTAAAAGGGCCTCCAGGAAGGTCACCCGGCACAATTTTTTTTTTTTTTTAAAAGATTTTTGCTTTAGGGTGTGTGTGTTCGCAGGAGAGACAGAAAGCAAGAAATCACCCCCAGGGGGAATGACCATACCACAATCCCTTCTCCCCTATGCTCTTCTAGGGATCTTGGGCACGCATGCACACGTGCCCGGTGTGAGTTTTAAGTTGCTGTGGTCCACTATATGGGAGTCTAGTGACGTAACCATTACACTATCTGTTGGTCCCCACATGACTTTTTAACTAAATCCAGCAACCAAAACATCATCGTTTTCCTCAATAAAGTTCAAGCCACCATCATGGTATACAAAAGCTGTGATCTGCTAGCCATTCTTGATCAGCTGGACCCCACACTTTCTGATGGCCGAATTTGGTTGTTTGGCTTCAACACCTACTTTTTCCAGCACAATTCCCTTTCCATGAGAAGCACCTCCAAAAGGGTCGACCTTCAGGGCTGTGCCCAAAATGGACTTTCTTGTACTGTTTATCATGCCATTTCTGGTCCTGTCGGTGACTGCGGAGCTTCCTGGCAGTACAAAGACCATGACATTTATCCATCCTGCTGGTTCCACAGCCGAACAAAGGAGCAAAGCTGCAGGGGAGTTGTTTCTTTTTTTTTTTTTAATCTATCTCCGGGGAGTCAGACCTCTCAGTACTTTGTGTCATTGTCTGCTACTCCCAGGGCAGTGTGACCTCGCAGTAGCAGCTACTGATGGAGGCTTCTGCCAAGATCAGTTCTGCTGAGGCCTGGCCTTGGTTTCTTGTCAGTCCTAGAGCAATAACCAGGTGGTGCTCAGAAGAGCTTTTCTAAATGGGACCTTCCAACTATGATAGGAAATGGACACACGCATCTATTAACATAGAGCCAACTTATGAGATGGAGTCACTCTTGTCAAGCTTTTTTTATTATTATTATTATTCATTTATTTTATCTTAATTTGACCAGAGAGAGACACAGAGAGAGAGAGAGGGAAAGTAAGAAAGCAAGCCGCCAGGTCCGAAACTTGAACCGTGCTTAGCCTTGTGGGAGTGTCAAGCGCCTTAACCACCACGCTACCTGCTGGTCCCTCTAGTCAAGCTTTTAGTAAAAATTGTTTACTGCTCTCACTTGTAATCAAGTATCAGCTCTCACTGCTTGCTCACCGTAGAACTGCTTACAGCCAGAGCTGCTTATAGCTTGCTTGAGATAATGACAGCTAAGCAAAAGAGCTAAAGACCTTGAACAATAATTTACCCTAGTATCTGCAGGATAAAAAGACCCCTTGACAACACAAAACAGACTTGAAGACTGGTGGTGATATTGTGGTAGGCAGTTAGGTAGAAAAGAGTGGGCGGCCCTAAAATAATAGCAGGAGGTCAATCACAACTTAGAGGAGTTACAATCAGACCCACTTGGAGAATTCCTTCCTCCTACCCAGCTCCCGGCCAGGAAGGTTGTTATCTTCCCTCCTGCCTTCCCAAATATACGCATAGAAATTCAGCTGTGGGATGGGACATTAAGTCAACATCCTTATTCCCATTGGGGCAATAAACTGGGCAGTTCATCCAAATATGGACCTCAGACCTTCAAAGTCCACACTGGGCATGTGAAATGTGCAAATGCAGAAAAACCCCTGAAGTCAAATAAAGAATCCAGTATTATGACAGACCTTCTCCTGCTAAATATTCATTACCAAATTCCCAAATAAAAGTAACACTTGGGAAAAAAAAAAGTAACACTTGGTCCCTTGGCCAGTGCAACTGTCCTTCTCTGGCAGCTGTCTATCTGCATGCCTTTCAGGCATGGAGGTATACTTCTTTTCTTTTTCTTTTTTTCTTTTTTTTTCTTTTTCTTTTCTTTTCTTTTTTTTTTGGAGAGGTTTTTGCTATAAGGGCGCGTGAGCTTGCCAGAAAGACAGAGAGAGACAGAGAGACAGGAAGCAAGAAATCACTCCCCAGGGGGGATGCAATCCCTTCTCCGTTCTTCTCTCGGGATCTTGGGCACGCACGCACACACGCCCAGCATGAGTTTAAGCCACCGGGTCCGGGACTCAAACCATGGTCAACTACATGGGAGTCCAGCGACATGGCCATTACACTAACTGTTGGTCCCGGTATACTTCTTTACTATTAAAAATTCTCACTTTCGGGAACCAGCAGTTAGTGTAATGGCTATGTCGCTGGCCTCCCACATAGTCGACCGCGGTTCGCATCCCGGACCCGGTGGCTTAAACTCATGCTGGGCGTGTGTGCGTACGTGCCCAAGATCCCGAGAGAAGAACGGAGAAGGGATTGCAGCGTGACCATCCCCCCTGGGGGGTGATTTCTCACTTTTTGTCTCTATGTCTCTGTCTGTCTGGCGAGCGCATGCGCCCTATAGCGAAAACCTCTCAAGAAAAAAAAAAATTCTCACTTTCCTATTGAAATTTTTCTTTGCCTACTTTACACGTGTTTGTATTTTGTTTTTGTTTTTGTTTTCACTCTGTGCCTCAGGACAGGTCTCTAATCTTAGAGATCTAGACCTAAAGAACCTAGGACTTTACAGGACAGAGCTCAACTCCCTCATCCTATAACAGCACTTTCTATAGACAACTCATTCTCTGCAAGCGCTAAGTTTGTCAATGAACTGACATTTCTCCTCAATATGATAGCCAGTCTTCCTGAAAGCTGCTTCTCTCTTCTCACATACTCAGCTTCTCAGAAACAGAACCAGCCTAAATAAAAACAAGAAGCTCGAACAAAGCCCCTCTGATTCAGATAAAATCCCCTCACCTCAGTTCTTCTTTGGCAACCCATTTTCCGGGACCTACTCCCTGCCTGGGAGCTCTGTTCTCCCTTTCCTCTCTTAATAAACTCTCCATTTTGCTATCCTCTGTGTCTGTGTCTCCAATTCTTCGTGAGTGTGAGTCAAAAAATCGGGTTTACTGCTGTTCCTACATTGAGTGTTGGGCCCATGCATCTCAACTCTCCACATCACTGAGAAGGCGGCCACTCTCATACCCATACTTGTCCTATACGTCTCTTCCATTTGGTTATTCATGAGTTGTAGCCTTTATAATAAATTGATCAGTAATATAATAGTAAACAAAATGTCTTCCTGAGCCTTTCTAATGAGACAGGAGAAAGCTAGCAAATTAAAGCGAGTAAGGGGACTAGAGCATCTGTCTAATGGGACTAGACAGAAAAATTGATCGGGGCAGAAAATTTCGAGATAATGTAGGCAGGAGATTAGTGGGGATATCTAGCTGATTAAGGCACATTTGATAAAGTCAATGAGATGAATCAGGAGGCCCAGCCACATTTGATAGAGCCAATGAGATGAGCACAATCAGTGGGCCCAGCCAATGATCTACTGACACAACCTATTGATAGATTTAAAAATTATAAACCTTGCAGAATGTAATTGCTGGGGCCTTTGAGCTACTCTTTCTCGGTCTACTCAGGCCTGCTCCTACCTCTCAGGAGTGTACTTTTGCTTCTACTTAATAAACTCCTTTTTCCTTTCACTATTGGCATGTTTTATGCAATTCTTTGAAACTCGGAGAACCTGGATATCATCACAGAAGCCATCCTGCAACACTAACAGCCTGGAGAGGCTCTGGGAACCTCCAATTTACAGCCAGTCAATCAAAAATATGAGTGGGCTGAGATTTTCAGTTAGTATCTCAAGCAGAGGCAGTCTGGTGGGCCTGAGCCCCTAACTTGTGGGACCTGACACCAACCCTGGGTAGTGTCACAACTGTATCATTGAACACCCAGTTGATGTCTAGAGAGTTACAGAACTGGTTGTTAGTGTAGAAAAAAAAAAAAAAACCCACACATTGGGTGTCAGACGTGTTATGAGTAAAAACCACTCAGACTATGCCATATGTTCAAAAAGTTAAATAGAGATATTGAAGATATAAAAATACCCAAATTGAACAGCTACAGAATCCCGGGTGACAAATAACATTGGATGTAGTTAACGCACTTTAGGCATTACAGGAGATGGTATTAGTCAACTTGAAGGCACAGCAGTAGAAACCATTGAAAATAAAACACAGGGAGAAAAAGAATACAAAAATATAAGGAGAGTAACACTGAACTGTGGAACAACTTAAAGCAGCCTCATACAAGGGGTCTTCAAAAAGTTCATGGAAGGTTAGCCACATGGTGCAGTGCATTGCATTGGGAGCGCTGTGCATTGGGAGCGCTGTGCATTGGGAGCTGAATCCCACATGGCCAACCGCGGTTCGAGTCCCAGCCTTGGTGGCTTGAGGAGCATGCTAGGCACATGTGTGTGCATGCCCAGAGTCCAGACAGGATGAAGGGGTGAAAGTTACACTCCACTGGGGGGGTGGGGTAAGGGTGGGGATTGCCTTCTCTCTATCTCATTCTCAGACATGTGTGCAAGTGCACAAGCCATGTGACAAAAAGAAATCATGGAAAATGTATATTATGAAAACACTATGTATGTTTGGGGCCGGCAGGTGGCCTGGTACTTAAAGGCACTGGACTCCCACACGGCTGTGGGACCTGGTGGCTTGCTTTCTCACTTCCCCTCTCTCTCTGTCTTTCTCTGATCAAACTAAAAAATAATAACGATAATAATAATAAATAAAGTTAAATAATTCTTTAAAAAAAAAAACTATGTATTTCAAAAACTCTTGCCCCAAAATAAACTTGTACTTTAATTCTACTTTTCCACAAATTTTCTGACTTTTTCTTGTTGCCAGGGAGACTCAACCCTTGGGGTTCCCTACCCAGGTGTGACAGTCCTTGGCTTCTCACAGGAAAGAATTCAAGAGCGAGCCCTTGAATGAGAGTGAAAGCAAGCCTACCAAGAAAAGTGCACAGAGCAGACTACTCCATAGGTGGAGCAGCCTCATAGGAGGAGTGAGTGAACCGTTTCATTCCTTTCTCCGAGTGGAAGGGGAGAGCTATTACCTGAAAGCAAAGAGAGGAGGGCTACACCATAGGCAGGGCAGCCTTTCAAATCCTCTTTGAGTTGTTTTCTTTTCTGGTTTCAAGATCTATTTGGTGAATTTAACCTGCATACCTAAAGGGCACCTATGCACAATAGGTGCCAAATAAACACTTGAATCAATTATTGAATGAAGCAAGTAAGGCACTTTAGCATGGTAAGCACCCAGTAAATGCTGCTGCTATTACTATGTTAAGCTCTCAAGGCACAATTCAAATATCCCATCTTTTCTGAGCATTTTCATAGGCAGAGTCAGACCAGTGCTTAGCATGTAGCAGATACTCAAAACAATACGGCTAATGAATACATGCATAAGAGGTGTACAAAAGGAGTAGGTACACATCAACAGAAACCCTCGCCTAGTGATGGGGTATGATACGAACCAGAGCCAGCTCTACAGACACACCTGCCCACAAACCCACCTCCCGATATAGGCCCCCACCTGGTGACGTGGTGCAGCAAGGGGTTCAGAGAAGCCGAAGAAGGGCAGGGCCAAGTTGAGGAAACCATTCTTGTAGGAGTCAAGCTGTCGGTGCCCCTGCACTACCTTGTACAGCTCCAGACACACAAGGCCAACCACGGCTGCTGTGGTTGTGGCAATGGCTGGGATGATCTTCCCTGCAATCAGCTTGCTCTGTGAGACAGAAAGGGACCAAGGGAGGCGATAATCATGTTACAAGAGGCTCAAAGTCTACAGAAGGGGCCAAACTTGGGGAACTCCAGCCTAGGAGTGGGTAGAACATTGGGTCTAGATTCCCCTTACCTTGTGGCGGTCTGCAGGGGGAATGTCATAGTTTTCTGCTCGGAGGTTGGATGCAGCCACGATGAAATCCATATGGAAGTTGCTATCATCATCCTGTTATGAATGGAGAAAGATAGTGGGGGCAGGATCAGATGAGGAAGAGGCTTCCTGCCTCTAGGGACATAAGTATCCTCCACTGCAATCACCTGTTGGACCCTCCCAGGTCACAAAGAGATGGCTGGGAACACCTACTCATTCAGAGTCACGTGGCAGGTCCCATGATCTGATAACTTATAAAGGCCCGGGGCTGGCTTCAGATCCCCAGAGACCTATTCCTTCCAGCCCGTCCATGTTCATCCCACCCCGCTGCCCTACACAGGGCCCCTAACCAGCACCTTCTCAAAATCAATAGGGTACATCTTGAATCCAGGGAGCTTGTCTGGGCTGGGCAGTGTGGCCTTAAGCTCCTCTAGACGGCTGTCATCTGCACAAAGAGAAGGACACCATCAGCCCTTTAGATCCCAGGTCAGGGTCTGAGGTGGAAATGGGAATGTGGGGTGGAACAAAAGGTATTCTAATGGATTTAGAAAGGTCAGACATCCTGGGAGAAAGAAGGGAGAAAGGGGAGAGGTAGAGCAGGGGAACAGGGTACAAACTTGAACAAGACAGAGAATGAGGTACAGGATATCAAGAGAATGCTTTCTAGAGATACTACAGAACAAAAATGAAGACATTAGGAGGAAGTGCAACTGAAGAAATCAAGAACAGAGGTCATCACCTTGGGGAGAATGATGGAGGGGAAGATGGGGAGATACAGATGGGAAAAGATATATGGAAGGGATGTTGGGGGAAACATAAATATACAGGGAAAATATAGATGGGGAGATAAAAAAAGGGTATGAAGAAAGGAATGAGGGTATATATGGAGGATGAGGCAGACGGGAAGAAATATATAAGGAGAAAGGTAGCAGAAACTTATGGAGGAGACTAAGGGAGATGTGGAGGGAAAAATGAGAGGAAATACACAGAGAAGACCATGAAGGGGTAGATGCTTCAAGATGTGGACATGAAGGGAGAGATGAGAGGAGATGTATGGAAGGTATGTTGCGGGGGGGGGGGGTGG
>NW_006198298.1:0-4585 GCF_000334495.1 Tupaia belangeri chinensis
GCGTGTGCGTGCGTGCCCAAGATCCCGAGAGGAGAATGGAGGAGAAGGGATTGCAGCGTGACCATCCCCCCTGGGGGGTGATTTCTCACTTTTTGTCTCTATGTCTCTGTCTGTCTGGCGAGCGCATGCGCCCTATAGCGAAAACCTCTCAAGAAAAAAAAAAATTCTCACTTTCCTATTGAAATTTTTCTTTGCCTACTTTACACGTGTTTGTATTTTGTTTTTGTTTTTGTTTTCACTCTGTGCCTCAGGACAGGTCTCTAATCTTAGAGATCTAGACCTAAAGAACCTAGGACTTTACAGGACAGAGCTCAACTCCCTCATCCTATAACAGCACTTTCTATAGACAACTCATTCTCTGCAAGCGCTAAGTTTGTCAATGAACTGACATTTCTCCTCAATATGATAGCCAGTCTTCCTGAAAGCTGCTTCTCTCTTCTCACATACTCAGCTTCTCAGAAACAGAACCAGCCTAAATAAAAACAAGAAGCTCGAACAAAGCCCCTCTGATTCAGATAAAATCCCCTCACCTCAGTTCTTCTTTGGCAACCCATTTTCCGGGACCTACTCCCTGCCTGGGAGCTCTGTTCTCCCTTTCCTCTCTTAATAAACTCTCCATTTTGCTATCCTCTGTGTCTGTGTCTCCAATTCTTCGTGAGTGTGAGACAAAAAATCGGGTTTACTGCTGTTCCTACATTGAGTGTTGGGCCCATGCATCTCAACTCTCCACATCACTGAGAAGGCGGCCACTCTCATACCCATACTTGTCCTATACGTCTCTTCCATTTGGTTATTCATGAGTTGTAGCCTTTATAATAAATTGATCAGTAATATAATAGTAAACAAAATGTCTTCCTGAGCCTTTCTAATGAGACAGGAGAAAGCTAGCAAATTAAAGCGAGTAAGGGGACTAGAGCATCTGTCTAATGGGACTAGACAGAAAAATTGATCGGGGCAGAAAATTTCGAGATAATGTAGGCAGGAGATTAGTGGGGATATCTAGCTGATTAAGGCACATTTGATAAAGTCAATGAGATGAATCAGGAGGCCCAGCCACATTTGATAGAGCCAATGAGATGAGCACAATCAGTGGGCCCAGCCAATGATCTACTGACACAACCTATTGATAGATTTAAAAATTATAAACCTTGCAGAATGTAATTGCTGGGGCCTTTGAGCTACTCTTTCTCGGTCTACTCAGGCCTGCTCCTACCTCTCAGGAGTGTACTTTTGCTTCTACTTAATAAACTCCTTTTTCCTTTCACTATTGGCATGTTTTATGCAATTCTTTGAAACTCGGAGAACCTGGATATCATCACAGAAGCCATCCTGCAACACTAACAGCCTGGAGAGGCTCTGGGAACCTCCAATTTACAGCCAGTCAATCAAAAATATGAGTGGGCTGAGATTTTCAGTTAGTATCTCAAGCAGAGGCAGTCTGGTGGGCCTGAGCCCCTAACTTGTGGGACCTGACACCAACCCTGGGTAGTGTCACAACTGTATCATTGAACACCCAGTTGATGTCTAGAGAGTTACAGAACTGGTTGTTAGTGTAGAAAAAAAAAAAAAACCCACACATTGGGTGTCAGACGTGTTATGAGTAAAAACCACTCAGACTATGCCATATGTTCAAAAAGTTAAATAGAGATATTGAAGATATAAAAATACCCAAATTGAACAGCTACAGAATCCCGGGTGACAAATAACATTGGATGTAGTTAACGCACTTTAGGCATTACAGGAGATGGTATTAGTCAACTTGAAGGCACAGCAGTAGAAACCATTGAAAATAAAACACAGGGAGAAAAAGAATACAAAAATATAAGGAGAGTAACACTGAACTGTGGAACAACTTAAAGCAGCCTCATACAAGGGGTCTTCAAAAAGTTCATGGAAGGTTAGCCACATGGTGCAGTGCATTGCATTGGGAGCGCTGTGCATTGGGAGCGCTGTGCATTGGGAGCTGAATCCCACATGGCCAACCGCGGTTCGAGTCCCAGCCTTGGTGGCTTGAGGAGCATGCTAGGCACATGTGTGTGCATGCCCAGAGTCCAGACAGGATGAAGGGGTGAAAGTTACACTCCACTGGGGGGGTGGGGTAAGGGTGGGGATTGCCTTCTCTCTATCTCATTCTCAGACATGTGTGCAAGTGCACAAGCCATGTGACAAAAAGAAATCATGGAAAATGTATATTATGAAAACACTATGTATGTTTGGGGCCGGCAGGTGGCCTGGTACTTAAAGGCACTGGACTCCCACACGGCTGTGGGACCTGGTGGCTTGCTTTCTCACTTCCCCTCTCTCTCTGTCTTTCTCTGATCAAACTAAAAAATAATAACGATAATAATAATAAATAAAGTTAAATAATTCTTTAAAAAAAAAAACTATGTATTTCAAAAACTCTTGCCCCAAAATAAACTTGTACTTTAATTCTACTTTTCCACAAATTTTCTGACTTTTTCTTGTTGCCAGGGAGACTCAACCCTTGGGGTTCCCTACCCAGGTGTGACAGTCCTTGGCTTCTCACAGGAAAGAATTCAAGAGCGAGCCCTTGAATGAGAGTGAAAGCAAGCCTACCAAGAAAAGTGCACAGAGCAGACTACTCCATAGGTGGAGCAGCCTCATAGGAGGAGTGAGTGAACCGTTTCATTCCTT
Source organism: Tupaia belangeri chinensis (assembly GCF_000334495.1). NCBI lineage: Eukaryota > Metazoa > Chordata > Mammalia > Scandentia > Tupaiidae > Tupaia > Tupaia belangeri. Next base: position 2,656 of record NW_006198298.1, read on the forward strand.
TCTCCGAGTGGAAGGGGAGAGCTATTACCTGAAAGCAAAGAGAGGAGGGCTACACCATAGGCAGGGCAGCCTTTCAAATCCTCTTTGAGTTGTTTTCTTTTCTGGTTTCAAGATCTATTTGGTGAATTTAACCTGCATACCTAAAGGGCACCTATGCACAATAGGTGCCAAATAAACACTTGAATCAATTATTGAATGAAGCAAGTAAGGCACTTTAGCATGGTAAGCACCCAGTAAATGCTGCTGCTATTACTATGTTAAGCTCTCAAGGCACAATTCAAATATCCCATCTTTTCTGAGCATTTTCATAGGCAGAGTCAGACCAGTGCTTAGCATGTAGCAGATACTCAAAACAATACGGCTAATGAATACATGCATAAGAGGTGTACAAAAGGAGTAGGTACACATCAACAGAAACCCTCGCCTAGTGATGGGGTATGATACGAACCAGAGCCAGCTCTACAGACACACCTGCCCACAAACCCACCTCCCGATATAGGCCCCCACCTGGTGACGTGGTGCAGCAAGGGGTTCAGAGAAGCCGAAGAAGGGCAGGGCCAAGTTGAGGAAACCATTCTTGTAGGAGTCAAGCTGTCGGTGCCCCTGCACTACCTTGTACAGCTCCAGACACACAAGGCCAACCACGGCTGCTGTGGTTGTGGCAATGGCTGGGATGATCTTCCCTGCAATCAGCTTGCTCTGTGAGACAGAAAGGGACCAAGGGAGGCGATAATCATGTTACAAGAGGCTCAAAGTCTACAGAAGGGGCCAAACTTGGGGAACTCCAGCCTAGGAGTGGGTAGAACATTGGGTCTAGATTCCCCTTACCTTGTGGCGGTCTGCAGGGGGAATGTCATAGTTTTCTGCTCGGAGGTTGGATGCAGCCACGATGAAATCCATATGGAAGTTGCTATCATCATCCTGTTATGAATGGAGAAAGATAGTGGGGGCAGGATCAGATGAGGAAGAGGCTTCCTGCCTCTAGGGACATAAGTATCCTCCACTGCAATCACCTGTTGGACCCTCCCAGGTCACAAAGAGATGGCTGGGAACACCTACTCATTCAGAGTCACGTGGCAGGTCCCATGATCTGATAACTTATAAAGGCCCGGGGCTGGCTTCAGATCCCCAGAGACCTATTCCTTCCAGCCCGTCCATGTTCATCCCACCCCGCTGCCCTACACAGGGCCCCTAACCAGCACCTTCTCAAAATCAATAGGGTACATCTTGAATCCAGGGAGCTTGTCTGGGCTGGGCAGTGTGGCCTTAAGCTCCTCTAGACGGCTGTCATCTGCACAAAGAGAAGGACACCATCAGCCCTTTAGATCCCAGGTCAGGGTCTGAGGTGGAAATGGGAATGTGGGGTGGAACAAAAGGTATTCTAATGGATTTAGAAAGGTCAGACATCCTGGGAGAAAGAAGGGAGAAAGGGGAGAGGTAGAGCAGGGGAACAGGGTACAAACTTGAACAAGACAGAGAATGAGGTACAGGATATCAAGAGAATGCTTTCTAGAGATACTACAGAACAAAAATGAAGACATTAGGAGGAAGTGCAACTGAAGAAATCAAGAACAGAGGTCATCACCTTGGGGAGAATGATGGAGGGGAAGATGGGGAGATACAGATGGGAAAAGATATATGGAAGGGATGTTGGGGGAAACATAAATATACAGGGAAAATATAGATGGGGAGATAAAAAAAGGGTATGAAGAAAGGAATGAGGGTATATATGGAGGATGAGGCAGACGGGAAGAAATATATAAGGAGAAAGGTAGCAGAAACTTATGGAGGAGACTAAGGGAGATGTGGAGGGAAAAATGAGAGGAAATACACAGAGAAGACCATGAAGGGGTAGATGCTTCAAGATGTGGACATGAAGGGAGAGATGAGAGGAGATGTATGGAAGGTATGTTGCGGGGGGGGGGGGTGG
>NW_006198298.1:5032-7138 GCF_000334495.1 Tupaia belangeri chinensis
GGGGGATGGTCACGTCGCAATCCCTTCTCCTCCATTCTCCTCTCGGGATCTTGGGCACGCATGCACACGTGCCCGGTGTGAGTTTCAAGCCATCGGGTCTGGGACGCGAACCGCGGTCAACTACGTGGGAGTCCAGCGACATAGCCATTACGCTAACTGCTGGTCCCTAACTTTATTTATTTTAACTTGATCAGAAAGGGACAGAGTGTGGGCGGGGGAGAGATGGAAAGCAAAGAAACAAGCTGCCAGATCTGTGACTCAAACCATGGTTGGTCATGTGGGTGTCCAGCGCCCTTAACCACTATGCTACCTGCCAGCCCCCATTCATTTATTTTAATTTGACCAAAGAGAGACACAGAGAGAAAGAGAGGGAAAGTGAGAAAGCAAGCCACCAGGTCTGAAACTCGAACTGTGGTCGGCCATGTGGGAGGGTCCAGCGCCTTAACCACCGTGCCCCTATTTGTTGTGATTTTCAAGCTGCTGGATCTGGGATTAAAACCAAGGTCGGCCACATGGGAATCCAGGGCTTTGACCACCACACTACTTGCTGGTCCCTTATTAAAATAGTTTTTTCTTTTTTTTTTTGAGAGAGAGATTTTTGCTGTAGGGCATGTGTATTCACTGGAGAGAAAGAGAAAGACAGAAAGACAGAAAGAGAGAAATCACCCCTCAGGGGAATGGCCACACCTCCATTCTCCTCTTGGGATTTTGGGCATGCAATGCACACGCATCCAACATGAGGTTTCTTTAGAGAGATTTTTGCTATAGGGTGCGTGTGCTTGCCAGAGAGACACAGAGAGACAGAAAATGAGAAATCACCCCCCAGGGGAGATGGCCATGCTGCAATCCCTTCTCCTACAGTCTCCTCTTGGGATTTTTTGGCACACAAGCACACATGCCCAGCATGAGTTTCAAGCCTCTGAGTATAGGACTCGAACTGTGGTTGGCCATGTGCGAGTCCAACAATGTAACCACTATTCCATCTGCTGGTCCCTTGTCATGAGTTTTAGGCATGGGTTCCAGGAGTTGAACTGTGGTTGACTATGTGCGAGTCCAGCAACGTAGTCATTATACCATCTGTTGGCCCCTATTAAATCTTTTTTAAAAGGTGATAGTTTGGGACCTGTAGTTGGCGTAATGGCTATGTCGCTGGACTCCCATGTAGTCAACCACAATTCGAGTCCCGGACTTGGCGGCTTAAACTCACGCCAGGCGCATGTGCATGCGTGCCCGAGATCCTGAGAGGAGAATGGAGGAGAAGGGATTGTGGCGTGGTCATTCCCCCCTGGGGAGTGATTTCTTGCTGTCTCTCTGTCTCTCTCTTTTTGGTGAGCGCATGTGCCCTATAGCAAAAATCCTTTCCATAAATAAATAAATAAATAAATAAATAAATAAATAAATAAGAGGGGGAAAAAACAATTTAAAAAAGTGATTGTTTATGTAAAAATAGTAATGTAGAGCTTGGCGGTTAAAGTGCTGGATCCCACATCGCTAGCTGTATGGTTCAAGTCCCGGACGGTCATAGCAGCTCGAAAATCATGCTGGGTACTTATGAGTGTTTGCCCAAAATCTTGAGAGGAGAATGGGGGAGAAGGGATTGCAACATGGCTATCCCTGCTAAAGGGTGATTTCTTACTTTCCCTCTCTTTGTCTCTCTTTTTCTTTCTCTCTCTCTCTCTCTCTCTGGCGAGTGCACAAATCTTTTTTCTTTTTTTTTATTTAAAATTTTTTTTATTATTATCATAATCTTCTTTATATTACATTGGATTACATATAACTTTACATTGACTTCCATTGCTTTTTCAAAAGGTAATGCCATGCATGTCAGTCAATACAGAGGCATCGATCTCCCCGCTTTATCATTCAAAGTCTTTTCCATGCATTTCCCAATAATTATTATTATTATAATTTTTTAAAACAGTCAATCACTATTTCTCATTTTGCTTGTTAAAAGACTTCACCCATCATGAAATACTTCCCAGACCAGTCCAGTTGAGAATACTATACACGTCATCTTCAACAGATAATAAACCATATCTGTTTCTCACTAACATCCCCTCTATTGTTCACTTGCTATCTTTCTCTATCCTCTTCTCTTTTTTTTTT
>NW_006198298.1:8697-12332 GCF_000334495.1 Tupaia belangeri chinensis
CTGCGCTGGGGCGGGGCGTGAGCTGCGCTGGGGCCGAGTGCACAAATCTTATAGCAAAATAAATAAACAAAAATAATAACATAATAAAAAATATATAGCTGAGGCCACCAGATGGCATAGTTGTTAAGGTGCTAGAGTCCCACATGGCCAACTATGGTTTGAGTCTTGGACCAGGTGCCAGGAGCTTGTGCCTGGGTGCCCAAAATCCCAGCAGGAGAATGGAGTAGAAGGGATTGCAGTGTAGCCATACCCTGTGGGGAGGGCGATTTCTCACTTTCACTCTCACTGTCTCTCTCCGGCGAGTGCACACACCTTATGACAAAAAAGTAGCAACGTATTGTGGGGTTTATACCACACCCCAAAGTAAAATGCATGATAACGACAGCATAAAGGCTGAGCAAGGTCATGTGGAAGCACAGTATTGTAAAGGTCTTATACACAAAGTGGTATGTTTCACTTGAAGGTAAACTTTGGTAAGTTAAAGTATACATCTTTAATTTTACTATAGCCATCAGTAAAATAAAAACCAGAGTTATAGCTAATAAGCCAACAAAAGAGAGAAAGTGGAGGGCCAGCTCCATGGCAGAGTGTTAATGCACTCTGCTCAAGGGAAGACAGATCCCACATGGTGAGATGTTGGAATCTCTGGCCGATCAGCCTGAAACACACCAGGCATGCACACAAGTATCCAAGATCCAATGGACTGGAGGGCTGGAGGGCTGGAGGGCTGGAGGAAGGGGATTGTGACATGACCAGACCCTGTGGGGGTACTACCCCCCCTCACTTGAGCATGCATACACTCTATCATGAATAAATGAAGAAAAGAAAAGCAGATAGGGTCAGCCGGTGGCATGGTGGTTAATGGGGGGGCTGGATCCCACATGGCCAACTGTATGGTTTGAGTCCCAGACTTAGCAGCTTTAAAGTCATGCCAGGCACATGTGCATGTGTGTTCAAAATCAGGAGAGAATGGAGGAGTGAGGATTGCAGCATGGCCATTCCCACCCCAGGGAGGTGCTTTCTCACTTTCCCTCTAGCTTTGTTTCTGTCTCTCTGTGCCTACTGTAGTGCCTACACACTACAGCAATTTTTTTAAGAGAATTATTTATTTTGTTTTATTTATTATTATCATTTTTCAGTTTGACCAGATAGAGAGAAGGAGAGGGAAAGGGAGAAAGTAAGCCACTAGGTCCAGGACTTGAACCGTGGTCGACCATGTGGGAGTGTCCAGCACCTTAACCACCATGCCACCTGCTGGTCCCAACTATAGCAAAATTTTAAAAAATAATTTATATTCATTTTATTTATTCATTTATTTTAATTTGACCAGTGACAGATACAGATAGAGTGAGAAAGTGAGAAAGCAAGCCACCAGGTCCAGGACTTGAACCATGGTCAGCCATGTGGGAATGTCCAGTGCCTTAACCACCATGCCACCTGCTGGGTTCCTATAGCAAATATTTTAAAAAATTAAAGAGATAAAGTCGAATCTCAAAAAAATACCTATTTAATAAAAAATAAAGCAGAGGGACCAGCAGTTGGCGTAATGACTATGTCGCTGGACTCCCATGTAGTCGGTCCCAGACCCACTGGTTTAAACTCACTCCAGGCGCATGTGCGTGCCCAAGATCCCGAGAGGAGAATGGAGGAGAAGGGATTGTGGTGTGACCATCTCCCCTGGGCGGTGATTTCTCGCTTTCTGTCTCTCTATCTCTCTCTGTCTTTCTGGTGAGCACACGCACCCTATAGCAAACTCAAAAAAAATAAATAAGTAAATAAAGCAGAAAAAGAAAAAACAGGGCGGGGTGGATGATGGCACAGCATCCCACAGCTGACTCAAGTGGGAAGGTTTCAGATTCATGTCCGTAAATTGCTCTGAGTACACCAGGCATGCACATGCCCGTGATCCAGGGTTGGCTGAAGTCAAAGGTGGAGTGGGTATCACGACTTTGTTGAAGCTGGGCACAGTGGCATGCACCTGTAATCCCAGCTACTCAAGTGGCTGAGAGAGGAAACTGCAAATTTGGAGTCAGCCTGGGAAATCTGGTGATTGTCTGTCTACAAAAAGAAAAAAACGTGTCTGGGGTGCTGTCTCTCTTGCTCATTTCACTCATGGGAAGAAATAAATAAACTTAAAAAAAAAAAGACAGAGGAAAAGGGGAAAGGAAAAGGACAAATAAAAAACAAGTAAGTAGAAGGGTTGGCGTGGTGGTTAAGGGCGCTGGACTCCCACAAGGCCAACTGTGGTTCAAGTTCAGTATATGTGTCTGAGAATTTTTAAAAATGCCTAGGTTGTCAAGAAGGCATTTCTTTTTTTCTTTTTCTTTTTTTTTTTGGAGAGATTTTTGCTATAGAGTGCATGCGCTCATCAGAAAGCCAGAGAGAGACAGAGAGACAGAAAGTGAGAAATCACCCCCCAGGGAGGATGGCCATGCTGCAATCCCTTCTCCTCCGTTCTCTTCTCGGGATCTTGAGTACACACGCACACGTGCCTGGCATGAGTTTAAGCCACCAGGTCCAAGACTTGAACTGTGGTCAACTACATGGGAGTCCAGCGACACAGCCAATTATGCCAACTGCTGGTCCCAGGCATTTCTAAAATATATAAAATTAACTTAAATATGGAAAAGAATGCTATAGAGTGAGGAGCCTCGTAAGAGTAATGTAATATATATATTTTTTTGGGGGGGGAATCCCATTAAATATAAATAACCTAAGCACTTTGGTTAAAACAGATATTGTCAGATTATTTTTTTTGGAGAGGTTTTTGCTATACGGCATGTGCATTTGCCAGAAAGACAGAGAGAGACAGAGAGACAGAAAGCAAGAAATCACCCCCCAGGGGGGATGGCCACGCCACAATCCCTTCTCCTCCATTCTCCTCTGAAGATCTTGGGCATGCATGTACATGCGCCTCATGTGAGTTTAAGCCACCAGGTCTGGGACTCGAACCGTGGTCGACTACATGGGAGTCCAGCGACATAGCCACTACTCCAACTGCTGGTCCAGATATCATCAGATTATATAAAAAGACACCACTAGAGACCAGCAGGTGGCATAATGATTATGTTACTGGACTCCCATGTAGTCGACTGCAGTTCAAGTACTGGACCTGGTGTCTTAAAACTCATGCTGGGTGTGTGTGCATGTGTGCCCAAAATCTCAGGAGGAGAATGAAGGAGAAGGAATTGCAGTGTAGCCATCCCCCCAGGGGGTGATTTCTCGCTTTCTATCTTTTGTCTCTCTGTCTCTCTGGCAAGCACACACATCCTATAGCAAAATATCTCTTAAAAAAGGAAAAAAGACACCACTTTATGATACATATGAGAAACATATTCAAAACCTAATGCACAAGAGGAGTAATATCAGCAAAATGGCAGACTAGGGGGTCAGCCTGGTGGTGTGGTTGTTAAGGTGGCTGGATCCCACATGACCTACTATATCGTCCTGGACCTTGTGGCTTGAAAAACATGGTGGGTACATGCCCCAAATCTCAAAAGGAGAATGGAGGAAAAGGGATTGAAGTGTGGCCATTTTCCCTGGGGAGGTGCTTTCTCACTTTCTCTCTCTCCAGCGAGTGCATATGCCCTATAGCATTTTTTTTGAGAGGTTTTCACTATAGGGTGCGTGTGCTC
>NW_006198298.1:12461-18466 GCF_000334495.1 Tupaia belangeri chinensis
TCCGGGATGTGAACCACGGTCGACTACGTGGGAGTCTAGCGACATAGCCATTACGCTAACTGCTGGTTCCCATAGCAATTTTTTTTAGTTCTTTTTAAAGAATTATTAATTTAATTTTATTTATTATTATTATTATTTTATTATTTGACCAGAGAGGGAAAGTGAGAAAGCAAGTCACCAGGTATAGGACTCAAACCGCAGTCACCCATGTGGGAGTCCAGTGTCTTAAGCACCACACCATCTGCTGGCCCCACAAATTCTGTTTTAAATGGCAAACTAGGAAGCTCCAAGGTCTGGTTCCCCAACAGAAACACCAAAAACAAACAAAAACAAAAACAAAAACAAAAAACACCCAGAATTGTCAGAACTAAGGATGAGTTCTGGAACATAACCCAAGGTTTCCTTTAGCGTCCAGTCAACAAAACAAAAACAAATCCCTTCAAAATACCAGGATTTTGTTTTATTTGCCTACCCCTCCTTCCTCGTGGCAGGTGACAGTCTTGGTAGGTCTTGGTCTCAAAGTGGTTCTCTAGTTCCCAATTCCTTACCTCAAACTGGAGGGAAAAGAGGAGTCCTTATTTGCAAACTATAGTGTACCTGCTTTCTGTTTGTCCCCTTGTTCTGTGTGCCTTTTTTTTTTTTTCCTTAGGTTTTTGCCTTAGGGTATGTTTATGAGAGGCTTAGGGGAGGAGAGACAGAGACAGCAAGAAGGAACATGAGAAATCACCCCTCAGAAGGGATGACCTCCGAGGGGATGACCATGCTGCAATCCCTTCTCCTCCACTCTCTTCCTAGGATCTTGGGCACACATGCACAGGTACCCGGAGTGATTTCTTTTTTCCTTTTTCTTTTTGAGAGGTTTTTGCTATATGGTGTGTGCGTTCACCAGAAAGACAGAGAGACAGAAAGCGAGAAATCATCCCCCAGCGGGGATGGCTACGCTTCAATCCCTTCTCGTCCATTCTCCTCTCAGGATCTTGGACACGCACGCACACGCACCCAGCATGAGTTTAAGCCACCGGTTACTTTAACCGCTCGTCCCTGATATTTTTCTTTCTTTCTTCTTTTTTCTTTTTTAAATAATTATTTTATTTTACTTTATTCATGTATCTATTTATTTGACCATAGAGGAACACAGAGAGAGAAAGAGAGAGAAAGCAAGCTGCCAGGTCTGAGACTTGAACCATGGTCAGCCATGTGGGAATCCAGTGCTCTTAACCACCATGCCACCTGCCAGCCCCTTTTTCTTTTTTCTTTAGAGATTTTTGCTATAGGGTGTGTATGCTTATCAGAGAGAGACTAGAGAGACAGAGAAAAATTATCCCCTGGGGGGATGGCCATGCCACAATCCCTTCTCTTCCATCCTCCTCTCAGGAATTTGGGCATGCACATACAAGTGCCCAGCGTGAGTTTTAAGCCGCCAGGTCTGGAACTCAAACTGTGGTCAACTACATGGGAGTCCAGTGGCGTGATTTTCAAACCACTAGGTCTGGGACTCTAACCACATTTGGCCATGTGGGAGACCAGCGACATAACTGCTATACCATATGGTGGCCATGCCTTTTTCATTTAATTTGTCAGGGAGAGACAGAGAGAGGGAGAAGGAGAAAGTACTCCTTCCTCAGTGGGGTGTGGTCATGCTCCAATCTCTTCTCCTCTGTTTCTCCATCCCATCAGGATTTTGAGCACACACATACATGTGCATGGGGATCAGAAGGGATTGCCACACTGCATCCCTTCTCTTCCATTCTCCTTTTGGGATTTTGGGCAGGCACACATGCACCAAACATGAGTTTTAAGCTGCTGGGCCTCGGACTCGAACTGTGGTGGACTATGTGGGAGTCCAGTGATGTAACCATTATGCCATCTGCTGGTCTTGGGCTTTTTTGTTTTGTTTTTGTTTTTCTTTATTTTTGGTGACAGAGACAAAGAAAGAAGAGTATCCTTAACAAAGTCTCATACTGCAATCCTCCCTCTCCCCCTACCCCCCACACACACTAGCCTTCCTAGCCAGCCTGGATTATTGGCATGTGTGCCTGGTATGTACAGGGTGACCAGGGAACTGAACCTGAGATCTTCCATATTACAGCATCACTTAAGCAGCAGGTTCCTGCTGTCCCACCCTATGTGCTCTTTTCTTGCCTTTTTCTGGACTAATTATTCATCATTCTGTCCCCTCATCATTTGTTGAAAAAAAATTTTTTTCAGTCTCATGTACTTAATCTTTATTCTGTTGTGGTTTGATGTTCCTGATTGAATTCTGGGATATAATATTCATCTCCAGACATTGTCCCTACAATTAAGTTGCCCATTTCCTTAGTTTTTGAACTCTTATTTCTGTGTGTCTGCATTTAATTTTACTGACATAGCACTCCCTTAAGAACTTCTTGGAGATCTGGTCTGGTGCTGGTAAATTCTTTCAGGTTTTGTTTTGTTTGAAATTTGTACGTTCTCTATTCTTTAGTTTGATGACCTAATCAAAATATTAGCATAATGTACTATCTTGCAGAAGATGCCTATCTTCGGGCCAGTAGGGGGTGTGGAGGTTAAGGCGCTGGATTCCCACATGGCCAACTATGTGGTTTGTGTCCCAGACCTGACAGCTTGAGAATCACATCAGGTACATGTGCATGCGTGTCCAAAATTGCAAGAGGAGAATGGAGAAGGAATCGCAGAGTAGTCATGTCTCCTGGAGGGTGATTTCTCACTTTCCCTCTCTCTGGCAAGTGCACACATTCTATAGCAAAAATCATATAAAAAATAACTAAATAAAAAAAAGATGCCCACCTTGGTATATTTTAACCTGTATTCCAATTCACAAATTCCTCTCAGCTATGTCTTATGTGCTCTTTAAAAAAAAAAAAAAAGAATCTTTAAAACTTTATTTATTTATTTAATTTGACCAGAGAGGGACAGAGTGAGAGAAAGAGAGGGAAAATGAGAAAGCAAGTAGCCAGGGGACTTGAACCACAGTCGGCCATGTGGGAGTCCAGTACCCTTAACCACCACACCACCTGCTTATGTGCTCTTAAACCCACCCACTGATGTCTTTCTCTTTTTTTTGCTATAAGATGTGTGCTCTCACCGGAGACAGAGAAAGCGAGAAATTACCCCCCAGGGAGGATGGCTACACCGCAATCACTTCTCCATTCTCCTCAGGATCTTGGGCACACAAACACATGAACACAGCCCTGGTGTGAGTTTCAAGCCACCAGGTCTGGTATTTGAACTGTGGTCGACTATGTGAGTCCAGCAACGAAAGCATTATGTCATCCACTGGTCCTCTCCACCTACTGATTTTCAAAATTTTATCTATTTCAGGTCTATTGCTTTTACTTCTTTTTCAGGTCATTTTCATTTTTAGAAGCTTTCTTTTTCTTGTTGATCATTTTTATCTCCATGAACATAGTAAGTAAAACTGTCTTACACTGATCTTATGGCACTTATTTTTCTCCTGCTAGAGGGCACATGCACCTACCAGAGACAGCGAGATAGAGAGGAGAGATGGTCACACTACAATCCCTTTTCCTTGCTTTCTCCTTCCTTTTGGGACTTAGGGCACACATGTACATGTGCCTAATGTTTCTCAAGCTACTGAGTCTGGGACTCAAACAGTGTGGTCGGCCATGTAGGACCCAGCTGCCTTAACCATCAGGCCACAGAGCCAGCCCCAACTTGTATCATTCTAATAGGAGTCTCTATGGAACTGTCTTTTGTCTCTCATTTCTTCTGAGTCTCATGTATTCTTATTTCAAGATATCTTTGGTCAGATCAAGGAGGTTGCTTCAAATGGATTCCCTTTAGGTAGGCTTTATCCAGGGCTGACTTTTCATAGGCAATGAGATGTTTCTTTAAGTTACAGCCCATTCTTTTTTTTTTTTTAGGTTTTTGTTATAGGGCTCGAGCGCTCACCAGACAGACTCAGAAATCACCCCTAGGGGCATGGTCACACCGCAATCCCTTCTCCGTTCTCTCAGGATCTTGGGCACGCACGCACACGTGCCTGGTGTGAGTTTAAGCCACTGGGTCCAGGACTCAAACTGTGGTCAACTACATGGGAGTCCAGTGACATAGCCATTACACTAACTGCTGGTCCCAGTTATAGCCCATTCTCAGCCAGCTCTTTACACCTGCTTAACGGGGTGGTAACAGTTTTACCGTATAGTCATTGTGAGGATTCCTGGATGCAGTCATACCTTAAACTGTCTTTTTTTTTTTTTTAAGGGTTTTGCAGACCCTTGCCATACTGAGATGGGGGGAAAGTGAGAAATCACACACCCCCAGGGGGAGATGGCTTCCATTTTCTCAGGATTCTGGGTATGAACATATGCATCCCTGGCATGTTTCTCAAGCTGTTGGATTCAGGACTCAAACTGTGGAGTGGGCCATGTGGGATCCAGCACCTTAATCAAGCTGCCTGCTGGACCCCATTTCCATTATTTTTGCTTAAATCAGATTAAGCTGGGTTTCACAGCAACTGCCTTGATTCCTACCTGTGTCGATGGAGCAACTGGGAGGCTTGTGGGTAGCAGAGCTAGGACTAGGTGGCCCTCAGATGGGTCTTGCCAGACCCTGATCAAAAACAGCAGGCTGGGAACTTATGGAGGCCCTGCCTGTGGGAGCGGCCCCTAGGCTGCTGTCGATCAGGACTCCCTCCCACTCTGTATGAAGGGCTGGATGGCTTCCACCCAGAGCCACCCATTTGTCCACTCTATCCTATGTCTGCCCCTACAGGAGCCCTGTTTCTCTGAGGTGGCAGCTGGTTTCTGTGGGAGGGGCCAAGGGAGATGCTTACTGCTGAGGAACTCTCTTACATTCAGCCATACTACGCATCTGTCCTTCCAGTATCTGCCACAGGGCAGGTGCTCTGCCTTGCTCTTCCCTGGATGAGGCCGGGGTCATGGTGGGAAAGCGTGTCCCATCAGCTGGCCTGGGTAGCCATGTGTATGGACCGCCTCTTCAGGAATTCTCAGGGGGACTCGTTCTTCTCAAAGGACACTACTGGGGGTCTGTGAGGTGGTCTGGCAAATGTCTTTAGGTCCCACAACCACACCCTTGCCCAAGGGATGTGGGCAGGTGTGCCTTCTCTACCTGTGCCCGGGTACTGCTTGGGCCCACAGGAAGATGAGACCAGGTAGGCCAAATGCCCCCTCCAGGGACCAACACCAGAGTAACGGATGATGAACAATGAACTGACAGAACCTGAGCAATTCTTAGACCTCCAGACCTATTTCCCCATCTGAAACCAGAGATGACAACTCCTGCGTGAGACTGATATGTAGATTATGAGTCAGTATTTATCAAATGCTTTGGGGAAAACTTGAGCATACAGCTGGCACTTTAGAAGCTCTTAGAATAGCACCATCTGGCACACAGCTGGTGCTCAGTAAGCACTCGGAGCAGCACTTGTCACAGGCCTGGCATTCATACACCTGGCATTCGCTAAGCACACAGACACAGTCAGGCAGAAGACGGGGGCTGAGTACGTGAGGAAAAGAAACCACACCACTGAGCAAGGACCAGACTGGCGCTTTATATACACACACATACACAGAAGTACAGGGTTGCAATAAGAAAATACACTCTGTGTTTGGGTGAACCCCCTACACCCACTCAGAACACGCCAGGTTGGGCAAAAGGGAAGGGACAACCATAAATAAAGACTAGGAAGGAAGAGGATTGCTCTACGGGCCAAACAGGCAGGGAGCACAAGGCTAGGAGGAGACAGACTCTCCTCTTCCCTGGAGAGAGCAACGCAGCGGCACAAGAGAACAGTAGCCACAACTAAGCCTGCAACGCCTGGCGGGGGCACCCAACACGGACAAAGAGAACAGGGTAAACACGAGAAGCAAAATGGCAGAGAGGGCTTCCTTCCCTGTGCCAGGAGCGCGGGCCCTTCTAGTTTACATCCATGAACTCAGGGCCAGGTGGGGAACCGCAGGCAGGGGAGGCCGGGGGGCTGGCCGAGCCGGGCTGGGAGAGCGGGCGGCGTGCCACACCCTGCG
>NW_006198298.1:18613-46029 GCF_000334495.1 Tupaia belangeri chinensis
GCTGCTCGCCGCTGTCCTTGTTGCAGGCAAATGTTGTGTCTGAAAAAGAGGTGGCTGTCCTCAACCACGCTCCTGGGCCCTGAGGTGTTGAGCTGTTCTCACCCCTCACCCCGTAATGGTTCCACTGGCTCGCATGCTTAGTACCCCCTGGGGATATCCTTCCAGTATCTGCCACAGGGCAGGTGCTCTGCCTTGCTCTTCCCTGGATGAGGCCGGGGTCATGGTGGGAAAGCGTGTCCCATCAGCTGGCCTGGGTAGCCATGTGTATGGACCGCCTCTTCAGGAATTCTCAGGGGGACTCGTTCTTCTCAAAGGACACTACTGGGGGTCTGTGAGGTGGTCTGGCAAATGTCTTTAGGTCCCACAACCACACCCTTGCCCAAGGGATGTGGGCAGGTGTGCCTTCTCTACCTGTGCCCGGGTACTGCTTGGGCCCACAGGAAGATGAGACCAGGTAGGCCAAATGCCCCCTCCAGGGACCAACACCAGAGTAACGGATGATGAACAATGAACTGACAGAACCTGAGCAATTCTTAGACCTCCAGACCTATTTCCCCATCTGAAACCAGAGATGACAACTCCTGCGTGAGACTGATATGTAGATTATGAGTCAGTATTTATCAAATGCTTTGGGGAAAACTTGAGCATACAGCTGGCACTTTAGAAGCTCTTAGAATAGCACCATCTGGCACACAGCTGGTGCTCAGTAAGCACTCGGAGCAGCACTTGTCACAGGCCTGGCATTCATACACCTGGCATTCGCTAAGCACACAGACACAGTCAGGCAGAAGACGGGGGCGGAGTACGTGAGGAAAAGAAACCACACCCCTGAGAAAAGAAACCACACCACTGAGCAAGGACCAGACTGGCGCTTTATATACACACACATACACAGAAGTACAGGGTTGCAATAAGAAAATACACTCTGTGTTTGGGTGAACCCCCTACACCCACTCAGAACACGCCAGGTTGGGCAAAAGGGAAGGGACAACCATAAATAAAGACTAGGAAGGAAGAGGATTGCTCTACGGGCCAAACAGGCAGGGAGCAACAGGCTAGGAGGAGTCATTCCCTGGAGAGAGCAACGCAGCGGCACAAGAGAACAGTAGCCACAACTAAGCCTGCAACGCCTGGCGGGGGCACCCAACACGGACAAAGAGAACAGGGTAAACACGAGAAGCAAAATGGCAGAGAGGGCTTCCTTCCCTGTGCCAGGAGCGCGGGCCCTTCTAGTTTACATCCATGAACTCAGGGCCAGGTGGGGAACCGCAGGCAGGGGAGGCCGGGGGGCTGGCCGAGCCGGGCTGGGAGAGCAGGCGGCGTGCCACATCCTGGCGTTGGTAGAAGAGGACATAGGCTGCCTTGGACTGCAGGGAGAGGACAGGATTCAGTGTGGGCCTCAGGAGAGGGGAGCCAGGAGAGGGAAGGGGAGAAGGGAGATCAGACATCACACCTCAATCTGATTCTCATTCACAGGCGAGACGCTGTTGTCATCAAAGTAGTGCCACTGGCCGCTGTCCTTGTTGCAGGCAAATGTTGTGTCTGAAAAAGAGGTGGCTGTCCTCAACCACGCTCCTGGGCCCTGAGGTGTTGAGCTGTTCTCACCCCTCACCCCGTAATGGTTCCACTGGCTCGCATGCTTAGTACCCCCTGGGGATATCCTCACTCACCACCCACCCCAGCCAGACCACTCAGGGCTTGCCCCCTGCCCACAGCTTGACACGTACAGTGTCCATCACGCATGCCTCCATAATGGTTGGAAACAGCAATGAGATCGTATTTGTACAGCTCTGGAGCTGACTCGTTTTGCGGTTTGATGACAAACTCGGAGAAGTCCAGGTCCCTGTGGGCGGAAAGAGGGTTCACACTGTGCCCTCCCCCACTGCCTCTTCCTCTACCTCCCTCCTGCCATCCTCGCCACGGCCCCAGACCGGATAGGAAATTCCACAAGGGTGTCCAGCTTCTCGCGGGAGAACTTGGTGTAGGAAAAGCGTTTCAGGTGAATGATGAGAATCTCGGGCAGCATCCACAGGTCCAGCTTCTTGGTGGCCAGCTGGTGCTTCTTGCAGGAGGGGCAGTACCTACAGACAGGACCCAAGGCAGTGAATAAGCATCTTCCTTCTGTTTTCTTAAAACAGTTTTTTGCCAGATGGCACGTGCACTCGCCAGAGACAGAGACAGAGGGAAAGCAAGAAATCACTCCCTGGGGGGATGGTCATGCCACAATCCCTTCTCCTCTATTTTCCTCTCAGGATTTTAGGCATGCACACAATGTACCCATTGGGACTGGGGCTCTAACTGTGGTCAGCCATGTGGGATCCAGCGTCTTAACCACCACGCTACCTGGTGGGCAATGAACAGGCATTTTCTGAGCACCTGCTGTGGGCCCTCTGTAGTGTCTGGCCTTCGTGAGCCATGTCAGTCCATAGAGATGCTGCTTACTTCTGGCCTGCCCGGTGCACAGTTTGCTCTCTTCACGCTTTTAAAAATACTCTAATCCTGTCATTAAGTACTTCCTGGCAGCCTTTTATATAAGTTTCTGCAGTACTTTAATATTTCTGTTTGGGTTCTGGTCAGTGCCACACTAGTCTTCTTTTGGAGCCTGCCTGTACCCTCTAGTTCCTTCTTCAGATTTCAGGCACTGTTCATTCACCAGGTATTTACTGATGGCTTGTTGTCTAGCCCTCTGGTATTATTTTGTATTTCTGTTCGATTTCTGCTCCAGGGAGATGTTGCTCTTATTTCTGAGACCGGCTTTCTTGTTTTGGTTGTCTGTTTAGTCTGCAAGTGTCTCTAGAGTATCTACTGAACACCCAGCCCTACTATAAGCAGTGAGAAAAGATACACAGAGAACCTCAGAGTCCTCACTTTCAAGGAGTTGACTCTCTAGTGGAGAAGAGAAATGACCCAACAGGAGGAGAAGGACATGACAATAAGTGGCAGGCCCCAGCTAGAAAGAGAAGGAGACTGGACAGGCAAGAAGAGCTGGAGAAGAGAGGAAATGGAAAGGCAAAGGGGGAGGACTAGCTTTTAACAGCAGAGTAAGAAGAGTTCCTCTGGTGAGGGAGAACCTAGAGGCCTGAGCAAAGCAAGGAGCAATGCCGTGTACATAACCGGGGAAAGGACATTCCTGGGAGAAGAAAACAGACCAGGCTAAGGTGGGACTTTTCTCAGAGTGTGGCAGAAAAGGTAGAAGGGGGTATGTATGGAGAGGTGGCAGGGCCTGTGCAGGTAGTGTAACCCAGTGACGCCCCCCGACCCTGCCTGGCCCCTCACCAGGGGTTTTCCTTCTCCAAGGTCTCCACGGTGGTGAAGAGCTCAATGCACTCCTGCAGCCGCACTGGTGCCTTCTTCAGCACGTACCCAACGCAGTCATGCTTCACGTAGCCCTAGGGTAGGGGAGCAGACAGCTGGATGGCCAGGTATGAAGAAGGGGGCAGAAGCAGGGACTGGGAGTTTCTGACCCACACATGCAAAGTGCATCAGAGCTTGGACTCTGAAGTTAGAACCTGAGGCTCTGGAGCTCTCTGTAGGTGTTCAGGGTCCAAGGTCAGGCTGGACCTAGACGGATCTCTTGGCTCTGTTCCCAGCTGGAGCAGCTGGGGGTTGGATGTGTGAAGAGTGGAGAGGCAAGAACTGAAGAGGACCCCTCTCCCATATCCCCAGGACCCTGCTTACCTCTGCCTCTGCCTCATCATAGTAACGCCTCTTCATCTCTGGCTCCCAGTCGATGGCAATGTATGGCTGGGCTGGGGGTGAGGGGGATGCGGGCATGGGTCTTGCTGCCAGGAAACCCTGCCTCCCACATCTCCAACCCCGACTTGCAGTCAAAAGGGCTACCATGGACATCCTCAGCGGAGGTTGTGCGGTCGCTGGTCCCGTTGGAGTTCACAGTCTGCAGGGTGAACAGCTGCTTGCGCCGTCGCCTCGGGGGCCACTGAGATGTGCCAAGGCAGTTGTCCAAGAGGAAGGGGCACCTGCTGGTGGCCCCAGAGCTGGGTCCAGCCTGCTCTGGCTCAGGATCTCTAAGGTTGCCTGAAGTCGAGGGCCCAGGCATGTTATCTTTATCCTCTTCATCATCATCATCATCATCTCCTAGGATGGGGAGGATGTCAGAGATAGGGATGTGTGAGCCCTGGCGGGGGGCTGAGTGGCACACTAAATGAACCTGTGTGGGTCACACCTGGCCCAGACCCCCATCCCTGACCCTCAGCCCCTCACCCCCACTTAGGCCACAGGACCATTGGT
This sequence comes from Tupaia belangeri chinensis, assembly GCF_000334495.1. NCBI lineage: Eukaryota > Metazoa > Chordata > Mammalia > Scandentia > Tupaiidae > Tupaia > Tupaia belangeri. The sequence continues at coordinate 22,862 of NW_006198298.1, forward strand.
ATAGACCCTCATCCTGATCGACCCTCTCTTCCCCCTCTCCCTCACCTTTTTCATCCCCATCGTCCTCATCATCTGAGCTGGGTTTGGTCACGTAGCGTCTGCAACAGAGCAGAGGAGAGTCCCAAGGCAGGGGCACAAGGACAGTGGGGACAGAGCCCGGGACTGTACTTTGCTGATGACAGAAAGCCATCATGAACCCGCACATAAACAGTTCTAAATCAAGGAACTGCGAGGGCTGAGGTAGTGACATACGAAGGCACGAAGACCCTGAAGATGTCAGCAGTAGCCTGATAACGTAGGGCATGTGTGCCAGGAGTATGCAGTGTGAGGCTAATGAGCCCCTGGTAAACAGCTGGACACCTAGCTCTAAGTGTCCACCAGGGAAGGCCTCTGAGCAGTGCTCTTCTGACTGTGAAATGAGGGAGGAGAAGTTAGTGCAGATAAGGCAGCGCTGTGTTTGCCATATAAGGACTCTGGATTTTAGGTGGGATGGTAAAAACACACAGAACTACATCTCTCCGAGGAAGAGACAATGAAATACTAGATGATGTTGTCTGTTTTTCATCTGGCTTGTTCACCTCCACATCCCTAGCACCTAGAAGAGGCAGCAGTGAAGCCAGTGATCTAGAGCAAGGAAAAAGCCCATGTGGTTTTCGACGGCCATGGTAAGTTTGAGCTGTCTTTTCCATGTTGAAGAGGAGGTATCTGAGTTGGGAGCCCACCTCCCCTGGAAAGGGGACACTTACGAGAGCCGGTACATCAGGACATTATACAGGCCCTCCCAGGAGAAACGGTCTCGGGGTACTGACACCAGGAGTGGGTGCCCAAAAAGCATCAGGCCATAGTAGGAGTTGTTATAGTCTCGGGCTGGGGTACGCTCCCTCAGGTAGACAGGAACCACAATGTCTTCTCTTGAGCCCTCGATGGCCTCAATCCGACCCGATACCTCATACCTGTGGGGAGTGGACATCAGGTCATGCCTGATCGTGGCATCCCAAGAAGGGCTTCTTGATTTTCTCAGTTGGTCCACCCACTCACCCTTCATAATCAGTATATATATTTTAAAGGGTCTAAAAAGTCAGTCAATGTTTTACACTTTATAAATTATTAGATAATTTATATAACATTATGTGTTGTGTTATAATTTTCTTTTCTAAATTAAAAAAATTATTTAACTTCACCAATTGTCATTATGTTTATTTTATTGAAGCTGACGAGAGAGAGAGAGAAAGAGAGAGAGAGGAAAAGTGAGAAAGCAAGCTGCCAGGTCCAGGACTCAAACTGTAGTCAGCCATGTGGGAGTCCAGCTACCTTAACCACATGCCACCTGCTGGCCCAATTGTTTTCTTTTTAAAGATTTTTGCTATAGGGCACGTGTGCTCACCAAAGAGACAGAGAGAAAGAAAGTGAGAAATCACCCCCCGGGAGGATGGCCATGCCACACCCTTCTCCTCTAGCCTCCTTTTAGGATTTTGGGCCCGCATGCAGATGCACCTGGTGTGAGCTTCAAGCCTCTGGGTCCAGGACTCAGACCATGATCGTCCATGTGGGAGTCCAATGATGAAACAATTATGCCATCTGGTGCCACCCTCCCCCAGTTTTTTTATTATTGTTTTCTTTTGTATTTTGCCAGAGGACACACACGCTTACCAGAGAGAGAGAGAGCGAGAGAGAGCGAGAGCGAGAGAGAGAGCGAGAGCGAGAGCGAGAGCGAGAGAGCATCACCCAGTGGGGCATGATCACACTGCAATCCCTTCTCCCCTATTCTTCCATCCTGTCAGGATTTGGGGCATTATGAACACACATACCTGGTGTCTTTCAAGCTGCTGGTCTAGGACTCAAACCACATGACCGGCCATGTGCGATCTAGCTTCCTTAACCACTAGGCCATGGAGTCCACCTACTATGTGCTATTTTTATAAAGTACTCAGGTGTTATTTGAGCACTGAGAAGGTTAACAAAAATTTTTAGTGACAAAAGAGATTTAATAGGGGCCAACTCTGTTGCCTGGTAGTTAAGGCGGCCAAATCCTATATGGCCAGCCCTGCAGTTTGAGTCCCAAACTTAGTGGTTTGAGAAATATGCTGGTATATGTGCTTGTGTGCTCAAAATCCTGACAGGATGGAGAAATGAAGAAGAAAGAATTGCGGCGTGACCATCCCCTATGGGGGTGTTTTCTCCCCCTCCCTGTCTCTCTCTAGTATACATGCCCTCTGGTAAATCTTTTTTTTTAAAAAAGAGATTTAATAAAACCAATTCCTTGGCAGATGGCATCGAGGTTAAGGTGGCTGGAGCTCACATGACTGACTGCATGGTTCAAGTTTTGGACCTGGCAGTTTGAAAAATTCACCAGGCTTGTGTGTGTGCAAGCCCCAAATCCCAGGAGAATGGAGTAGGAACTGGGGCAAGGCCAGCCCCCTGGGGCTTTTCCTTTCTCTCTCTCTCTCTGCCTGTCTCTGGCGAGTGCACATGCCCTACAGCAAAAATTTTAAATAGAAACAAAAACGAAACCATTTTCTTTTCAGAAAATACTGGTTTTTTACAAAGAAGTTTTCTATTCCCAAAGTGCCATTTTAGTTTTTAGTTATCTGAAGATTTAAAAAAATTCCTGAATGCTTCTATGTTTAGAAAGCAGCATGTTTCATATTTCAGGAATTTCATTTTGCCTTTGAAGACTGTGATAGTTAAGGAGTTCAGCTCAGTTCCTGGGACACAGGAGGGGCCCAGTGAGTGTGGAATGAAATAAATAAGCAGCAGTAGCCACCCTCCTGTAATGAGGAAAACATCAAAGGACGTTCTGTATGTAGTCTGTTTGCTTCCTGCCATGGACAGCCCTAAACTCTTGGCTTTCCAAGGCATACAGTGGAAGCTCTGTGTGGGACAGGTACCCAGTGAATAAGGCAGAGGGAAGAGAGAGGTGGTTAAGGCAGGACCACACAAAGGATGTGGACTGGGTTCCTGAGGAGGCACCACCTCCCCTCAGCCCCCTCACTCACACAAAGATATCATCACGGTCCAAGATGCCGCTCAGAGGCTCCTCCAGCTGGTAGAGCTTATAGAAGCGGTGACTGAAGACATCAGCCACCATCATCTGGGAATGGGATAGAGAGGGCTTGGTCAGTCTGGAAGGTCTCCCCTAGGCCTCTGCCTCCTCGCTCCTGAACCCCCCTCCCTACCACCCGGCCTCCACCTGCAGTCTCACCCTCTCTGGCGAGATACCCGTGTGTTTGGACAGAGCCACACACAGATCTGAGATCTTGCCTTTCTTGGGGACCACGAGTCGGTGCTGAGGAAGAAAAAGTATCCAGAAAAGATCAGAAAGGCTTGTGGTGAGTTAATGTAGGGAGCCTTGAGGTATGACAGATAATTAAACTCTGACTGCATGGCCCTGACTATGACCCTAATCTCCCCAAAATCCCCCTTACCTGCTCTGGCTTGCGGCGGGGATCCATGGGGATGAAGAAGACCTCCAAGACCCTCTTGTGGCTAACAGGCAGTGGGACGCTGAGGTAGCAGAAGGGGTCGAAGGTCACAGATACATTGCCACAGTCGGGGCACACCAGTGTGGACTTGAAGAGGCCATGGAAAGTGTCCACGATCACAGAGTCATTCCGTCGTTTGTGGTTCAGCCAGGCCTCCTGAGCAACCTCCTGTTGACAGTTTGTGATGGGTGATGGGGCTTATGTGAACAGGGGAAAGCATGGCTTGGGCGGGGGTGGGGGTGGATATCCATGTGGGGTTAAGGGTAAGGCCACTGCTAAAGCCCAGAGCTAGTTATGGCTGGGGCTCTCTGAAGACTGTGAACACTATCAGAACTGGGGTTGATTTAAGGCAGAAGACTAGGTTGTAACTACATAACTTTGGTCTGGATGTCGGAGTACATAGGGTGCTGGAGCTAAGGTTGGAGAGGAGGCTGGATCTGACATCAGGGTACAGGAACATAAAAAAAAATGGTGGTGGAGTGTTGAATATTCCAGAGAGGCCAGAGAATCGAAGACTGTGACCACTATCAGAACTGGGGCTGATTTAAGGCAGAAGACTAGGTTGTAACTACATAACTTTGGTCTGGATGTCGGAGTACATAGGGTGCTGGAGCTAAGGTTGGAGAGGAGGCTGGATCTGACATCAGGGTACAGGAACATAAAAAAAAATGGTGGTGGAGTGTTGAATATTCCAGAGAGGCCAGAGAATCTTGTAGGCAGAGGCCTTAGTAGTTTCTTTTTTCTTTAAAGTTTGCTATAGGGCACATGCACTCACCAGAGAGAGAGAGAGAGAGAATGAGAGAGAAAGCAAGAAATTACCCCTCAGAGGGAATGGTCATACTGCTATCCTCTCTCCTCCATTCTCCTCTAGGGATTTTGGGCACGCATGCACACATGCCTGGTGTGATTTCTCAGTCCAGGTGTGCAGGACTTGAACTGTGCAATCAGCTATGTAGGATCCAGCTGCCTTAACCTCCGTGCCACCTACTGGCTTAGCCTCAGTGGTTTTACTGGGACTCTCAAGAGGAAGGCTTTCAGAAGCAGTCTACCTGATCAGGGCGCCCAGCAGCATCACATAGCTCCACATATTCCTTCTTCTTGACCCGGTTGAGGTCCTCATGTAGCCCATCCAGGAGGAATGACAGCAGCTCCTGTGAGTCATGCTGCTGGTAGCCCAGAAACTGGGACGCAAAATGGCCAACCTTGGTCTGAGAAGATGGGCAGAGTCGTCAAGGAGGGAGCTAGGAGAGCCCAGAGAAATTGGGGTGGGGGCAGGGCTGAGTCACACCTTGAACACATGAGGCACAATGGAGCGGTGGTGGCCAGACCAGGCCTGTTTCACCAAGTCCGCATAGGCCTCTGCAATCTCTCCCTTCATACCCAGCGGATTGTGGAAGTTGAGTTCCTCCAGGTAGCGGCTGGGGGGGGAGGACTCGGTGAGCTGTGGCACGTTGCTGAGGCACTGCAGGGGGCAGGCACGAGGTGAAGAGGGAAGGTGGCCAGAGGGGATGGAGAAAAGGAAGCAAGGAGAAAGGAAAATGGGGGAGAGAAGGGTGGTGGGGGAGGGGAGGAGAGAAGATGTTAGTATTTCACGAGAAGAATGTGGTGGCAAAGGACAGAGGAAAAGGGCATGCAGGGTGCATGAGGAGAAGCTCAAGAATGGATATGGGCACATCAATTCAGACTCATGGGCCTTAGCTTCCAACCTGACCCTTGGTCCTGCAGTCCTCCCAGTCCCCTAGCTCTGTCCCTGATTCCAGCTCCCAAAGCCCACCCCTGTGGCTGTGCCAGACATGGCTCTAAGAGCCCAACCTGCAGGGCTGAGTTCATGAAGCACGTGTTGCCCAGATTGGTGAGGCCACAGATGCCCGGCTGGCCCTGGAAGTCCTCATCCTCTTCGGACGTGGTTTTCCTGTGGATGATGAGAAACTCTCAGCTGAGGGCCTTTTACATGTAGTGCAATGTACTCAAAGGCTCTGATATTTGTCCTACTGTGGGACACTCCCATTTTGGATCAGACACCCCAAGGGCTCACTTGACATGCAGCCGTGCACTGGGCCAAGTGCCATCTTTGTTTCGGGTCTCCATGATGACCAACTGGGTTGGAAGGAGAGAGAAAAGGGAAGGTATTAATGGAGAGCCTCACGGGCACCCAGCCCTCACCTCCTCCAACCCGAACACACCTGATGGGCTACCTGCCAGTCCACTGGGCAGAAAAGCCCCCTCCCCTTACCTGTCCAGTCTCAAGGGCAGCGTCGAGCACTGTGATGTGTGTGTTGCACAGTCGATCCAAAGAGCCTTCTGAGTTCTTGACCCAAAGCCGAGTCTCTTCCTTGGGGCCCACCAGAAACTGCTCCCGAGCTGTGCGCAATATTACGTCTGTGGAGAGAGGCAGAGCTTACTCAAGGCCTTCCTGAGACCCAGGATGATTGTCTTAGCATCTCCAGCTCATCCCACAGACCTGACATACCTACACTCAGGAACTCAGATCCCCAGCAAATATTCTCAGTCACAACTTCTACACCACTCAAGTGCAACTCTAGTAGATTCCCTCATTGCCTCTGCCCAACCCGGCCAATGTACAGCTTCTTGGTCCTCCAAAGTCTGATCACAGCGTAATCCCAAGCATCCTTAGGTCACTGAACTGTAATCCTTGGACTCACCAATAGAATCTGTGTGGCTGAACTGAGCAGTGCGAGGTGTGCGCAAATCACTGTGCCGGACAAGCAGCAATTCTACTGGGTACACCTCGACCTTCTGGATATTGGACAGCTCTACAACCTGTAGGGCCAGAGGGGTACACACACAGATGTACCCACACCACACATACATGGACACAGGCATAACACTGAGACCAGGGAAGCACACACATTGGCTTAAATACACAAGTGTACAAAGATGCACACACGATGACCAATACAGCTGCACAGGTGGACACACACTGATATCTGTCTAATGAGCTGCCAGCAGAGGAGTGTACACACATATACACGGATCTGGACCCACCCCAGGCCCACAAGACCTTCCCTGTGCTCTACCCCCCCGCCAGAGAATCACCCCCAAGTACTCCCCTAATACACACTGTACCTTGCGTTCGATGGGTGGCTGGCCATGCTCTAGACCATACCAGCTGACCAGGTAATGCCAAGCAGCTGCTGGGAGCAGCACGTAATCCTTGCCTTCCACCAGTCCTGCCTTAAGGCGCCAGTTTACCTGATCTGTGGAGGTGGGGGTTGGGGGTGAGGGTGGTAGAGAAAGAATCAGGGAAGAAAATGGTTGAGTAACACTGGCCCTTCTGCCAATGACCCGGCACAGGAAATGGGCTTCTGATCATTTGTAGGAATGGAGGGGACAAAAAGGCCTGGTACCTTCAAAGAGCTTTGCATTGTTGATACAGCCAGGGAAAGTACTGGAGTCCTGGTCCCCTCCCTGCACGTACACCTCCCACTGTTTGTACCAGTTCTGCTCCACAAGGAACCTGGGGCAGAGACAAGTAACAAGGGTGTCACATGGTTATCTGGTAGTTGTAAAACTTGGCACAGCTATTAGACTAAAAAGCGGCACATTACAACTCAACATCATAACCAAATAAATTAGAAACAAAATGTAGTCAGTGAAACTCAGACTATGTGTTACCCAACTTCTTAGGATACAAGAGATTTGACTAAAAACCAAAAATGTGCTCAATAATGGCAAACAAACCCCCACACTCGTAGTGTTGGGAAATACCAGGTTTTATAGAATAAAAGATCATTCATTTGTATTAGTCTGTGGGATGACACAGCTGAACTAGGTTTAAAATACCTGTCATTTGCAAGCTAATGTTAAAAAGGCTTTTAGTCATTTGTTATTTGTGCATTGTCCAAAAAGTTTACTTAGGGGACCAGTAGGTGGCGTGGTGGTTAAAGTGCTGGACACTCCCACATGGACGACCACGGTTCAAGTCCTGGACCTGATAAATTAGAAACAAAATGTAGTCAGTGAAACTCAGACTATGTGTTACCCAACTTCTTAGGATACAAGAAGAGATCTGACTAAAAACCAAAAATGTGCTCAATAATGGCAAACAAACCCCCACACAAATTAAAATAAATGAATGAATAAATAAAATTAAATAAAAATAACTCTTTAAAATTTATTTATTTATTTACATTTATTTAATTTAATTTGACCAGAGACAGGGACACACACACACACAAAGTGAGGGGGCGGGGAAGAGAGAGAGAGAGAGAAAGAGAGAGAAAGTGAGCAAGCAAGCAAGTAAGCTGCCAGGTCTAGGACTTGAACTGTGGTCTGCCATTTGGGAGTGAAGCACCTTACCCACCATGCCACCTGCAGTCCCCAATTGTCCCTAATTTTTAAGGACTATATCAATGGGAGCAAAATTCCTTTTTTTATTTTCTAGAAGTTTTTGCCTTAGGGCATTTGTATTCACTGGTGAAAGACAGAGACAGTAAGAAGGAAAGTGAGAAATCATCCCCAAGAAGGGATGGTTAGGCCACAGTCCCTTCTCCTCCTGGGATCTTGGGTTTGCATGTACACATGCCTGACATGGGGTCCAGGACTCAAATTGCGGTTGGCCATGTGGGAGTTCAGTAACATGCCTGCTACACCGTCTGCTGGCCCTGGAAGCAAAACATTTTAGCTAAGAAATGGATTTGAGGGCCAGCCAGTGGAAGGCAGTTGGATTTCACATGGCCAATTGCACAGTTCAAGTGCTGGACATGGTAGCTTGAAATACATACCAGATACATGTGTATGCATGCCCAAAATCCCAACAGGAGGGAGAAATGGATAAGGGATTATGGCATAATCATGCCCAATGGTGGGGTGACTTTTCACTTTCCCTCATTCTGTCTCTCCAGTGAGCACCTATGTGCCCTTTGCCAATATTTTTTAAAAAATGAAATGGTTTTTATGAATTTTGAAAATGTGCACATGATCTCAGCCAAAGGCCAAGAAGTAATTGAAAATTTTCTCACAAGTGCAAAAACGTTGGGACCAGGAGGTGGCATGGTAGCTAAGGTGCTGGACACTCCCACATGGCTGACCACGGTTCAAGTCCTGGACCTGGTAGCTTGCTTTCTCACTCCCTCTCTCTTTGTCTCTCTCTCTGGTCAAATAATAATAATAATAAAAACCTAAATGGATGAATAAATAAAATTTTAAAAAGAAATGGAAAAAAGTTTAAAATGCTAAAAAAAAAAATCATAAGGGAGTCAGCCCCATATTACAATGGTTAAACACATTGCATAGGGAGCTGGATCCTGTATGGCCAGCTGTGGTCTGAATCCTGGCCTCAGTGGTTTGAAAAACATACCAGGCACATGTGTACGTGTGCCCAAAATCCTGATGTGATGAAGACTGCAGCATGATCTTTCCTCATTGGGGGGTGCTTTCTCTCTCTCTCCCTTTATCTCTCTTTGGCAAGTGCATGCAACCTCTGGCAATTACCAGAAAAATAAATAAATAAATAAATAAAACAGGCCAGGAGGTGGCATGGTGGTTAGGGGCACTGGACTCCCACATGGCTGACCATGGTTTGAGTCCAGGACCTGGTGGCTTTCCCTCTCTCTCTCTGTGTCCCTCTCTGGTCAAATTAAAATAAATAAATAAATAGTTAAATAAATAATTCTTTAAAAAATAAAAATAAAAAAATAAACATTCATTTTTGCTATAGCACGCATGCAATTATCAGAGGGAAAGTGAGAAACAACTGCCCATGCACGTACCGGACCTGGCAACTTGCTTTCTCTCTCTCTGTCCCTCTCTGGTCAAATTAAAATTAATTAAATAAATAAATAAAGTTAAATAAAATAATTCTGTAAAAAAAAAAGATTAAAAAAATAAAAACAAAACATAGTTTTTTCCCTCAAAAGCTGCGTATCACCATTTTCCATCATTTTTGTATTTAGGATTTATTTGGGCTTTACAATAAATTTCTAAGCTTATGACTAGCTTTCTCTCTTAGAATTGTGGTAAAGCAGGGCCAGCAGGTGCAATGGCAGTTAAGATGCTGGACTTGCACATAGCTTACTACAGTTTGAGTCCTGGACCCAGTGGCTTGAAAATCATGCTGGGCATGAGTACATGTGTGTCCAAAATCCTGAGAAGAGAATGGAGAAGGGGTTGCTGTCTGGCCATTTCTCCAAGAAAGATTTCTCACTTTCCCTTTCACTGTCTCTCTCTTGCTCTGTCCAGTGAACACACATGCCCTATGGCACCCCACACAAATAAATAAATAAATACAATTGTGGTAAGAAATATTTAACATTGTTGGGGCCAGCAGATGGCATGGTGGTTAAGGGGCTGGACTCCCACATGAGTAACCATGCTTGAGTACCAGACCTGGCAGCTTGCATTCTCATTTTTTTTTCTTTCTCCTCTCTTTCTGTCTCTGGTGAGCATGCATGCCCTATAACAAACTAATAATAATAATAATAATAAAATTAAGTAAATCTTTAAAAAATTTAACATTGTCACAGCTGGCAGGTGGTGTGGTGTTTAAGGGCACTGGACTCCCACATGATTGATCACGGTTCAAGTCCCAGACCTGGCGACTTGCCTTTTCACTTTCCCTATTTCTCTCTGACTTTGTCACTCTCTGGTCAAATTAAATAAATAAAATAACTCTTTAAAAAATTGAACATTATAAACCATTTTTTCAGTGTACAGTTTAATTAGCTCTTTTTTAAAAAGATAATTATTTAATTGTATTTATTCATTCATTTGTTTTAATTTGACTAGAAAGAGACAGACAGAGAGAGGGAGGGAGGGAGGGAAAGTGTGAAAGCAAGCCACCAGGTCCTGGCATCGAACCGTGGTCAGTCACGTAGGAGCATCCGGCACCTTAACCACCATGCCACCTGCTGGCCCCTACCTAAAATTAGCTCATTTAAAGGAGAAACGTGCACGTACTACGAAGATAAACATTTAGAGCCACGTAAAAACCACCTCTGTAAAACGCTGAGAATTCTAAAGGCTGGAAAATACTCAACATGCAGTAAATGCTAATGTTAGCTCACATACACAATCTCCTTCCTACATTCATGCACACAAACCGGCTCTGCTACAGAATTTTTGACATATATATAAGGTTGTCCCAGATATTTAACAGCCTCAAATAAACACTTTAAAATATAACCTAATTGATAAACCTAACATTTATTGGCTGTTTATCCAGCAAGTTAGCCTCAGAAATGAGATTTTTTAAATGTCAACTTTCAGAGACCAGAATGTAGTGTGGTGGCTAAGGCACTGGACTCTCACGTGGCTGACTGCGGTTTCAAGTTCCAGACCTAATGGCCTGACACTCATGCTGGATGTGTGTGTGTGTGCAAGATCCAGAGAGAATGGAAAAGGGATTGCAGCATGGTCATTTGTCCCCCTCCCCCTGGAATGATTTCCCTCTCTCGCTGTATCCCTCTTTCCCCCCTTGATGAATGTACGTGCCTTGTGGCAAAAACCAAAAAAATTAATAAATGAAATGTCAACTTTCTCTTATTTATAAAAGGATAAGAGAAATAGGGAGGACAGAGGGATAGGCAAATATTTCTGCAAAGCTTTTGCTGGGTTTATTTGTTGCACTGAAGTCCACAGACCCTGCCAACATCCCTCATGCCAGGGAAATATACCCTCCTGGCCTATGGCTCAGGTCACAGACCTTCCCCATCATTCATCCAGAAGACCCCATCACTGACCTGACCCTCCCCACACACATCTTCATCCCTCCTTCATAGTTTTACTGGCCTCAGTCTATGAGGTTAATTTATTCACTCAAACTGATTATGGTCAATGGTGCCTTCAATGCAAAGGGAAGTGTTGCTCAACTTTATGTTTTAAGTTTTTGCTATAGGGTGAGTGTGTGCTCACGAGGGAGAAAGACAGACACAGAAATCACCTCCTAATCTCTGCCTGTGATCTTGGGCATGCATGCATATGCGGCCGGTGTAATTTTCAAGCCGCTTGGTCTCTCAAACCACACAGTAAGCTATGTGGGATCCAGTGCCTTAACCTCCATGCTACCTGCTGGCCCTCAACGTTTCTTTATTCTTAGAGGTTTTTGCCATAGGGCGCATGCACTTGCCAGAGAGAGACAGAGATAGTGAGAGAGAAAGAAATCACCTCGCCAGGGGGATGGCCACACCACAATCCCTTCTCCTCCATTCTCCTCCTGGTATCTTGGGTGCGAGTCTGTGCAGGCGCGTGCGCGCATACACATGAGCCTAGTGTGATTATCAGGCAAATCAGGTTATGAACTCGAACTGCAGTTAGCCATGTAGGAATACAGAGACATAACCACTATGCCATCTGCTGGCCCCCCTCTACTTGTTTTTAAGAGCAGATTTTTTAACAAAAATGAGTGCTAAAACCCATTCTTTGTTAAGCAAAGTTTCCAGACATAACTACAACCTGAATTTCTAAAGGCCTCATAGATGACTGAAGTTTTATACAAAATTTTACAAAATATTACCACTATACTGCTTTAATTAAAAGACACTGAAATCTCACAATCGTGTTAGGCCAGGTAGCAGTCACAAGAGCACCCAAGTTATATTTACTCCTATTTTATTATTTTGGATTATATTGCAAATGGTATCTTCTAAATTAAAAAAAAAATTTAAGCGAGTTTATTTGCTATAGAGCATGTGCACTTGCTGGAGACACACGCAGAGAGAGAGAGAGAGAGAGGGAGAGAGAGAAAAGTGAGAAAGGAAGCTGCCAGGTCTGGGACTCGAACTGTGGTCAGCCATGTGGGAGTGTTCAGCACCTTAACCACCATGCCACCTGCTGGCCCTGTCATATGCATATTTTAAAAATTAGTTGAAATATTCTTCCCCATGGTATTGAATACCCCATGGTATTCCCCAAATATATAGAGCATAGAATTCAGTACAGTGGCATGTGTCTGCAATCCCAGTTACTCAGGAGGCTAAAGCAAGAGGAATCATTCCACTTTTGAGGCCAGACTTTAGTTACACTTTGTCTCTTACAAATGATTCTGAGTAAATAGGACTTGGTAAGGACTTGGTAAACAGGACGTTTGGTTATCCAACAGGGATCCCCTGTACATTATTTCTTTATATTTTCACTAGTATTTTATAAAGGTCTTTGTTGAGTGTATTCCTAAAATATTTGGTTCTGTCTGTGGTCAAAAACTATTCCTTCTTAAGAGAAATTAAGTATCGGTTCATGTATATAAACAAAATTGCTCTCTTGGTTTTTCTTCTCCTTTTTTTTTGCAAGTTTTATAAACTATACCGCTTAACTCAAGCAAACTTCTCTTGTATTTCATAGCAGAACCTGCCCTTACAAAAATCTTTTCTGAGCCTTGAAAATAATCCATTTTTCTTTACAAATAATATCAGACAACCTAGCCCTGTGGACAATTTTGTTCTTAAATTATTCAAACTCTTGATTTTTGACTTTCTTCCCTATAAATTCTCCTGCCATGAAACTTTATAAATTCTTCCTCACTGCTCACTTTGGCCCTTGCCAGAACTAGGTTCTTTATATCCCTTCCCACCATTCCACACCCAACCCTTAATTCTCAACTCTCCAGTCATTAATGTTCCCACTTCTGGCATCTAACAGTTGTTTTCAAAGGAATGTGGGGGACCATGGTGCATCTGCTATTCTTGGTGGTTGAAATAAAGCCATGGCTGGGTATAGATACAGCACCTACTTTAAGGCCACGCAAGTAACATTCTGTAATATTGGGGAGGGCAGATAGTGGTGAATGTGCTCCTCTAGTGAACCTTCATAAAATACTGGCTAGAATTAAGGCATAGAGATAGGAGTTGCTTTCAAAAATGCGAAGAATGTTTTATGTTTTAAGTTTTTCTTAGTGACTCTATCAAAATGAAGGATTCACATACCCAGTAAATAAAAATTCTGCTTCTCTCTGTTCCTGTACTGGGCTTGTACTTGACTAAATTCACTTCTGTGTGGGTTTTGTCCATCTAAGTCACTATAGGCATCATCTAATTGGTTAAGGACGTAGCACTGTTTTCGGTCATTATTTCTCCAACTGAGGAAAAGTAGTGGCTAAAAAATGAGTTTCTAGAGAGAGAATTTTCTTGATACGGTGGCACCAGTTTTTCTGAAAATTGAATACTAAATTGGAAAGATGGATGTTTTGAGAGAAGAAATAGAAAAATAATGATGATGATTATAATAGCTGACATTTATTAAAGTTTTACTCTGTTCCAGGAATTGTAGTTTCTCACTGAATTCTCATAATAATCTTATGAGGTGTGTTCTATGTGTCATCCTTTGACAGTGAGGAAACTGAGGCAGAGTGAGGTTATTTACCTACGATCAAGCAGCTAAGAAGTGGCAGAGCTTTAACTAGCTGGGCTAGGTAGTCTGGCTCCAACTGCACCATCCAGTGTGGTAGGCACTAGGCACCCACAAGGGGTTGCTGTCTGGCCATTTCTCCAAGAAAGATTTCTCACTTTCCCTTTCACTGTCTCTCTCTTGCTCTGTCCAGTGAACACACATGCCCTATGGCACCCCACACAAATAAATAAATAAATACAATTGTGGTAAGAAATATTTAACATTGTTGGGGCCAGCAGATGGCATGGTGGTTAAGGGGCTGGACTCCCACATGAGTAACCATGCTTGAGTACCAGACCTGGCAGCTTGCATTCTCATTTTTTTTTCTTTCTCCTCTCTTTCTGTCTCTGGTGAGCATGCATGCCCTATAACAAACTAATAATAATAATAATAATAAAATTAAGTAAATCTTTAAAAAATTTAACATTGTCAGAGCTGGTAGGTGGTGTGGTGTTTAAGGGCACTGGACTCCCACATGATTGATCACGGTTCAAGTCCCAGACCTGGCGACTTGCCTTTTCACTTTCCCTATTTCTCTCTGACTTTGTCACTCTCTGGTCAAATTAAATAAATAAAATAACTCTTTAAAAAATTGAACATTATAAACCATTTTTTCAGTGTACAGTTTAATTAGCTCTTTTTTAAAAAGATAATTATTTAATTGTATTTATTCATTCATTTGTTTTAATTTGACTAGAAAGAGACAGACAGAGAGAGGGAGGGAGGGAGGGAAAGTGTGAAAGCAAGCCACCAGGTCCTGGCATCGAACCGTGGTCAGTCACGTAGGAGCATCCGGCACCTTAACCACCATGCCACCTGCTGGCCCCTACCTAAAATTAGCTCATTTAAAGGAGAAACGTGCACGTACTACGAAGATAAACATTTAGAGCCACGTAAAAACCACCTCTGTAAAACGCTGAGAATTCTAAAGGCTGGAAAATACTCAACATGCAGTAAATGCTAATGTTAGCTCACATACACAATCTCCTTCCTACATTCATGCACACAAACCGGCTCTGCTACAGAATTTTTGACATATATATAAGGTTGTCCCAGATATTTAACAGCCTCAAATAAACACTTTAAAATATAACCTAATTGATAAACCTAACATTTATTGGCTGGGTATCCAGCAAGTTAGCCTCAGAAATGAGATTTTTTAAATGTCAACTTTCAGAGGCCAGAATGTAGTGTGGTGGCTAAGGCACTGGACTCTCACGTGGCTGACTGCGGTTTCAAGTTCCAGACCTAATGGCCTGACACTCATGCTGGATGTGTGTGTGTGTGCAAGATCCAGAGAGAATGGAAAAGGGATTGCAGCATGGTCATTTGTCCCCCTCCCCCTGGAATGATTTCCCTCTCTCGCTGTATCCCTCTTTCCCCCCTTGATGAATGTACGTGCCTTGTGGCAAAAACCAAAAAAATTAATAAATGAAATGTCAACTTTCTCTTATTTATAAAAGGATAAGAGAAATAGGGAGGACAGAGGGATAGGCAAATATTTCTGCAAAGCTTTTGCTGGGTTTATTTGTTGCACTGAAGTCCACAGACCCTGCCAACATCCCTCATGCCAGGGAAATATACCCTCCTGGCCTATGGCTCAGGTCACAGACCTTCCCCATCATTCATCCAGAAGACCCCATCACTGACCTGACCCTCCCCACACACATCTTCATCCCTCCTTCATAGTTTTACTGGCCTCAGTCTATGAGGTTAATTTATTCACTCAAACTGATTATGGTCAATGGTGCCTTCAATGCAAAGGGAAGTGTTGCTCAACTTTATGTTTTAAGTTTTTGCTATAGGGTGAGTGTGTGCTCACGAGGGAGAAAGACAGACACAGAAATCACCTCCTAATCTCTGCCTGTGATCTTGGGCATGCATGCATATGCGGCCGGTGTAATTTTCAAGCCGCTTGGTCTCTCAAACCACACAGTAAGCTATGTGGGATCCAGTGCCTTAACCTCCATGCTACCTGCTGGCCCTCAACGTTTCTTTATTCTTAGAGGTTTTTGCCATAGGGCGCATGCACTTGCCAGAGAGAGACAGAGATAGTGAGAGAGAAAGAAATCACCTCGCCAGGGGGATGGCCACACCACAATCCCTTCTCCTCCATTCTCCTCCTGGTATCTTGGGTGCGAGTCTGTGCAGGCGCGTGCGCGCATACACATGAGCCTAGTGTGATTATCAGGCAAATCAGGTTATGAACTCGAACTGCAGTTAGCCATGTAGGAATACAGAGACATAACCACTATGCCATCTGCTGGCCCCCCTCTACTTGTTTTTAAGAGCAGATTTTTTAACAAAAATGAGTGCTAAAACCCATTCTTTGTTAAGCAAAGTTTCCAGACATAACTACAACCTGAATTTCTAAAGGCCTCATAGATGACTGAAGTTTTATACAAAATTTTACAAAATATTACCACTATACTGCTTTAATTAAAAGACACTGAAATCTCACAATCGTGTTAGGCCAGGTAGCAGTCACAAGAGCACCCAAGTTATATTTACTCCTATTTTATTATTTTGGATTATATTGCAAATGGTATCTTCTAAATTAAAAAAAAAATTTAAGCGAGTTTATTTGCTATAGAGCATGTGCACTTGCTGGAGACACACGCAGAGAGAGAGAGAGAGAGAGAGAGAGAGAGAGAGAGAGAGAAAGAGAGAACAAAACAACATCCAACAAAACATCATCCCCCAAGAGACATGGCCATGCCACAATTTCCTTTCTTCCACTCTCCTCTTAGGATTTTGGGTACACATGCATACACATGCGCCTGGTGTGAGTTTTAAGCTGCCAGTTCTGGGACTTGAACTATAGTCGACTATGTGACAGTCCAGTGATGTAACCACTACAGCATCTGTTGATCTACGCCTGGTGTGAATTTTAAGCTGCCGGTCTGGGACTTGAACAGGGGTTGACCATGTGGGAGTCCAACACCTTAACCACCCTGCCACCTGCTGGCCCTGGTATCTTTTACATTTTAATTTTCTAATTTCTTGTTGCTAGTACACAGAAATACAACTGGTCTTATTAAAGACACTTATGTTTATTTGTGCTTCTTCCAATTTGTTAAAATGATATGAAGTATGTGCTTATTAAAAAGAGTTACTAAATAATTTTATTTTCTATTCTCTAGTTTTCTCTTGTGTCTAGAGAAAACAAAACTGGTTATTTTGGTTAAGTTAATAATTTGCTTAATTATATTAGGTACAATTACAGAGAAATGGAAATATGGATATGCTAAGAAATATGATTTTCTGGGACCAGCAGTTAGCGTAATGGCTATGTCGCTGAACTCCCATGTAGTTGACTGCGGTTCGAGTCCCAGGCACGGTGTCTTAAACTCGCACTGAGCGTGTGTGTGTGTGTGCCCAGGATCCCGAGAGAAGACTGGAAAAGGGATTGTGGTATGGCCATCCCCCCGGGGGGTGATTTCTCACTTTCTGTCTCTGTCTCTCTGGCGAGCACACACGCCCTATAGCAAAAACCTTTTTTTGAGAGAGAGAAAAAAAAAGAGACAGAGAGGGAAAATGAGAAAGCAAGTCATCAGGTCCAGGACTCAAAACTGTGGTTGGCCATGTGGGAGTCCACTGCCTTTAACCACTTCACCTGCCACCACCACCACCCCCCTTTTAGAGATTTTTGCTATAGGCGTGTGTGCTTGTCAGAGAGAAAGGGAGAAATCACGGAGTGGGGTGGCCATGCTGCAATCCCTTCTCCTCCACTGTCCTCTAGGGATTTTGGACATGCATGCACACCCTGGCCTGGGTTTTAAGCCACCAGGACCAGGACTCAAACTCCAGTTGACTACATCAATGTAATCACTTGTCACCTGCTGGTCCCCAACTCTTGGTGCTTTCTGACATGCTTTTTTTTTTCTTTTAAGAGAGATTTTTACTATAGGGTGAGTGTGCTCGCAAGATAAACAGAGCAAGATAGAGAGACAGAAAGAAATCTTCTCCCAGGGAGGATGGTCACACAGCAATCCCTTTTCCTCTTCTCTCAAGATTTTGACCCTACAGTGGGCATGAGTTTCAAGCCACCAGGTCTAAGACTTGAACCACTGTCCACCATGTGGGAGTCCAGTAATGTAACTATTACACTATCTGTTGGTTCATTGACATACTCTTAATGCAGTTTTAGAAACTTAACCAGGGGCCAATAAGTGGCATGGTAGTTAAGGCACTAGACTCCCACACTGCCAACCATGGTTCAAGTACTGGACCTTTCTCACTTTGACTGTCTGTCTCTGGTGAGTGCATATGTCCTATAGCAAATTTTAATAAATAAAATCTCTCTTTTTTTCCCCTAGTTTCAGTCCTAGGGTGTGTGGACTTGCTAGAAAAAGACAGAAGGTTCAGAACCTCCTCTTGAGATTTGGGGCAGACACGCACACTGGCCCTGTGTGTTTCTCAGACTGCCAGGTCTTGGACTTGCACCATGCAATGGGATTCAGCTACCTTAACTACCACACCACTGGCTAGCTCAAAAATAAACTAAAAAAAGAGAAAAAGAATAAGCGAGAAAGATTCAAGATGACAGAACTACAGAGAGACTAAAAAAGAGAGGTTTTTTTTAAATAAAAAGATTTTACTTTAGTTATTTATTATAAAATTTGCTATAGGAAACATGTGAAAGAGAGAGAGAGAGAGATGAAGGGAGAAAACAAGCTGCCGGGTCTGGGACTCAAACCATAGTCAGCCATGTGGAAGTCCAGCATGTTAACCACCACACCATTTGCTGGCCCCATATTGTTGTGTGTTTTTATAAAGCTGACTACAAATATTCCCTGTCCCTACTTACAATTTATATCTTGTCTCTTCTAACTATTCCTTATTTTTTGATCAAATTTAGGATAGTAACACTGTTAAAGTGTTCTTTCATGACTCAACTCTTTTTTTTTTGAGAGGTTTTTGCTATAGGGCGTGTACCCAAGACAGAGAGACAGAAAGCGAGAAATCACCACCACCCCCTCCCCCGGGGGTGGGGATGGCCACACAGCAATCCCTTCTCCATTCTCCTCTCAGAATCTTGGGCACACACACCCAGCGTGAATTTTAAGCCACTGGGTCCAGGACTTGAACTGCGGTCGACTATATGGGAGAGTCCAGCAACATAGCCATTACGCCAACTGCTGGTCCCAGCTCAACTCTTTTTGAGGTAACACAAACTTGCTTTCTCCATTAAGGGACAAAGAATGATCACATTATCCAAAATTCTCTAAACTTCACATTTTAAGAGCGCTTCCATTTTTCAAACTTAATATTTAAAAAAATGCCACAAAACAAGCAGATTTTCCTAGATTAATTATAATTAATCACATATTATTATATATGCTAGTATCTTTCTTCAGATCCTCTAAGTTTAACCTCCTATTAGCCACTGTCACTTTCCCCTCACAAATCAGTACCCAGGGCTATAGCACTGACCCTCCTGAAGTACCTAAACAAAGAGAACCCCAACTGTGTTTACCTCTGGGAGGAAACTACTTGCACAGACCTGCAAGAGACTGTCTCAGCTAGCCCAGAGTTATATTTGTAGATGGTTCATCCTCAAAAACAAAAGCTGAAAATTTTCAAGGAGACTACACTATCTTACATTCATTTTTAGTCTTCGATGAGCTTCTCCCAAAAATTAAATCAGTTTGGATAACCAAATTAATTAATTGCCCTCGCCCAGATCTGCCAGCTAAGAGAAGGTGCAAAAATTAATACGGATATAGGGTATGTGACTTGGGATTAGTCCATAACTTCTTTTTTTAAAAAAATAATTATTTAACTTTGTTTATTTATTTATTTATTTCAACTTGACCAGAGAGGGACAGAGAGAGACAAAGTGAGACAGCAAATCACCAAGTCCGGGACTTGAACCATGGTCGGCCATGTGGGAGTCTAGTACCTTTAACCTCCACGCCACCTGCTAGCCCCAGTCCATAACGTCTAAATGCTTTATAAACATGTATTTCCTAACTACTGCAGCAAAAGTCTATAAAAATGGGTGGCAAGTTAAAGTACCTCAAGTTGCTTTGTTCTTATCTAAATCGATAAGCATAACAAAAAGTAGAGTTTAGTAAAAATGTTTCATAATAACCACATAGCAGAGACAAGATGGCTTCAATACTGAACCAATATTGGTGTGATACTTTTTTTAATGAGGTAAATTTCACATAACACAACACTAGACATTTTTAAAACTTTTTTTTAAAAAAACTTTATTTATTTTTATTTGACCAGAGAGGGACAGAGAGAGAGAGAAAGAGAGAGAGATTGGTGACAACGAACCAACATATGGAGCCCCTGCATTGTAAAAGGAACCTCTTCCACTCCTCCTACTGCTGAAGTGGTTAGGACTCTGTATAAATAAAAACAGAGCTTTTGGAAAATTAAAAAAAGATTTTATTTTATTTATTATTATTATTATTATTATATTACTTGACCAGAGAGAGAAAGAGAGAGAGAGAGAGAAAGGAAAAGTGAGAAAGCAAGCTGCCAGGTTCAAGATTCGAACCACGGTTGGCCATGTGGGAGTCCAACACCTTAATCTCCACGCCACCTGCTGGTCCCAGAACATTAGACATTTTAAAAAGTGCACAATTCGACAGCATTTAGTACACTCATAGTGTGTGATCATTGCCCCTAACAGAACATTTTCATTACCTCCTAAAGGAAACCTGTTACTAGTGGAGTAATTTTAAAGGCTATTATCAAGGATGACAGGTTTTCATGTTCTATCTACCAATGACACAATTGGTAAGGTTGTAAAGGTAGAAGATGGGGCAAGAACGAAAGCCTTGAGGCCCTTCTGAACATCTCCAAATGTCCTAGGTATTGTTTATTTTTGAGATGGACTGAGGCTTTTCCTTGCAGGAGAGCTATGATGTAACAGTAGAAAAACACTGCTTGGTTTTGTATGCTAATTTGGGGAATCTCAATTTATCTCCCCAGTAACAGGGACACACATTTCACTGGTACTGTTATTAAAGTGAGCTAAACTCACTGGAAAAAGACCTTAAGCTTGAAGTATTTGAAGAGCAGCAGGAGTCCAACAGGGCCAGCCAAGAGATGGAGGGTGGGGGAGTCAATGTGTAATCAAAGCAGCGATCTGAGAAGAAATCAGAATGGAAGCAGGGGACCAGACTCCTAAAACCTTTTGAGTTATTAAAAGGATTTACATTGCAAGAAATGAGAAGCTTTCAGAACGTTTTGAGGAAAAAACGGGCATCATCTTAAAAAAACAAAACAAACAAACAAAAAAATCACCAACAATCTGTGTACCTAAAGAGGAAATGGTATCTTTACAATGACGGGCATCATACCTACTAAAAACAAACAAAAAAACCTACTGTGTACCTAAAGAGGAAAACAGTACCTTTTTACAATTAGGAGATCTGGCAGACACCACCATAACCAAGTGATCAAGGAACTGCCAATGATATCATGTGAATAACATACAGCACCTCATATGATAAGGGCTCACAGTATGTACCTAGTATGATTTCATGTATCTATCCATTTTTCTATGTATCTATATACAGTGAAAGCTTAAACAACAAATACTACTTAGGGATGCAGACAATTGTGATAAAAAATAGAAGACTGTTAACATAAAATTCAGCATTCCCATGAAGCAGGGAGGGACACAGAAAAATTTCTTAAGGTAATGTTTTGAATATTAACCTGGGTGATAAATTCACATGTTTTTATTTTATTACTGTTTAATTTTTTACTTTAAAATAGACTCAGAAAAATAGCAAAAATACAAGGATTCCCCATATGCCTCATATCCACTAACATTTTACCTATCTGCTGAAAAACGTTGTTTCTTTAAGTGCATTGTTGGTGTTTTTATTTAAGTTGACAAAAATGGTGTATATTTGTGGTGTACAGCATGATATTCTGACATATGTACACATGTAAAACTAAATCAAGTTAATGAACATATGCATTACATCCACATACTTATCTGTTATGAAAACACTAAAAATCTCTTAGCAATTTTCAAGCATACAATATTTAATTATTATAGTCACCATTTTGTACAATAGATCATGAGTTATTCTTCTCTAATGGAAATTTTGTACCCTTTGACTAACACCTTCCCAATCCTCCCATTCATTTTTACATATGCTATTTTTTTCAGCCATTCAAGAATATGTTGCTTTCAGGATGGTTTTTTTACCTCCCCCAATTTTATTTCAGTATGTATTTCCTAAAAACAAGGATATTTGCTTTCCTAAGCACAGCACCATGATCACAATCAAGAAATTAGCAGTACTAATATCTAATCTACCAATCTTAGTCAAATTACACTGATTTTCCCATTGTCTTTTACAGTTGAAGAGCAAAAAATAATTTTATGAGGAAAAAAAGATGTTTTAATCATTTATTTATTTTCCTTGTCCCAGAATCCAACTGAGGATCACATGTTGCATTTAGATATCAGGACTTACTAAACTGCCTTAATTCCTTCAATCTGGAACAGTTCTTCAGCCTTTGTCTTTCACAACCTTGACATTTTTGAGGCGTACAGGCTGTTTATTTTAATAGGATGTCCGTCAGTCTGGGTTGCGTAAACGTTTTATGTAATCTTTTTAGGTCTTACGTATTTTACAATTTAAAAAGAAGAGTAGCTGCAACTCGGCGAAAAAGAAAGTGAACCCAGAAACATTAAATTTCAAGAAGCATTGGTTGGTTGGCAAAGAAATCGGTACAAGAAGCCCATTTATCAAGACACATTGAACTTTTAAAAATAACTGTTTTTGATTATTTTTTAAAAGTAGTAAAACAGAAAATAAATTAAACATCGCAGGCCCCTCCCGTGCTAATCACCTGCACTCTCTCCCGTCCTGGGAAGAAGGCCTCCGCCAGAGTCAAAAACCTCGACGCGTCATAAATTTCACTCATTCGCAGGCGCCATTTTCTGCCTCGCAGGGACCACCACCCCTCCACGGAGGTCTCTCCGCTCCAAGCCACGCCCCTCGTCGTCACGTCAACAAGCCCGGCCTCGTTCCCAGGCTCCAGGCTCCTCCACCACGCAGGCCCACCCCCCTCTCTGTCCCGGCCCGTCATTGGCTCCAGTTCGGCTCCTCTGCTTACGTCACAAGGCTCGCCTTGTTCGCAGGCGCACTAGAGCAATCACGAGCCTCTTTCCCCCGCCCCTATGCTATATTACGTAGCGCAGATAACGCCTCCCTGGTTTAAGTCGCAGAGACCGCCTCCTTCTCAGTTTCCGTGTGTTTCACCACGCAGGCCCGGTCCCTCCCCATAGCGGTTTCTCTCAAACCCCGCCTCCCTGCCGCGCCATAACAAAACCCATTTTGTTCTCAAGCGTCAGGCTGC
>NW_006198298.1:46210-48249 GCF_000334495.1 Tupaia belangeri chinensis
CCGCCGCGGCCGCAGCTCGGTCTGTAGCAACCGTCGCCATCGTTGTTCTGCCTCCTCTCACAGCCAGCGCAGCTCGAGATAGGAAGAGACCCTCCTCCACAGACACTTCCGGATTCTGATCCCGGAAACGGAAGCAGAGCCCCCCAAGCGCCGCGGGGCTACTGCCATCTTGGACAGGGGCCCAACGCTCGGACTTCTCGTATAGCCAGCGAGGCAACATGTCTTAGGCGGTCATCTCTGCGACTAATAGATGAAGTAAAACCTGCAGTTGGAAACTGAGAAAGACACAGCCCCTGGACTCTAACGCCTTGTTGATTTAGAGCAAAAGGCGGGGTGAAAGGCGGAGGCTAAGGTTCCCAAGGACATGTTGGGGAGTGCTGAGGGATGCATAAAGTCTGTGTCTTACCAGCCCCACGCTCAGGTGAGAACCGCAGACCCCTATCCTAGGAGCAGCGTTTTTGTTCTCCTGACCAGAATGTCCTACCTTAATTTCACTGTCCTTGCCCATCTAAACCCGGTGCAAAAGGCCTTTCCACCTCCAGAACCACCCAGGCCTGCAATCATTGTGAACTAGATTCTACTCCATCAGATGTATGGAAGGCAAGTCACCCCCAGGCCTTGTGTGTTTGTTGGGGTCACAGTAATGATAATAGTAGCCTTACTTGATTTTAAGTGGTGGCCGCAGGCAGCAAAGGACCAGAAACGTTAGCTATCCTACAGCTAGTGAGTGACAAAACTGGTGCATACTCAGAAAATCTGGTTCCAGAGCTGTGGCCTTAAACACCAGGCTAGAGATTCTCAAAGCATGGTCCCACATTATCTAGTGGTCCAACAAACCCTCTTAAGGGGTCCACTAAATCAAAACTATTTTCACAATACTTTTACTCTCATTCTCTCATGCCTGCACGGCGGAATTATCCAGTTACCTGACACAAGCAAAAGCTCTCTAGATGTCCTCAATTGTTAAAAATATAAAGGGAGGGATCAATAGTTAGCGTAATGGTTACATCGCTGGACTCCACGTAGTCGACCGCGGTTCGAGTCCCGGACCCGGTGGCTTAAACTCATACTGGGTGAGTGTGCCTGAGTGCCCAAGATCCCGAGAGGAGAAGGGATTGCAGCATGGCCATCCCCCCTGGGCGGTGATTTCTCACTTCCTGTCTTTCTGGCAAGCGCAGAAAGACAAAGTCTCCCTCCAGTATATGTACCCTATAGCAAAAACCTCTCCAAAAAATATATATAAAGGGGTCAGGGGACCAGCAGATGGTGTAATGGTTACGTTGCCAACTCCCACTTAGTCAGCCACAGTTTGAGTCCTGGACCCGGCAACTTAAACTCACACCGGGCACGTGTGCATGCATGCCCAAGATCTTGAGAGGAGATTGAAGGGATTGCAGCGTGGCCATCCCCCCTGGGGGGTGATTTCTCGCTGTCTTTCTCTTTCTGGTGAGCACACGTGCCCTATAGCAAAAACCTCTCCAAATAAATAAATAAGGGGTCGGGACCAGCAGATAGCATAATGGTTATGTCGCTAGACTCCCAGGTAGTTGACTGCGGTTGAGTCCCGGACCTGGTGGTTGACGGGTGCTCGCACGCACTTGTGTGTGTGTACGCACATGTGCCCAAGATCCTGAGAGCAGAATAGAGAAGGGATTGTGGTGTGGTCATCCCCCTGGGGGGTGATTTCTCGCTTTCTCTCAGTCTCTCTTTTACCCATGAGCACATGCACCATATAACCAAAATCTCTCTTAAAGAATATAAAGGGATCTTGAGACCAAAAGCTTTAGAACCATATTATTAGGCCAGGGTTTCTCAATCTCAACATTTTTATTATCATTTTCTTTGTTATGGGCACATTGCTCAATGTTTAGCTGCATTCCTGACTCTAATGCAGTTAGGACACCAAACTATCACAGGCCAGGAATGGCTTCTGCTGATGTCACAAGGCTCCTTTCATGCATCCCTTTTAGTACAAGAACAAAGTCTCCCTCCAGACACTACCAGATACCCCCGGGGGGGGGGGGAATTGGGTGGCACCC
>NW_006198298.1:48260-48928 GCF_000334495.1 Tupaia belangeri chinensis
GACACTACCAGATGCCCCCGGGGGGGGGGGAATTGGTTGAGACCCACTGCACCAGGCTATGCTATCCATTTCTCTGCTAGGGCTTACTGCCCACTTTTATCATTTCCCTCTCCAGCTGCCTGCATGCCTGACTGTTGCTGTCCCCACAAACTCTCCAAGAGAGGCTCATGATTCTGGGGCTGTTACAGTGACTTCTTTCACTATCACCACCCAGTCCATGCAGGCAAGAGCAAACTTTGCCTTTCTACTCTCCTAGACCATGCAGTTTCTCCCTAGTTTCAGCCTTCCCACCCACTTTTCTCCCATTACTTCCCCTACACACACACACAGGATCTCATCATTTATTTCCTTTCCAGTTAACCTCTGCAGGGTAGGGATTGTGTCTTTATTACTGTAGTTCCAGCCACCAACCCAAACCTGACCCACATATGGGGTCATATGACACAACTGTGTCAGCTCTGAAGGGGAAGGATCCCACCTGTCATTTGGGAGTCCCCAAAGGAAGTGGCATTTGAGCTTAGTGTGGCACATGGCAGATAGCTACTCTTCAAGCTCAGCTGAATCCTTTTCTGAATAAAGAATCATTCAGAGAGGGGACTAGAGAGGGGGAGAGGGACGGAGGGAGAGAGGGAGGGAGGGGGAGGGAGAGAGAGAGAGAGAGAGAGAGA
>NW_006198298.1:49242-50908 GCF_000334495.1 Tupaia belangeri chinensis
GGGGGGAGGAGAGAGAGAGAGAGAGAGAGAGAGAAAGCCACCAAGTCCAGGACTGGAACTGCGGCCAGCCATGTGGAAGTCATAGTGCCTTAACCACCTGCTGGTCCTATCCCAGCCGAATATGGAGGGATTCTCTGAATTGACTCTCCCCATTTTGCCTTCCAGGGGACAAACTTTGCCCATGCCAATGACTCTGCCACTTCCTAGAACAGCTAGGGGAATCCTAGTCCTTCCAAGTCCAGCCTGGTAACCAACCCTTTGCAAGGTCCTCATTTTCCCAGCCTCCCTTGCTGCAACTGTCTTGTCATGTCCAGCCAAAGGATGGCATTGGAAGTCTGCTGAGAAGCTTGTGGAAGTCCCAGCCTTATTATAAGAAAACAGAGAGGGTGTTTTTTTCTCACTTGCTTTCCCATCCCTGGAGACACGGTACCCATCATGGCATCATGAGTTTGTAAGCCGAGACATCACTGAAGTGCTTACAGGGGCCCAGTAGAGTGACCAGAGGTCCCTAAGCCACGACCACTGGGCTTCAGTAGTCAACTAGGTTTGCTATTAACTTGCTGCACTTGTCTGGACTTACCCACCCCACCTCTTCTGCCTGAAAGTCTATCCCTGGCTTTGCTCAAGAGGGCTGGAACTCATAGGACAAAGGGAATCAAAGCCTCAACTAGCCTCATGTGAACCTGAGGGCAAGTCCCAGGCCATTTGACTTCTGGTTTCTCACAAATCACTGCATTCTTCCTAAGGTCATCTCACCTACACCTGTGGCTTCCATTACTTCCTGGATACAAATAATCCCAATTTTAGCTCCAACTATGGTTCCACTCTTGAACTTGATCCATTACTGAAGGATTCCTCCACTGGGGCCCACAGGTGGCATTGTGGTTAAGGTGCTAGATTCCCACATGGCCTACTACAGTTCAAGTTACAGACCTGGCAGCTTGAAAATCATGCCAGGTGCTTGTGCATGCATGCCCTGAATCCCAGGAGAGTGAAAGGATTGCACTGTGGCTATCTCCCCTGTGAGGGAGGGTGATTTCTCACTTTTCTTTTTTCCTATAGCCAAAAACAAAAACCACAAAAAAACCTTCTACCTATTTAGTAGTTCAAAATCTACCCTCCTCTCACATCCCTTCTCCAAGTGGCCCTCTCCATGATGTCCTGATCAGATAATGTGATTGCACTGGGCCTTCCTACCTCATCACCCTCCCTACCCTTGGTTCTATTGAGCCTTCCACTGTCTTTCAAACAGCCTCCCTACACCCTCTGGCTTTCCTGTATTCCTGGGTAAATGACTCTCCTCTGCTTCTCAGGCTAATCAAATTTAGCCTGCCATGCCTGCTTCTACTTCATGTTCCACTATGAGTGTGTGATCCCTCTGATGCCTTTTCATAATCATACCATATCCCTGGCCCACTCCTAGACCATGGGAACCAAGTATGACTTCTCCAATGTCCCAGCTGAAGCTCCCCCTTTCCCCAACTACAGGGATTTGCAGTCAGGTTTTTCACTTTAAACTTTTTAATATTTCATACAGCGATTATGGTGCATTCAGGAACCCAACCCCCCAAACCCCACTAGGAGGGCTCCCACCCCTGCCCTCCCACCCCATTTGAGGGCCCCAGGGCTTAGGGTGGAGGAAGGGGGAGGTAACCACCCATCCGGG
>NW_006198298.1:52313-58600 GCF_000334495.1 Tupaia belangeri chinensis
GGGAAGGTAACCCCCCACCGGGGGACTGCCCCCAGAGACTGTCCCTGCCCTGCCTCACCCTCCCAGGGGCTAGGGGGGCAATACCTGGGCACAACCCCATTCCCTGTGCCCCCTCTGTCCCTGCTTGTGCACGTACACACACTATGGCTCCTCAGTGAGTTGGTCAGTTCCTGGCAGGGGGCCTCCTCCACAGCACCGAGGGGGCGTGGGGGACTGAGGCATACTTTCCCGTAGCCAATGTCAGGGTCTGGTGATGGTTGGGATTCTGAATAGGGGCTATGTCCCTGCCTCCAAAAGGCTGGGAGCAGGGCTTCATTGCACAAAATACTATGGGAGGGCCACACGCAGGGAGTAGGGCCCAGCCAGTCTGTATACAGAGATATTGCATTTAAAAAAAATGAAAACCTCATTTAAAATAATTAAAAAAGACAACAATGAATGAAACAAACAAAAAAGGCCCACACAACATGAGGCAGGTGGGGCAGGCAGGAAAGCAGGCAGGGGAAGCCTCAGACCCAAGGCATCACCACCATCTTGTCTGAGTTGAGATCCCCAGCCTGCGCTAGCTCCGGACCTCTGGCTGGCCGTGGGGTAGTGGTCCTGGGGAAAGGTATGACGAAGAGGGGTAGGCCTGGCCTCAGTGTAAGAGGCTGGAACGGCCATGCTGTCCACCGGCAACTACCAAGACAGAGACAGACAGACAGACAGACAGACCAGGCAAAGGAGTGATGAGAGCTTTGTTAGCACCCAGCAGATAGGCCAGTGGGTGGGCTGACAGGCCAATGGTTGGGTGTCTGGGCAGGCAGCAGAGGACAAGTGGGCAGGAGAGCATGGCTCAGGCAGGTAGACAGGCAGCAAGCAGAGAGGATGCAGTTGGGGGGCTGCCCTGTGAGGGGTGTGGCATCCCTCCAGCCGCTGCCTGCTGGGGCCTCGGTCTGTAGCTTAGAACTCGGTGTCCACCACACGGAAAGCTGGCCTGCCTGTGGGGGAAAGCAGAGCAGATGGCTGTTGGTGGGTAAGCAGGTAGGTGGGTGGGGCTGGGGGGAGGCAAGGGGCCACACTTACCTGAGTCAGGCATTGACGAGGACCGAAGGCTGGCCTCCTTTTGTAGCTGGATCTCCTTTAGTGCAAATATGGAAGTAGCTGGAGGAGACACAGAAGTGGGGATGCCCCCCTCATTAGGGCAATTAGAAAAAGTTGCCCCTTCTTTGAGAGCTTGACTTTCATCTGTCAAATTTCACATAAATCAGTTACAACTATGGAAGACAGATTATAACACAAATTATTAATTTTGTCAAATGTGATAACGGTATTGCAATTACCACATTAAAAAAAAATTAGCTTATGTTTACCTTAATTTGACCAGAGAGGGACGGAGTGAGTGAGAAAACAAGTCACCAGGTCCAGGACTTGAACCATGGTCTGCACCCTTAACCACTATACCACCTGTCAGCCCCACTTTATTTTTATTTAATTTTTGCTATAGGGCATGTGTGCTTACCAGAGAGAGAAGGGGAGACAGACAAAGAGAGGGGAAGCGAGACATCACCTCCCAAGAGGGATGTCCACACTGCAATCCTTTCATTCTCTTCTCAGGATTTTGTGCATGCATGCACATGCACCTGGAGTGATTTTCAAGCTGCCAGGTCTGGGACTCGAACCACAGGATTGGCTATATGGGATCCAGTACTTTAACTTTCATGCTACCTGCTGGCCTGCAATTACCACTTGTTAAATCTAGATGATGGGCGGTATTTGGGGATTTGACTTAAATATTAGTTCAGGTGAGACGGTGAAGTAGGCCAATTTTTTTTAGGTGTGACAATGACACTGTTGATAAAATCCTTTAAAACCTTTTATAGACATATGCTAAAATTATTTATGGATAAGATGTCTAGGACTGGATTTGATCCAAAATAATCAAAAGGGGAATATAGACAAAAGCAGATTATTCATGAGTGGACGATTTGCTGGAGTACTTGGGGACTCATTGTATTATTCTGTGTGTGTGTGTAGTGAAAATTCATTCTTGGGAACCAGCAGTTAGCATAATGGCTATGTCACTGGACTCCCACGTAGTCGACCATGGTTTGCGTCCCGGACCCGGTGGCTTAAAACTCAAGCCGGGCGCGTGTGTGTGCGTGCCCAAGATCCTGAGAGGAGAATGGAGAAGGGATTGCGGTGTGACCATCCCCCCTGGGGGGTGATTTCTCGCTTTCTGTCTCTATGTCTCTCTCTGTCTGTCTGGCGAGCACACACGCCTTATAGCAAAAACCTCCCCCCCCCCAAAAAAAATCATTCTTGTGCACATTTGATTTGTTTTTAGCATATGCAAAGGGTTTCCAAAAAGTTCGTGGAAAAATGTGTATTATGAAAAATTGCATATATTTCAAAATTTTCTTTTGTTTCAAAATAAACTCGTATGTAAGTTACATTTTTCACAACCTTCTGAAGTCCCCTCGTATATTACAAGGAAATGCCCTTTTAAAAAGGTAAAGTGATACTGGATCTATTTTTACGTATGTTCAAAAATTTTTATGAGAGGTAAAAGTTATTACAAGCTAATAAACTGTTTTATAAGAACTATATCCATCACACAGGTGAACAAGGATGTTCCTATGCCTTTGAGGTGGCATGGCCAGAATCCTACACAACCCGCCCAGCTGAGCCCAGCAGTCCTGTTCCCCAGCTCCACTCACTGTCAGGAAGTTTGTGGATCCGCTCCCCCAGACTGAAGAAGAATGGATGTTTCATGGCATCCTCTGCGGAGATCCGGTTTCGACCCTCAAACTGAATTAGGGGGTAGGTACTGTTATCTTTGATGAGTAAGAACTCTCTTCCTGCCCACCTCAGAGCCTGGGGATCCCCATTTCTTCACACCTAGAATCCCCTACCTACAAGGCCAGTCCAGGAAGGAGGTCTTACCTGCAGCAGCTTGGTAAGGAGGTCGGCCCCGTCAGTATCAAGTCTACAGCAAGGACAAGGAGACCTGCTTTAAATTGAATTTGGGCACTCTGGCCCCTACCACCCACCCGCCTGGCCACCAGCCTCACCGGGGTGCATGGCTCAAAAGGGCCTCGGCTCGGTATTTGGGATAGTTGTATGTCTTGAACTCCTCATTGGACAGGATTCCTGGCCATGTCTCCTCAGTTGGGGTTCCTGACAGAGAAGAGAAGTTACCCCAAACGCCTCTCAGGGTCTCCCTACTGTCTCCACAGTTCCTAGGGCTCATGCCTCCTTACCCAAAATGCGGAAGATGAAGTGCAGCTGTTCCTCCACTGTGGAGCCCGGGAAGAGAGGCCGGCCTGTGGCCATCTCATAGAAGATGCAGCCCACACCCCTGGGCAGGGAGGACACAGTGAACAGGGAGGCAGCTGCCTGGATGGCTCTTGAGACCAAGCCACCCCCTTCACCACTGGCCCCTGCCACACTTCCACCTGTCCTCACCACATATCAATCTGGGTGGAGTAATCCGTGGACCCCAGTAGGATGTCAGGGGGCCGGTACCACAGTGTCACCACCTCGTTGGAATACGTCTTTGTTGGGATTGACTTGGCCCGGGCCAAGCCTGGAAAGCAGAGAGAAGAGGCAGCTGGAATGAGGAGGTTGTGGGCAAAGTCTGGGGAAGAGTGCGGTTGGGATAGAGGGTTCCCTAGGCAAAGTGTGGAGAAGCTGAAGGAGAATGAGATTCCATGGTTCTAGGATAGGGGAGATGGAAGAATAAGGCTAAAGGACTAATGTAGGAGGAGGCTGGTGGTAGGTACCGAAGTCAGCCAGCTTGAGCTCTCCCCTCTCGTTGATAAGCAGGTTCTGGGGCTTGAGGTCTCGGTGTAGCACCTTCTGCCGGTGACAGTAGGCCAGGCCACGTAGCAACTGGAACAGGAACAGCTGGGGACCCAGGAATGAGAGGCAGAGGTCAGAGAGTATCCCCAGCCCAACCCCCAGCAGGCACTGTTCCCCTCCCAAGCACAGTCACTGGGCCTAGAGCCTTGTCACACACACGAGGACAGGGTGCCAATGCCCTCCAAGAGCTCCCAGCAAAAAAGCCAAATGGGAAAAAGTCCGTTTCTAGGAGATTTGTGGGGTGGAGTGGGTGAGTGGGGGCCCCCTGTGCCCCGGCTTCTTGCCCCACACCCACTTTCACGTTGTGCATGTTGATGACATTCCCACAGTCATCCAGGTACTGCTTCAGGTCCTTGTCCTGAGGACAGAAGTGGGACAGGAAGGAACAAAGGTCACATCCAGTGGCTCCTGGCCATCTCCCCACCCTGCCCAGGTCCCACTGCCACCCAGCCTTACCAGGTACTCAAAGACAAGGGTGAGGGACTTCTCTGTGTGGATAATGTCGTGTAGAGTGACGATGTTGGCATGTTTGAGGTCCTTGAGCAGGGACACTGCAGAAGTGTGGGAGTGGGATGGGAGAAAGTCAGGAATCCACCCGCAGGACAAAGGCAAGGATGAGGACCAGATAAGGACGAGCCCAGGGTTTCCTCCTCCGAGCAGCTTGGGGTAATGCTGCACAGCCAGCGGCACTGGCTAACCCACCCCATGCCAGAAGTACCTGTACATTCCAGATGTGGAAAATGAGGCTCAGAGAAGACAACTGAGCAAGAATTTGGGACTGGCTGAGGCTCATGTGACACTAGATTTTCACTGACTGTTTTTGGTTGCTGGGAAGGGGGCTTGCTCTAACCTCAGTACACTGGCCTGTAGTATTGTGGAAACTTGCTTACACATTCAGTTTCTGTTCAAGTGGCAAGTAAACTGGTTAGCCATTTTAGGGATGCGCTCAGAACCAAAGCATGCACCCTGGTTGCAATTCATCCACCTTTTCTCCAAACAGAAACAGATTCCTGCTTACCCTGATTACTACCTATGTAGTAGGTGGTAATATGTGGGTGATGGGCATTCTCATGAAGGCCAGAATACTGGGGTGGAGAAGTCCCAGAACCTCCATTCTCACCATGGAGTATATGTGTACCATGGGGAGTCATGGAAGCCTGGAGTAGATGGGCTGGGGGTTTATACCTTCCCGGATGGCGGTGCAGGGGGCCCCCTCTTCGTGTTCCAGTCTGATCTCCTTGAGTGCCACAAGATTATCTGTGAGCTTGCTTTTGCCTTTGTAGACAGTGGCATAGGTGCCCTGGGATGTGGGGAGGTGTGTTAGGAGAGGCTACGAGGCTTCAGGGAGTTCCCACTGACCCCTGCCTCCTCCCTTCAACTCCCTCACCATGGTCCTCCTGGCTGTCTCTCACCTCACCCAGCTTGTCCAGCTTGATGTAGGTCTCCAGTTTCCCAAAGCCAATCTCAGACTATGGAGGGAAGGAGGATAATTAAAGCAAGCTCAGGGGAAGTGACTGGAAGATGAGAAGGGGACAGGAAAGGAAGATACTCACCAGACTGACACGGCGGAGGCGGCGGCTGAGGGGCTTATCAAAGATGGGGCTATTGAGGGTCAGCTTCTCAAGGTAGCCCTCGGGGAGCCGGATGTCCGCTGGTAGTGACAGGCGCTTGTTGATGTCCTAGCAGGTAAGATAGGGGAGAAATAGGACCATGAGTTCCACCTTCCCAAGTCTGATCCCCTTTTCCAGCTCCTTCACCACCCAGACGGGGCTTAAGCACCTCAGTGGAGATCTTGCGTGGGGGATGGTTGCGCATGCGCACCCTCACTGGAGACTGCACCTCATCCGAGGACGTGGCTGAAGCCTGGTCACTTTCCCCATCAGACCCCATCTTCAAGTCCTCGTGCACAATCTCTGGTGGCAGGGAGAGGGGGAGGGCAGGTCAGATGGGGTCAGTAACTCCAGGACACTCCCTCCTACATGCAACACAGTCCCTCGTCATGTATATATGTGTGCACATGCCCTCCCGAACAGCCTGGAGTCCTTCAGAGAGAGGGTGGCAGGGCCCAGGGAAGCTCAGGTAGGTCCAGGACAGGCTGAATGAGGAGTGGGGGAACAAATATTCACCCTGTTCCAGGGATGAGCTGAGACTGCAGCTGGCCCAGGGCCAGTAAGCAGGCAGCAGCAGAGGTAGCCAAGTGTCCTGGGAAGGTAAGCCCTGGACAGAGAGGCACCAGGAAGCCTGAGGGGGCCACCACAGAACATAGGACAGAGGGAGCCTTGGGGCAGCTGTGACTGGCAAGACACCCTTCCTCCCCCTGGGGCCTGGGCACAAAGCCAAGGAAAGGGACACAGGTGAACAGATAAACAGAAGGTGTTGAGAGAAGATGGAAGGGAAGAAAGAGCAGAGAGCATTGGGGGAGGGGGGCGGGGGCGGGGGGGGCG
>NW_006198298.1:58842-64855 GCF_000334495.1 Tupaia belangeri chinensis
GAGCAGAGAGCATTGGGAGGGGGGGGGCGCGCGCAGAGGTGGTGAAGAAAATGGAGAATGGAAAATGAAAATGTAAGTCTAACAGAACTTGGCTGGGAGGCAATACCTGGGAACCGGCCTAGGGGGAGGAGAGAGGGCAATGTCTGGACCCACCTGGTGCAGAGCTGAGTGGGCCCCGTCCAGAGCGAGGTTCCCCAAGAGTGGCACGTGTGGGGGCCTCTCCAGGGTCACTGCCGCCACCACCGCCACTCTCATCCAGTCCTATCTGCTCAGGGGCACCATTGGTCTTATCTATGCCTCGGCCCCCTCGGAGTGTCATTGACAGCTGCCGTTTGATCTTCTTCATCCGATCCATGGCGACCTGAGCAGGGGGCATGGATGGGAAATGAGTCCCACAGAAACACTTGCTTGACGACTTTGGGCCCCCCAAACCCATGACAACATTGTGGATACTGATATGAACTTGTATCGGTGCCCACCCAACCACCATAGACCCCTGGAACCGGTCAGGATTCCTGGAAACCCGGCATGGATAGGGATCCTTATTAGTGCTTGTCCACCCACAGCCAGACCCTGGGACCCTGCTCCTAAGAGGCCTACCTGAGTAGTCAGACTTGGGTGGCTGGCCGAGGGCAAGGGCCCACTTGCTGAATTGTTGGTCTCTAGAGGGCCAGCCTCACTGTGGGAGTAGAGGCCTCCACAACAGGCATTCTCGGGTGCAGCAGCAGTAATGGACCCAGCCACAGATGGGACAGGGAACTCGCCAAGAAACACAAGACCTCGGGCACGACCCCGGGCACGCCCACAGAATGGCATGTTCCGCTGGCACCAGCCCCAGATCACCCCCCAACTGCCAAGGCAGAAAGCTCTCTGTGGCCACAAGGACCATCCTGCTTTCCCCAACAACCATCGTCATGGTGAATAGTGGACCATACCACTGGACTACCCTTGTAAGGGGTGCTGGGGGAATAGGAGGTCCTGTCCAGACCCAACCACTAGGTGAAACTGTTGGGGGGGATCCTCCATGGACACCACCTGCCCTCAGGACTGCTGTCTGACTGGGCTGGGACTCATAGGATTCAACCCGGATTTTAAAAGCCAAGTCACATTTCTCCTCTACTTGAGAATGTACCACATCTCCTTTATTACCCCAAATAAAGGCCCTAGTTCTCAATGTGGCCCACAAAGTTTTACCCACTCCCCCCTGCTACCCCTCTGGCCTCACCTCACAATGATCATTCCTAATTGCTGTTCTATAACCACACCTAGCAGAATACCACCTCAGGGCCTTTACACTGATCATTCCGAATCTCTGCAACACCTTTCTCCCAGATTTTGAAATAGCTCACTCCCCACACACCTTCAGGCCAATTGTTTGAATGTCAGCTCTTCCATGTAGTCTCCATGAATGAACCCTATTTAAAATCTTAACCATCCTGAACTCTTTCACTTTGCTGATTATCTCATCTCCCCCAGCACACATCACCTCCTTGGAAAGGACAATCTACTTACTGGTTGCTTTTCTTTTTAAAAATTTGCTATAGGGCGCATGCACTTGCTGGAGAGAGACAGAGAGAAAGGTGAAGTGAGAAAGCACCCTCACTGGGGATGGCCATGCCTCAATCCCTTCTCTATTCTCCTCTCAGGATTTTGGGCATGCACACACATATACTCAGTGTGTTTTCCAAGCTGCAGTGTCTGGGATTTGAACCACTCAGCTGGCCATGTGGAATCCAGCCAAGTCTCACCTCACAATGATCATTCCTAATTGCTGTTCTATAACCACACCTAGCAGAATACCACCTCAGGGCCTTTACACTGATCATTCCGAATCTCTGCAACACCTTTCTCCCAGATTTTGAAATAGCTCACTCCCCACACACCTTCAGGCCAATTGTTTGAATGTCAGCTCTTCCATGTAGTCTCCATGAATGAACCCTATTTAAAATCTTAACCATCCTGAACTCTTTCACTTTGCTGATTATCTCATCTCCCCCAGCACACATCACCTCCTTGGAAAGGACAATCTACTTACTGGTTGCTTTTCTTTTTAAAAATTTGCTATAGGGCGCATGCACTTGCTGGAGAGAGACAGAGAGAAAGGTGAAGTGAGAAAGCACCCTCACTGGGGATGGCCATGCCTCAATCCCTTCTCTATTCTCCTCTCAGGATTTTGGGCATGCACACACATATACTCAGTGTGTTTTCCAAGCTGCAGTGTCTGGGATTTGAACCACTCAGCTGGCCATGTGGAATCCAGCCACGTCAACCACCATGCCACCAGCTGGCCCTAGTCAGTTCTGCCAGGATGCATTTCTGTTTGTTTAGGTCGTGGCTATGTCCTGAGGACCTGGAATGGTGACTGACACAGAATAGATGCTCAATATATGCTTATGGCAGAAATGAATGAATCAGAGGCGGAAGGTCAAGGATCAAGCTCTGCTAAACCCCTACTACTCATGAACAGCTCCAAACAAGGTGGCCTGAGGAAATTGGTATCTACAAGATGACCTAGATGGGCTCCTGGAGGGAATGGGGCCACCAAAAGGCTTAGGCTGGCCTTCTTCTGCTTCCTCCTGGGCTCTGGGCCAGCAAGGAGAGGGAAAGACCTGGCCCAGGAACCATATGGTCTCACAGCAGGGCCCAAGATGGCCCCGGGCCCAAGGGAAGTAGTGCTAGATAGGAGGTCGAGGATGAGGCTGGGGCTGGATTTGAGGAGAGAAATGGGTCATCTGTTACCTTGAAATCTGGTGCTTACCCCAGCAAGTTCTTGTCCCCATTCCTGCCTGGCTGAACTCACCACCCCCAGGAGGGGTAGAGGGGCCAGTCCAGCAGAAAGATCTTTGAGAATGAGGTCCATCCACAGAGGACCCAGGAAAAAAACAAAAATTCTGACTCGCAAGGCTGAACACCAGATCTAAGGCTGAGGAAGGTGAAGCATGGCCAGCTCCCAAGCACTACCTCTGTCCCCAGATGGCCCAGATACCCAGTTGCTTTGTATGTTGTGACAACAAATGGGGTACTTTACTGAGGGGACAATAAGTGAGGCTGGATGGAAGATGGAGAGGCAGATGAGTCCATAACCTCTAAATGGAAACCTCAAGGGTTGGACAAGTTCTAGGGATTTTAGGAAGATGGGGTACAAAACTCTGTGTTAAAATGCAGTACTCCTCATTCCACCCTGACCCCTATTAGCACACAGGCCTCTGTGAACAGAGACACTTGAATAGTTACATGCAGCAAAACTTTTAAAATATAATTTCAGTTGTTTGACTTTTTAGATTTCAGGGTAAGTAAGGGAGAGGGCAAAAAATTAGATGTAACTCTACCCCCAAAAGAGCCCAAGTCTTTCTTGACTCAGGACTACTCTTGCACCCAAGGATACTTGCCACGTCATACTATGTGTACCACTGAGGACAGGTACCACACTACTACGCCCTTAGGCGTACACCACCCCATTCTGTCCTGACCCCCATTAGCACATGCTAGACCCTCAAAAGGCCTCTCTGCATCTTAACTCCCATCAGTACTCACAGATTCCCCATTCATCTCTAACCCCCATCAGCATTCAAAGCCCTAACATATTGCACACTGAACCCCTAGCGTACACTCAGCCCCCTTCTAAGTAACTCCTGCCACCACATTTTTGTCCCCCACTCTGCCCAGCTTTCTGTTAGCTTCTCCACAGCACTGATTACCCCACTAACATACTGTTTCCCCCACATAACCTTACCTGTATTAGAGTGCACTTGGGGCACTCTATAGCTGACCAGCATTAGCACTCACCAGACCTTCATACTGCCTGAATTCCATTAACACAAAGTGAACCTTGCAGATGCCTGACCAGTTCTGCCCTCACTCTGCCCCCTTCATATCTGTGACCATCGTTAACACACATTCTGGCCTTTCCACTATCCTGTCCCCTCCATCAGCACAAGCTGGACCTTCATTCCACCCTGACCCCTATTAGCACACACTGGGCCTCACGCATTCAGGCCTTTTCATTAGCACACCCTGAACCTTACTGGGCCCTATCCCCAAGGACATGAACACACTGTTCTTCTTTTTTTAAAATATTTGCTATAGGGCACATGCGCGCGCACGTGCATGCACGAGGGGGGGAGGGAGAGAGAGGGTGAGAGAGAGAGCGAGCTAGTGAGAGTAAGAGCACGCGCGCATGAGAGAGCGAGCAAGCACTCCGATGGGGGATGACCACACCACAATCCCTTCTTCATTCTCCTCTTGGGACTTTGTGTGCCCAGTGTGTTTTTCAAGCCACTGGGCCTGAAACTCAAACCTCACAGTCGGTCATGCAGGATCCAGCTGCCTCAACTACCATACCACTGGTTGGCCCCCACTCTGTTCTTTACTGCCTGACCCTCATTGGTGCACACAGGTCTTCATTCAGCTCTGACCCTCATTAGAATACACTTCAGTCCTTCATGGCTCTAGTCCACTTTAGCACACCAGACCATCACATACTCCTGTCCTTTTCTCTTTTCTTCAACCTCTCCACACTGTAACCCCAATTGGTTCGTACTTGGACCCCTTAGCAATGATCTCTCTTATTACACACTAGATCTCCTCCACAGCTCTACCTACCATGAGCACTCCCTGGAAGCTAAATACACTCTAGACCCCCACGGACACACACAGTCTTCACAATATTCTCATTAGCATATCCCAGACTTCATGCTGCTCTGACTCTTCCCCAGTGGTACAAACTGAAGTGCCTCGATGGCTCTAAATCCACACTAGCAGTCACTAGAACCGCACTGTTACCCTGCCACTTCTTAGCACCTCCTAGAGGCTCACATCCTGTCTTCATGGACACATACCACCCTGAGCCTTTGAGGGCACTAAACCTCTAAAAAGTGCAGAGATACTTTCCTCATACTCTCCCACCAGACATATGGACAATTCTGATATCCAAGAACACCAGCTTAGGTCTTGCACAGCCCTGCCCCCATTACATACCCTCAGGGCTCTCACCACTCTGTCCCCATTAGCATACAGTGGGCCTCACACTACCCAGGTCTTACTACCACAGGCACACACCCTCTACAGCCATGAACCCCGTTAGCGCATACTCCACACTGGAGTCCTTCAGTTACCTGCCCTCCATGTGCACACCCTGGCCTTCACACACAGAGCACCCTCATGGGCAAACACACAGTATTAACACCATCCTGACCTTTATTACCACATACACACATCTTCCGCATCTGTGATCCCCCCAACAGCTCATCACTTGACACCTGAGTCCTTCAACTAACTGCCCTCTATGAGCAAACCCTGGCCCTCACACATGCAGTCCCCATGGACAAACACACAGCGTTAACACCTCCTGGACCCCCATCACCACACATAGGTCTTAGAGTCTTGATTCTGTAAGTACACTATCTGCTGTGCCATCTATCCTCTCTACCATCCTATCCCCTACAACACAAACTGGGCCTCTCTACAGCCATCACCCCTATTACTGTGTCTTGGAAAAGTCCCCAGACACCCTACCGTCTAGCACACACTCTCAGGTCCCT
This sequence comes from Tupaia belangeri chinensis, assembly GCF_000334495.1. Classification (NCBI taxonomy): domain Eukaryota; kingdom Metazoa; phylum Chordata; class Mammalia; order Scandentia; family Tupaiidae; genus Tupaia; species Tupaia belangeri. Next base: position 64,383 of record NW_006198298.1, read on the forward strand.
GGCCCGCCCTACACTACCCTCCTTTCATTTGCACACACTGGGCCTCAAACCTTACACAGTCATAAGGTTTTTATTACCACATGCTCCGACCCCTGCACAGTTCGGGCCCCCATTAGCAAACCTCGGGTCTTCCACCACTCTGCCTCCCATTTCCACACCCTTTGGCCCTCTGATCACCCTGCTCTCCACCAGATAGACCCCGGAAGCACCCACAGCACCTCCCATCCTAGCTCCCAGGACGGGCCCAGGGCGGGGCCAAGGTCAGGGAGGCCCCAAATGACCCCCCGTCCCGGTGCACTCTGGGAAATTCGCTGGGGGGGAGGGAACACCTGCCACCTGGGTAGCCCAGACCCCCGGAAACGCCCGGGGCTGGGGTTGGTTCGGTAGGAGGAGGGGCAGCCCCCACCCCACATCACGGGGACGCGCTCACCGGCGGGGGGGGGCGGACGACCCCCGCGGCCCCGGGGGCGCGG
>NW_006198298.1:64983-68521 GCF_000334495.1 Tupaia belangeri chinensis
CGCGGCTCAGAGCCGACTGTTCCCGGAGACGCGGCGGATCCCAGGGCCGAACAGCCAACGGCCCAACCGCCGCGCGCGCCGCGCTTCGCGCATGCGCACGCACGCGCTGGAAAGGGTGAAGTGGGAAGGAGGGGACTCACCTCGGACTGAATGTACCAAAAGACCTGTCCGCAGCGGGAGGGGGCGCGGCCATTGCGCGCCCACAGGGGAATGTGGCGCCGACCCTGGAACGGCGCCAGGGGTAAGTGTAGAAATTGTTTAGTACTCAGTTCCGATGTTGCCAGAAGTTTGCTAGCGTCGAGGTGAGCAGCAGCCAGTAACCAGCGTGCCAGCCACCACTAGCTCCCCCTATTCGGGTTCACTTGGTACATCCCCATGGTGGCAAACGGGACTTTTGCAAGGAGGAAAAAGACAGATGAGGCAGTCAGTTCTAGTTCCTTGTGCCTCAGGAGGCAGGAATTTTAAAGGTTCGCGAGAAGATGACTTTTCTAGGAGAGGCGGCCTGGATAATCATTGGCCTTAACCACATTAGATAGGACAGTCTAGCCCCGCCCAGCTGGCCCCCCCATCGCTAGCTCATTCCCACTGTGAACGTGTGCAGCCCCGCCCTTTGAGGTTGTTTCCCAGCCAATCGGATTCGCTCCCAGTGGTGAGGCCAAGCAAGAATGAAGGGCGTGGCTGGAGTGGCGTAATTTCGCCCGCCCAGCCATGCTTATGCCCGGCTTTCATTGGTTTTCACCTTCAGGGGTGTGGGCTTCTTTTTGTTCTGAGCTCGTCTCTCGCTATAGGCCGTATGTTTTACAAGGTGATTGGTCAAAAGATCGTTCAATCGGGTTCGTCCCACCTTTAACCCCTCCCATCTCCAGCGGGCCTCTTGGGGTGGAGCCCAGGGTGAAAGGCAGGCGGGCCTTTGGAGGCCGGCTCCGTTATCGCGCGTGCGCGGAACTTGGGGGCGGGGCCACCTCCCTGCCTGACGCGAGTATTTGTGTGCGCGCCGGGAATTTTCTCCGGCGTATCTCAACTACTTTATTAGCCACCGCAGTCTTACCTGTGGCTCACCTTCCCCGCCCCGTCTCCGCGGTTTTACTACTATTTTCTTTACTTATTGGGCGCTTGTTGTATTCAAGCACTGCCAGGCAAACCTAATCCCTCACTCCTCTCTGCTTGGAAAAACTACACTACCCCTAAGTCCAGCTCAAATAGCAGTAGCCTTCTAGGACATCCTTTTACTGCATCCCTGCTTAAGGGCACCCTCCAGGCCTCTTCAGGCCTCCCCTTTAGTCACCAGTTAAGGGTCATATCTGTGAGCATTTCCCAGGCCATGATGGGAGAGGAAATATTTGACTAAAAAGTCCTCACTACTGGCTAGACAATCGGGTGCATCATTTATTTGACTTCATTTCCCACTCTTTTTCCTCTAGCTCACTCCATCTTACTAGCTTCCTTCTACTTGTTCGCTAATAAGGTAGGTACAGTCCAGCCTCAGGGACTTAGTATCTGCCGTTCCATTTGCCTGGAATGCTCTTGCCCCATAACCACACGTCTCATTCTCTTTAAGTCCTTGCTTGTCACCTCTACAAAACTTACCCCGACCACCCTATATAAAAATCATTACCTGCACCATCATTCCAGATCCCCAGACCCAGTTCTAGCCTTCACCTTTTAAATAACATCAACCATTTTTTTTTCATTTTTATTTAACTTTATTTATTCATTTGTTTAATTTGACCAGAGAGGGACAGAGAGAGAGAGAGAGAGAGAGAGAGAGAGAGAGGGAGAGAAAGCAAGTTGCCAGATCCAGGACTCAAACCATGGTTGACCGTATGGGAATCCAGCACCTTTAACCACTACGCCACCTGCCGGCCCAACATCAACCAATTTCCGATATACAATTTACTTACTGTGTTCATTGTCTATCTTGGGTCTCGTTCAGCCTAGCAGAACATAAGCTGCAGGACAGGAATTGTTTCACTCACTGCTGTGTCTCAAATGCCTAGAACAGTGCCTGGTACACCATCAGCACTCAACATACATTTGCCAAATGCCTAAATGGCAAATGGTTCTAGGCAGAAAAAAGACACCTTGGTTCCACCCTGTCCTTTGTGCCACTGGCTGCAGGAGGCTCAGGGCAGTGATCCCAGCCCTGTTCGGTGAGCACTATCTGGCTAGTGTTATAGTTGATAGACTGAGTCCTATTTGGCTGGTGTTATAGTTGGTAGACGAACATGCCAGAGAAGTAAATGCAGTGTGTAAGGGGAAGGGGGACAGCACAATTAAATGCAAGCAGGATTCATGGGTGACTCAGAAGCTGGTTTTGATGGAGAAGGGTGTCAGCTACATATCAGGTATCAAGGGGATCTAGCAGTGGGGTGAATAAAAAGTGTCTGGAGACTCAGGAGCTGTCATGGGGGAGGTACAGTGAACAAGGTTTCTAGAGTACCCAGGAAGAAGCTGGGATATGGAGAAAGGGGCCAGAGGAATGAAGTCTGTGTCAAGTCTCAGCTGCTGTAATGGTGGAGGGCAGTGGACAGAGGTATGGAGTGTCTGGGGTACTGAGGACAGGAAGAAGGGGAAAGTGCTAGTGGTGGGCACATTTCTCCACTTGCTGGAGAAACCCCCACAGGACAGCCAGCATCCCCAGCAGACTCTAGAAGCAAAGCACTTCAGTCCCCAATATCCTGTTGCACAATACAAAAAGGACTATGGAAGGGATAAGGTCACTCCGACAGAATAGGCGAAGATAAAAAGAATGGTCAAGAGGTGGGCAAGGGTGTCCACTGTGTCTGGGGCCTGGAGCTAGTCCAGGAGGCAGCAGATGTGGGGACAGGCTGTGAAGGGAATCAGGCTAGGTTCATAGACAGGTTGAGCTATTTTTTTTAAAAAATTTATTTAACTTATATTTATTATTATTATTTTCATATGAGTTTTGCCAGAGAAAGACCAAGAGAGAGAGAAAGCAAGCTGCCAGGTCCGGGACTCGAACCGTGGTCGGCCATGTGGGAATTCCAGTACCTTAACACCACCACTTGCTGGCCTAGGTTGAGCTATCTGTGAAACTTGGTTTTGAGTGGAGAAGTTAAGGGTCTGGTCTCTAAGTAGAATAGAGAAATTGGTATCTGGCTAGGTGAACAGAAGAGTGAATGGTATACTCGGGCACCAGGAACAGTAGCAATGGAGGAAGGATCAGATGTGAAAGTGGCCAGCCGAACTGACACTTTACTGTCTGGAGCGCTAAGACCAGGCTGAAGCATGGCAGCTCTGCAGTCCTGGTGGGGCTGCTGTCAGCCTCCTGCCTGCTCTAACAAATGGGCACCCCCCCAGCCCCTGCAGCCAGCTCTCTTCTCAAAGGGAGGTCTAAGGATCCTCAAGGGGAGGGCAGACACACCTGTGGCCAAGGGATCAGGGTGAGGCAGGAAAGGAGCTTTTCCTCTAATGTTGTCAACCAAACATTTCTATAAAAACTGCAAAGTATGCCTGAAGGCACTGACATTCTCCAGGCCTGCAGAACTGCCTGGGCCCCCTGCAGCAGGGAAGGTAA
>NW_006198298.1:68620-77217 GCF_000334495.1 Tupaia belangeri chinensis
GGTCTGAGTACTTTCAGCCAGGTGGGAAGGGACCTCTCCAAGACAAAGTATGTCCAAGCACTGGCAGTCTGGTCATCATAGCTTTTCCTCTTCACAGAGGGGAAAGTTAGGAGGGAGAGGAGGTGGGATTTGAATCCAGCTCTAATGAATAGTCACATAGGCCCAGGTACCTGCTCTCTATGCCTCACTGGTGCCTCCATTTCTTCATGAGCAGAGGGCAGGAAGAGGCAGCAATTCCCGTTTTCTCTGCCCAGGAAACTGACAGCTGGGCTGCAGTCGAGCCCTGAGGGTTAGTCACTATTTGAACTAGACTGCTTCAGGAAGTCCCTTCTTTCCCTGGAACCAGCAGGGCAGGCCACATCTGGGTTATTAATTCTTTATTAGGATTCAGGTTCCAAACAAGGTAGAAAGCAGCGGCAAGAGGGACTCAGGGAGTGGGCTGATGAGGGAACACCAGGCTTGGCTGGCCCAACCACTGCCAGAGGTGGAAGGGGAGCCCTGGGTTGGAAGGGGTCTGGAGAGGCATGGACTGGGGCCAGCCTACAGGGGTGGGCAGGGGTCAGCGGATGGTGTATCGTACATAGGGGACCTCGACATCTTCGCCGCTCTCGTCGTTGCAGCACAGCTCAAGCACCAGCGCCCGCACATGGCGGCCCAGCTTTCGCTTCGACACACGGCTTACGATCTCTGTCATCCTGGGAATGGGGAGTGGGAGCAGAGGGTCAGGGAGGCAAGAAAGTAAGAGAGACAGGACAAATAGCCTCTTTGCCTAGGGATCCTAGGGGCCAAGGAGGTGAAGGGCAATAAACATGGGTAGAAGAGCTGCAAGTAGAGGCCCTCTAGGCCCTGTAGGGCATCCCCAAGCCTGCCCAGTGCCCAACTCACGGCTGATCCAAGCGTTCCTTGAGCTTGGCAGCTGGCATGAAGAAGGAATAGAGCATGGACACGCCCTGGGACAGCATGGTGATCTCCAATTTGTGCTCTGTCTGGAGAGGGGAAGAGGGCAGTATTGTCATGGGAGTGAAAAGGCCAGAAGTCCTCTGCATACTCCACCCCTCAGGTAGGGTGAGAGAAGAGAAAGGGTATTTACCTTAAAATAGTCAAGGAACTGTTTGAGTGTCATCTCCTCACCATTAGGCTGCAGTCCTTGGACCTCAAAGCGATCCCACAATGTCCATTCCTGGTTATAGTACTGCAAGACGAGGAGGGGAAGAGTAGCATTGGGCCAGTACCCCATCTGTCTAAGCCTCCCTACTCAAACAGACACATTAGGTCAGAGCACAACCTTTTTTTTGTTCAAAATTCCACTCACAGCCTCCATCTCACCCTGAGTAAGCACCGACCCTTACAACAACTGACAAGGCCCTACGCCATTGGAATCCTCCTAGTCTCTGCTCACCTCTTACCCCATCTTACCACTCTGCTCTGCTGACTTTGTATTCCTCAAATGTGCCACACATACTCCTTCCTCCATACCTTTACAAGACTGGTCCCTCTGCCTGGAACGTCTCCCTGAAGCCTGCAGGGCTTGTCCCCTCACCTCCAAATCTGCACTCAAATAACTTTTCAGCAAGGCCTTTCCTAACCATTCTACATTTAAAAATCCCAAACCCATACCCTCACACCCTAGTATTCTCAAGTCTTGACCGCGGTTCACGTCCTGGACCCAGTGGCTTAAAACACGCCGGGCACGTGTGCGTGCATGCCCAAGATCCTGAGAGGAGAATGGAGGAGAAGGGATTGCGGCATGACCATCCCTCCTTGGGGATGATTTCTCGCTTTCTGTCTCTATGTCTCTCTCTGTCTAGCGAGCGCATGCGCCCTATAGCGAAAACCTCTCCAAAAAAATAAATAAATAAGTTTTTTTTTTTCCCTTCCCGGTTATCGAGAGAGACTTTGTGCACACATGTGCAAGAGAGGGAAGCACCCTCCATAGGGTCTGGGTCACACTGTAATCTCCCCTTCCTCCAGTCCTGCTTGTTCAATCTTAGGTGCTTGCACACATTATCTACCAGGCTGGGGATTCTAACCCTGGTCACCACGTGACCTCTAGCACTGAAGCTCTACATGCTATTGACTCCGCCACCATGGCTGGGCTCCATTCAATCTTCTATCTCTATAAACTTGACTCTTTTAGGTACCTCATATAAGTGGAATTACATTGTTGCTGGGGACACTCAACCTGTGTGTGTTGTGGGGGGCCTCTGCCCAGGCGTAAAAGCCTTTGGCTTCTCACAGGAAAGAATTCAAGAGCGAGCCCTTGAATGAGAGTGAAAGCAAGCCTACCAAGAAAAGTGCACAGAGCAGACTACTCCATAGGTGGAGCAGCCTCATAGGAGGAGTGAGTGAACCGTTTCATTCCTTTCTCCGAGTGGAAGGGGAGAGCTATTACCTGAAAGCAAAGAGAGGAGGGCTACACCATAGGCAGGGCAGCCTTTCAAATCCTCTTTGAGTTGTTTTCTTTTCTGGTTTCAAGATCTATTTGGTGAATTTAACCTGCATACCTAAAGGGCACCTATGCACAATAGGTGCCAAATAAACACTTGAATCAATTATTGAATGAAGCAAGTAAGGCACTTTAGCATGGTAAGCACCCAGTAAATGCTGCTGCTATTACTATGTTAAGCTCTCAAGGCACAATTCAAATATCCCATCTTTTCTGAGCATTTTCATAGGCAGAGTCAGACCAGTGCTTAGCATGTAGCAGATACTCAAAACAATACGGCTAATGAATACATGCATAAGAGGTGTACAAAAGGAGTAGGTACACATCAACAGAAACCCTCGCCTAGTGATGGGGTATGATACGAACCAGAGCCAGCTCTACAGACACACCTGCCCACAAACCCACCTCCCGATATAGGCCCCCACCTGGTGACGTGGTGCAGCAAGGGGTTCAGAGAAGCCGAAGAAGGGCAGGGCCAAGTTGAGGAAACCATTCTTGTAGGAGTCAAGCTGTCGGTGCCCCTGCACTACCTTGTACAGCTCCAGACACACAAGGCCAACCACGGCTGCTGTGGTTGTGGCAATGGCTGGGATGATCTTCCCTGCAATCAGCTTGCTCTGTGAGACAGAAAGGGACCAAGGGAGGCGATAATCATGTTACAAGAGGCTCAAAGTCTACAGAAGGGGCCAAACTTGGGGAACTCCAGCCTAGGAGTGGGTAGAACATTGGGTCTAGATTCCCCTTACCTTGTGGCGGTCTGCAGGGGGAATGTCATAGTTTTCTGCTCGGAGGTTGGATGCAGCCACGATGAAATCCATATGGAAGTTGCTATCATCATCCTGTTATGAATGGAGAAAGATAGTGGGGGCAGGATCAGATGAGGAAGAGGCTTCCTGCCTCTAGGGACATAAGTATCCTCCACTGCAATCACCTGTTGGACCCTCCCAGGTCACAAAGAGATGGCTGGGAACACCTACTCATTCAGAGTCACGTGGCAGGTCCCATGATCTGATAACTTATAAAGGCCCGGGGCTGGCTTCAGATCCCCAGAGACCTATTCCTTCCAGCCCGTCCATGTTCATCCCACCCCGCTGCCCTACACAGGGCCCCTAACCAGCACCTTCTCAAAATCAATAGGGTACATCTTGAATCCAGGGAGCTTGTCTGGGCTGGGCAGTGTGGCCTTAAGCTCCTCTAGACGGCTGTCATCTGCACAAAGAGAAGGACACCATCAGCCCTTTAGATCCCAGGTCAGGGTCTGAGGTGGAAATGGGAATGTGGGGTGGAACAAAAGGTATTCTAATGGATTTAGAAAGGTCAGACATCCTGGGAGAAAGAAGGGAGAAAGGGGAGAGGTAGAGCAGGGGAACAGGGTACAAACTTGAACAAGACAGAGAATGAGGTACAGGATATCAAGAGAATGCTTTCTAGAGATACTACAGAACAAAAATGAAGACATTAGGAGGAAGTGCAACTGAAGAAATCAAGAACAGAGGTCATCACCTTGGGGAGAATGATGGAGGGGAAGATGGGGAGATACAGATGGGAAAAGATATATGGAAGGGATGTTGGGGGAAACATAAATATACAGGGAAAATATAGATGGGGAGATAAAAAAAGGGTATGAAGAAAGGAATGAGGGTATATATGGAGGATGAGGCAGACGGGAAGAAATATATAAGGAGAAAGGTAGCAGAAACTTATGGAGGAGACTAAGGGAGATGTGGAGGGAAAAATGAGAGGAAATACACAGAGAAGACCATGAAGGGGTAGATGCTTCAAGATGTGGACATGAAGGGAGAGATGAGAGGAGATGTATGGAAGGTATGTTGCGGGGGGGGTGGGGGGTGTTGCTGGGGGGGGGGGGGGGTGGCAGAGCAACAGATACATTACAGACACAAAGAAGGGAAGGGGGTCAGTACACTATGCCCAAACTACAGAGGGTAATCCCAGGATGACAGTGACATGCAGAAACATGGGGGCAGTGGTATAGATAGGAGATGGAGAAGATCTAAGGGGAAATCTGGAAGGAGATGAAGCAGGCAAAAAAAAAGGAAAGAGACCATTGGTGGAAAGCATACCCCTGAGATGAACAATCAAGAAACAGAGAAAGAATAAAACCAAGGCAAATACACACAGCAAGAGAAAACAAACAGCTTACTCCCAAGGGCCAGAGAGTGGGAAACAGAAGGCAGGAGGGAGAGAATTCGCCCCAGTGCTCTCCATGTCACAGTGGAAAGGAGGCTCAAAGGAAGGAGTAGGTAAGCTTCAGACCTGGGTCCCAGAGCAGAGCAGAGCTGGGGCAGAGGACTGGTCGGGAGGATGGACCAGGCCGGGGATGAATGAGGGCAATGACTCCTGGCCAACTGGCCCAACCCCCTCACCAACAGAGGCATTGGCGCTCTGCAGCTCCTGGTCAGAAACATGGATCTTGACGCCAGACTTGGGGGTGAACTCGGGAACCTGCACAGATTGCAGGAGTGTGGCCACAGCAGCTCGGTCCCGAGAGCCTGTCAGCCCGTAGGTCTGGGCAAACAGGTTGGCAGCAGCCATCACGTAGTCCAGGTGCAGGGGCTGGGAGAAGGCAGGGCAGGCAGGGCAAGCACATCAGCCCTCGACTCGGGAAACTGCCCCTTCCTTCCCACCCGCCCACCTTCACCTGACCCAGGAGAGTCCAGAGAAGAGACTTATTTTGTTGACATCGAAGGTAAGTGGGTGTGGACAGCGCTTAGGCCCAGACCAGAATGGGGCTCCTGAGCTTGTGAGCTAAAAGATGGAAAGATTTTTGAGGAGCAGGACCTGAGAGTGGAGGCCTTTCTGACAATCCTGACTCTTCAACTCTAACCTTTGACATGCCTTGTACCCTCATTATCCCTACTTGGCACTTGAATGGGGCTGGAATTGGCCACAAAAGACCCAGGCTAAGGTGGACTAGGGGGGACCCGGCCAAGGAAATAACTAGCCATTCCTGGGCATCTGCTCTGTGCAAAACACACAGCCACTTAAGAAACTCCTATGGGTTAGCAGATAATGTAGTAACTTAACGTTAATAAACACTAACTCATCCTTACAAACTCACGTGAGAGAGGTACATTGCTATTACTTCTACTTCACAAGTGAGGAAACAGATGCAGAGAGAAGTCTGGTGACTTGAACTGAGTTGGATCAGAGCTGGGATTTGAACCCATGTTAATTCCTGTGCTCTTAAATCCTGAATTCCTCCCCTGAAGCCCGTTAGCCCTGACTGGAGTAAAGTCTGACTCAGCCCCTACCCACAGGTAAGGAAAACATAAACCAAGTCTCCTGCTTGAAGGAAAGGAGACTGGGAAAAATAAGGCAGGCTGAATCCTTCTTCTGAGATCCCAAGCCTCAGGGCACCTGCCACACCTGGACTAACTGGGAGGAGCCATAGGTGGCTCCCATCTCAGCACAATGCATTCTGCCAGTGGACCCAACAGGCTGGCATTACCTGGTCAGGAGGGAAGTTGTGCAGCAGCTGCCGGATGTTGTTAGAGTACTGGGTGTGCCAGTGGTGGCAGGCCCAGGTCACACAGTCGGCCCAGGTCTGTGGTCGCTGCAGCACCAGGCTACGCTGCACAGCCTCCAGCACCTCCAATGGCTGGGTGCCTGCCAGCCGCAGTGACCGCTCCACAAACTTGGGGTCTCTATCAGGAATTGGAGTGGCAAAGGCAGGATTACACAGTGGCCCTAGGAGTGGGCTCCAGGGCATTCCCACTTTCTCCATGAAAGCTAGTCCTGACCCCCAGCAGTGTGAGGCCTGGGCATTCACTGCTTTATTTGTGAGTGTGCCTGGTGCGGCATGTTCCACTGGTGAGGAAAGCAGGCAGGAGGCCTTGGCTTGCCACAGGGGATAGGGCGAGAGGGCATCTGAGTTACTCACGTAAGGTACTGGTTGACGTTTTCTGCCGGCTGCTTAAAGAGTCCTTCAAACTCATCCCGAGCCCACTGCAGACAGAGCAGACCAATTATGTGGGGCACAGGTTGACAACAGGTTTCCACAGGCATTAGGAAGACCCTCAGTGAATAAAGCAACAGGAAGCACAAAGCTACTCTAAGAAAGGAAGATCCCTCCCAACCACTATTCCTCAACCTTCTCACTCCTGGTATCTTAATTAAAAAAAACAATGAGCCCAACCTGGGCAGCAGTTATACACCAGTGTGAATGAGAAAACATTTATTCTTAAGAACTGTGTACCTTGGGGCCAGCAGATGGTGTGGTGGTTAAGGGCAAGGGCACTGGACTCCCACATGGCCGACTGCAGTTCAAGTCCCAGACCTGGCAGCTTGCTCTCTCTCACTCTGACTCTGTCCCTCTCTGGCCAAATTGAAATTTAAAAAAAGTAAATAATTCTTTTTTTTTGTTTTTATTTTTGGGGAGGTTTTTGCTATAGGGCACGTGCGCTCACCAGACAGACAGAGAGAGACTTAGAGACAGAAAGCGAGAAATCACTCCCCAGGGGGGATGGCCATGCCACGATCCCTTCTCCATTCTCCTCTCAGGATCTTGGGCACGCACACACATGCGCCCAGTGTGAGTTTAAGCCACCAGGTCTGGGACACGAACCACGGCCGACTATGTGGGAGTCCAGCGACATAGCCATTACACTAACTGCTGGTCCCGATAACTCATTTACAAAAAAAAAAAAAGAGGAAGAACTGTGTACCCTATCTAGGTCCATCAAAACTTGATAAAAAGGAAAATAAACCTGAGCTGGCCCCATGGTGCAGCGGTTGTTGTGGATAGAAAGATGGATCCCACATGGCCCCTCAGTTTAAAACTTAGCACTGGTGGTTTAAAAAATATACCAGTTGCATGTGTGTGTGTGTGTGTGCCCAAAATCATAATGAGAAGTGGAGGAGAAGGATTGTGATATGACCATACTCCACTGGGGACTGCTTTCTCTCTCTCAAGAGTGCACACAGGGACTAGCAGGTGGCATAGTGGTTAGGTGACTCCCACTTGGCCAATAATGGTCCAAGTCCTGTACCCGGTGGCTTGAAACTCATGCTGGGTGCATGTGTGCCCACGATCCCAAAAGGAAAAGGGATTGCGATGATGCCCTCCCTGCTAGGGGGTGATTTTTCACTTTCCTTCTCACCGTCTCTCTCTCTAGCAAGTGCACACGCCCAAAGGGAAAACCTCCAAAGAAAAAAAAAAAAAAAAAAAGTGTGCGCACAAATACATGTGCCCTCTGACTATAAAAAAGGGGAGGGAAGCGCGCTGGTGCTATGAATAGGGTGGCAGGATCCCACATGGCCAACTGCAGTTTGAATCCTAGAACTGACAGCTTCAGAAACATACCAGGCACATGTGTGTGTGCAATCACAAAATCCCAAGAGGAGAATGGAGAAGGGATTGTGGCATGGTTGTCTCCATGGGAGGAGTGCTTTCTCACTTATCCTCTTTCTCAGGGCTTTGCCCTCTGAGAATTCCTACAACAGTAAATACTGTCATCAGTGAGGTGGCATGGAATATAAAATGTTAAAGGATCCAGGTTCAGATTTCTACTCTGCCACATCTGCCCTCATTCTGTTGATTTGAGACATATGTACTACCACCTTCACTGGTGTGTCTTCCTCTCTATAACACATACTGTGTTAGTAAATACTTACCTTGTGGGGCTGCTAGAAGGAATGAGTAAATACATGCATTTAAAGCTTACTTTAAAGTATATTAGATACATAATGCTCAGTGCTTTAAAACAGCCCCATGAGGTAGATGCTGTCATGCCTATTTTACAAAAGAGGAATGTGAGGCACAGAGAGGTTAAGCTCAAGGTCATGCATAGCCTACTAAGACTGGGGTAGACACACAAATACAAACACAACCCTGGAACCACAGGGTCAAAAGGGAAAATGACAAACAGAACTGTTTATTTCCTTTTCTTGTGTTGCTCCCAACTCCATGTCTATACCAAACATCCTGAGTGCTTTGGCCTCAAACACTGCTTGAAAAAATACCCTTAAGTTCTAGGTGTGTTCACTTTGTAAAACTTCAGCAACGATAAGTACACTGTTCTGCATGTATGTGCTTTGCATGCATTTTGAGTATCAGCTGGGGAAACCTGAATATTAGAGACAAATAACTGAAAGTGACTGTTCAGCATGAACATTTTGTTTTTGTTAGAAA
>NW_006198298.1:77305-78891 GCF_000334495.1 Tupaia belangeri chinensis
AAGGTGGGGGGGGCGGGCGGGCGGGGGGAGCATATGGGTGTAGGTGTGCTGCTGACATCTAGTGGGTAGAAGCCAGTGATGCTGCAAAACATCCTAGGCTACACATAGCTCCCCTCATAACAAAGAAATAACCAGTTGCAAATGTCAATACAGGTTGAGCATCCCTAATCCAAAATGTTCCAAAATCTAAAACTTTTTGAGCACCAACACAACACAAGTGGAAAATTACACTCCTGGCTTCATGTTACTATTTATAATCAAAATGCTATAATACAAAAATACTACACAAAATTACCTTCAGGACACACATATAAGGTATACATGAAACACATGTTTAAACTTGGGTCCTGCCCCAAGATACCTTAATATGTATATGCAAATATTTCAAAATCTGAAATCCAAAACACTTCTGGTCCCTAGAATTTGAGATAAAGGACATATCACCATAAGGTTGAAAAACCTTATTAAATAGGAACATCTCCTTACTCTATAGAGGCAAGCTGAAATAGTAAAGTGTTGTGATGTCCATGACATACTCGGCTAAAAGAAGAAAAAACTATATAAATCTAAGGAGAAAATGTGGCAAAATATTAACAATCATTAAGTCTCAGTGAGGGCTGATATTTGAGCATTCACCAAAATATCCTTTATACCTATCTACATGTTGAAAAAATTTCAGAATAAAGTTAAAAAATATATGAGTCACTTTAAACCTAGGCTGCCAGATGGAAAGTGAGGGGGGGAGGTTTGGAGAGAAGGCACACCTGATGGTTAGGTATGTGGCACCTGAAGGCCAAGGACCTGTTGGCCGAGAGGTCTGAATGTCTGCCCTTAATCCCTTTCAGCTATAGCTGATCACCTGCAGGGTGTGCTCGATGGCATTGGGGAAGTTCTTCAGGGTACAGATGGGGATGGACTTCTCAGGAGGATCCTGACTGGAGCTGTATGACTCTGTCAGGAAAGGGATTACCACTTGCACATTGCCCTTGGTGCCCAATGTGCCTGACTCCAGCAGTGGCTTCCGGTAGTACACGCAGCGGCGATCCATGTACATACCTGTGGGGTGGTAGGGGGGTGCCAGAGTGAGAGAGTGTCAGGAAAGGACAGGAAGACAGGCAGCCCTGATGCACACACAACTCAGCTCTGGACCTCCCTGCCCGCATCCAAACTCACGGGCATCCACGTTGTCTAGAGCATTGGCCACTCCATCCAGGTTTTGGAAGAAATCGTCGTCATAGATGCGTTCAGTATCAGGACCCACACGGTTCTGGTGACTTGTCACCCGTATGTGTGGATTCATCTGGTGCACAGCTGCAGCAGCTGTGTCAGACTTTAACTTCTGTGGGGGTGGGGAGGTGTGTGAGAGGGTGAGGTTCCAGGGTGGGGATGAGGGAACAGAGCTCAGTTATTTGTACATTCACCAAGCAAATATCTATACAGAGTTATCTTCCTGAGGACTACTTATTTAATTTGGGGAAGAATCAGGCCCCGAGTTTGGAAGGCTCCCTGGTTTTTAGCAGGGGACAGTCTATGACAATGCCACATGATTAGAGGTAAGACAGAAGTGGTAGGGGCTCAGTGGAAAG
>NW_006198298.1:78922-82554 GCF_000334495.1 Tupaia belangeri chinensis
GACAGGCACACATTGGAGACAATGAGCCCAATGTCTGTTCGTTTTCCTACCCAACATCTACCATTCTTTCAGGCAACGGGTTCACATAGCTTCTCTCAAATGGAACCAGGATATGAACACATGGATAAGCAGGATCTTTTCAAAAGAGGGCGCTCTAGGTTCTCACACCCTTCAAGTCTGCAGAAATGAGGCCTTCTTTAATCATGGTAACCAAAACTGCAAACCAACCTTCCTAGCCAACCCAACTTCCCTTATTCTGTCTGTTGTTTCCTTTGCAGAACACTCATCTACATTAATGCTGCTAGCATTAACACTGAAACACTGGGAACTGTATCATTTCTACTTGTTACTGTATGTCTCCTCCCCACACATACATTAGAATCTTTGGATACAGTATCCCAACTAACTAGAACAGCACCTACCTCAGTATTTGATGAATAAACAAACAGATGATAGCAAAAGTGACACTGAGCAGGCAAAAATGACACTGCTCCCCATAGGCTGCCCAGATTTGTACAGAGTGAACTACAATCCTTGGAAAGGCCTGCTTCTGAGGTTGGCCCTTAGCTGGAGTCTAACAACTTGGATTTTGTGAAGGTTCCCCCCACACCCCTACCTGCTGAGAGTGGTTCACCATGCCTGAATTGTTGCTCAAACAACATGGTTTATGCCAAACACGTTCTTTCCTTCTAGAAGTCTGGAATTCTGTTGTGTGCCTCGGAGGGTGCCCACATGACAGCCCCCAGTGAAAAACCTTTGGTGCTGATTCTCTAACAAACTTCTTAGGTTGGCAACATTTCACATGTGTTGTTACATTTGTAACTGGGGAACTAGCTCATCCTGTGCATCTTCTGCACAGGAGGGGACTGGTAGAAATTTGTGCCTGGTCTCCCCCGGACTTCCCCCAAGAGCCCTTCCCCTTTGCTGATCTGTTCTATGTGCCCTTTCCTGTAATAAAGTATAGCCCTGAAGATGACTGTATTGAATCCTCCTAGCAAATCATCTCACTTCCAAGGTGGTTTCGGGGACTCCCAACATACTTTCCCAACCAACACTGATAAGAGATCAGGGAAAAAGGAAAAAAGGAGATGGAAAATGGTTAATTCCGTGGAAGGATACTCAATACATGTTTGTTGAATGAATGACAGAGAAACTGAGGGGAGGGGGAAGGGCCTAAGAAAAGACCTCTGCCAGAAAGAATGGGAATAAAAATAAATAAATAAATAAATAAATAAAATAAAATAAAAGATGGGAGGAAAGTAAGATGAAGTAGCCCTAGTCCCTCTTTCAACTCACCGTAACGTCCCAGGGCCGGAACAGAAACTGTCGATTCAGGTTTGACTTCTCAATGGTGTCCATGTCTGTGACGACAATCTCTCCGCCCTCCCCACAGCCCAGCCCAATCATGGCAAAGTTCTTAAGCAGCTCACAGCCGATGGCCCCCGCACCCACCTAAAAGGCAGGCGAGGAGAGAAACAGAGGCTAGTCAGGGTGATGCAGATTAGTGTAAAGCTGCCCATCACTTCTCACTGCCCCTGGAGCCAGCAGGAGAGGGGGAGAGCGTTGACGCGGGAAAAAAAAAGTTGTAGAACATCTTCAGGTGCCAGGACTATGAGGAATGACCCAGAGTCATCTGAGGAAGGAGGCAAAGAGGAGGGAACAGGAATGTTGTCCTTTGAGGTAATGAACATGGGGCAGGGGATAGGACACAGACATACACACCAAAAGGCCCTCCCTTGAGATGCCAGAGGCCCCAGAAGAGGTGGCC
Source organism: Tupaia belangeri chinensis (assembly GCF_000334495.1). Classification (NCBI taxonomy): domain Eukaryota; kingdom Metazoa; phylum Chordata; class Mammalia; order Scandentia; family Tupaiidae; genus Tupaia; species Tupaia belangeri. The sequence continues at coordinate 80,691 of NW_006198298.1, forward strand.
AAGGCAGGGGAGCTGAGGGTAGCAGGGCAACAGGTCTGCAATGAGCTCACTCACCAGGAAGTACTTCTGCTTGCCCAGTTTCTCTTGGAGGTCTGAGCCAAATACAGCCACCTGTCCGTCATAACGGTTCTGGCGCTAAGAAATGCCAAGAGAAGAGGATCAGAGAAGGGGCCTCCCTGGAAATGCCCCAATAATGCCTTCCTCACAGGCCCACTCACATACCGGGAGGCACTTGCTCTCTGTGAGGGCCTCTTTGTCCTCGGGGAGACACTCAAGGGCATCAAAGTACAACCACTGCATGATGGGCATAAACTTCCCAGAGCAGGCCTAGGGAGGAAGAGAAGAAGTGCTCAGTGGTTAAGGAGCCTGATGGGGCCAGATAGCAGGAGATGGAGCTGAAGAGGCATTTGGCCCTAACCCCTGCCCATACTGACCTTCATGACCTCCTGGGCAGCCAGGCCCCCAATGAAGGCGTTTATGGAAGCCAGATCCCCAGCCGCCACAAATGCCAACTTCCGGATAAGGTCCTCATCCAGGTTGTCCTGCTGCACTGCTGGAAGGGCTCGAGCATTAATGGCCTGTGCCAAGGCCAGCAATTCTGCTGCATCTTCCTGGTGGGCCAGAAGAACCAAGAGAGTACCTGTCAGGCCACCATCGGGGGAGGGAGAGTGCACAGGTAGCGGCATGGTGGGCATTCACTGCCTGTACCGGCTAGACATGCGAGGACGCACGGTTCCCCCGCTTAGCCACTCACCTCATTGCGGGGCCGAGGTGGCCGGTTGTGCTGAGCACAAAACTGGTGGAGGGCCTGGAAGCCAATGTGCAGCTGGGCAGGGCGGGAGTACTTGGCAAAGTCTGTGACCACAAAGTCAGGCTCTGCCAATGAGGCTGGCAGGGATTTCTGGGGAAGACAGGATAGCAGAATCAGAAGTGAAGAATGCAGAACTTTCAAATGCCTAAAACCACCACCACTCCAACAACACACGGCCCAGACCCCAACTCACAAAGCTGATCTTCTTAGGTACTTTAACTTGACTGACGATGCCTCCGCGGATGTAGTCGGAGAAGTTGGAGGTGTCACAAATGCTAAAGGTGTAAGGACCTATGGTAGAGGGAAAAGCTGTAAGTCTACTTATCTTCCCTCTGATCCATGACACCCGCAAAATGAGGAAACAACCATCTCTGTCTAATCCAGCTCAGACATCATGAACCATCTCCTCTGGCAGCAGATTGCACTTGGACGTCAGAAACCATCTCCCCTCTGCACCAGACTGAACTCAGACCTGTGTCCTTGTCCACACTGAAGACCTTCTCTGTTCCCTATCCAAATCAGCTCAATCACAAGTGCCTCTGATCTGCTCTGTTCCATCACCAGAGAGCATTCCCCTCTCCACTCAGACATCAGGGACCCACTCCCCCAGGAAAAGCGCCTCTCCCCAATGCCCACTGGCTCTGATTGGATCCCAGAGGATTGTGTCTCCAGTTCACCTCAGACAACCAGGATGTGTCTCCCCTCACTCTGAACCCAGGGGCATATCTCCTCCCTTCAACCCCCTGGCCAGAGCCCAGGAACCTATCTCCTAGCACCCCTCTGATCCCTCATGGCCCTGGCTCACCCAGGACTTTGATCTCTATGGGCTGATTTCCGTTGAGTTCGATCATGCCCTGTACTTCTGAAAAGGAGACAAAGTCGCCACTCTCAAACCCATGTCGGGCCTCATCCAGGCAGGTAACCACACCGGGGTTGTCCTGGTTAAAGGAGGAGTGAGCCTCAGAGCAGGCTCAGGGGGCCAGAAGCAGACGGGAAGGACTGCCACTGCCCATCCGCCTGCCAGAACCCCTGAGGCTGCTCTGCTCACCTTGG
>NW_006198298.1:83921-94753 GCF_000334495.1 Tupaia belangeri chinensis
GGAAAGGCTGCCCACTCCCCATCCCCCTGCCAGAACCCCTGAGGCTGCTCTGCTCACCTTGGTGACCATAGAAACCATAGCACTGAGCGGCTGCTCCCCGTTGGAATCTGTGAGGACCATTTCCTCTCCAAAGTCACAGAAGAGCTGCCTGTAGAGGGAGGCAACAGGGCTGAGGCCCCAAGCCCCACGTACACAGACCCCCACACATCCCTCAAGATGAGGTGAACACTTGCTAAGGGAACTCTGCCCATCCCTGCTGGAAGCTCGCAGCACTCGTGCCCCGTGGAGAGAGGTGAATAAATATGTAGAACCCAAACCCCACGATGAAGGTGATGAGAGCCCGGAGGTCATGGCCTGGGCCTGGCAGGGGTTGGGGATGGTACTCACCCAAAGAGGCCCCGTGTGTCTGCCACTACTAGCTTGATGCCACGGCTGTGACAGAACTCGCCCACTCGCAGCTGGTCCTCCAGGGGGGTGTTGGTGAGTACCACCACCTGTGGAGAGGCAGAGGGTCATGCTGAGGGCTTACTGTTGGGAAGAAGGAAGAGAACAGGGAAGAAAGCTGGTGTGGAGGGCTCAGGCATCCCTGAAGTAGCAATGTCTAGACTTTGCCAGGTTGGTCCTCCTTAGCAACAGAGTACCTGCCGTGTGTGTGTGAGACTCTGCGAGGGTGAAGCTCAGTGCAAAGTGAATCCCTGAACCATGTCAGGAGAGTAGAAAGGGGTTAGCTGGAAGAATAATTTGGAGAACAGCTGAGTCACTTGTTGGACAAACACCCCCCTGTTGCCTATGGGCCTGCCATGCCCTGTGAGGCGTGGGAGGAGCAAAACCCTATCCCTAGCCAAAGTCTGAGCTCACTCCTACCACACCCACCTGCTCCCAATTCTCAAGACCACACCTGCTCAGCCACAATCTTTGGGACTTTGCTCCCCGCCTGAAGGCCCTCCTACTCAGCAGGGCAAGTCCTGACACCTACGATGGGGCTCAGCACCGTGGTTCTCTGGTTCACCCTAGGACAGGATCTCAGCTCCCACGGTTCCTCTTTCTGGCCCAGACCTTCTAATGAACACACACTTGTATAGCCCTCGTCATAGGCCAGCTGCTGTTCTATGTACTTCACCCTCACAAAGACCCTATGAATTCAGTTCTGCTACCTACACGGTCTATAATCGAGAACACCAGGGCACAAGAGCTCTAGTGACCTCCTCAACTTGAAGTCATTTTGGCAGAGACAGAGCCTCACAGCTGCCATGCGGTGCTGTTAGTGCATAGCTCCCCTAGAAGAGGCAGGGCCAGGCCCTCTAGCTGTCTTGTCTAGGCTCCCATAGCATGAAGCCTGGAACCCAGGGGCAGTCCATTAAACAAAAATTGAACATCAAACAAACCAGTGATGGGCTCTGAGAGAAATGGGCAGGGAGCTGGGTGGAGCCCAAAGGTACCTGGAAGCCGCTAAGGAAGTCTTCCACAAGGGGACCAGTGTAGGCAGTGACAGGCACGTAGCTATTAAGCTCAGCAAGGCGAGGTTGTGATACTTCAGCCCGGTTTTTGCCGATGTCCTCCTCCCGCAGATAGAACTGCAAGGGGGTGCAGTAGGTAAGAAGTAATGTGGCTGCAGTACCCACAGGGCCTGGTGCCTCATTGAGGGGAAGGGAGTCAGGAAGAGGTACCTGAGAAGAGAGGTCAGCCCACTGGGCAGTGCCCTGGTCATGTAGTGTGACAGCCTTGACCCCTCCAAGGATGATGTTCTTAGCGATTTCCACGCCCAGGCCCCGCAGTCCTGACACCAATACGCTGGATGTCTGGAGCCGCTTCATTGCCTCATGGCCCAACACATACCTGCCAGGTCAAGAGCACTCCAGGTCAGGGCCTGACCCCCATCCCTCTCCTAGATCCCCCTCCAACCTCTCAGCCTGGTCTTGGCCCTACTTACAGCTGCCGGGAGTAAAGGCCCTCGTCTATGTCTGCTTCACTGCCGTTCTTTGCCATTCCCTAGGGAGGATAAAGAACAGGTTTAGGAGACATGCGGGAGTGCGACATAGACAAATGGTAACACAAAAGACTTTCCCACCCAGCACCCCACTAGCCAGTCTCCAGGGAGAAGACACTCACGTTGGTTGGCACTGAGGGCACTTCAGACAACACGGACTGGGCAGGGGAGCAGTTAGAACCCGGCTTTGGTTCAGGCCCGGACACGCGACGTTTCTTGGACAGCGGCGAGCTGGACATCTGAAAGGAAGGAGGAGGGTCAAAGGTGAGTTGGGGGCATATAAGTTTTTCAGGTTGGTGGTGCCAACTATGGGGGAGAAGGAAGACTTAAACATTAGTACACCTATTTTACAGAAGATGAGGTAGGCATGGAGAAGTGAGGTGATTTGCCCAGGTTCACAGAGCTGTCAGAGCCAAGATCTGAACCCAGGCAGTCTGGCTTGGAAATCCATGCCACTGACCACTGAGCCATTTGCCTCTCCCCAGCCCAGGATAATGAGGGGGAGGTCAGAACAGGGATGGAGATTCAGGACAGACCTAGTTTCAAACCTTGACCCTGCCACTCTGACAGGTATCACTTAAGCCCCATTGACCTCAGTGTCCTCACCTGGAAAACAGGAGTGATAAGACCACTTATCTTCCCCCAAGGGGTAGTAGAAATGAGAAATAACAGACTACAGAGCCTGGCACAGAGCAATAACAGGCAGCCACTCTCCTCTCTTTTAATCTGGGGATGGCCGGGGCAGGGACGGGGAGGTGCAGGAGGGAAGCTAGTGTTACTCAACACCAGGGTAGCATGGTGGCAGGAGATACCTTGCTGAGAACCCAGTCTCCAGATGGGACCAGGGAGGGGGAAAACAGTCCAGGCCAATAAAAGAGATTATAAGAGAAAAGCTTTTCTTTTCCCAAGCTTTGTTTGCAGTAGAATCCCTTCAACAGGATGACAACAATGGTGAGTGAATACTTACAAGGATTTCTCCTCATGCCAGATGCCATACGCTACCAACCTTATGAGCCCTGTCTCACTCATCCTCAGAGGTTTGGACTACTATCGACAATATCCCCTAACTCATACTGAGGAGGGGAAAAACTCACTCAGGGATGTTTGGGAACTTGACCAAAATTCCCACAGAGAGTGACTGAGCTGGGATCAGCCCAGGATCTGCTGACTCTGAAGCCCAGGCGACCTCCTCCCAAGTGTGATCAGGTTTCATCCCCTCAATGGCCCTGACCCTGCAAGGCAGGGTTTAATGTCCTTGCCAAACAAGCAAACTCATGAAGTCAAGTAACTTGCTGAGGGTCACACATTAGACCCCGGAGACAGAACAATACAGTTTGCTGGAGAAATCAGGGATGGAGGGTGACTGGATCCTCCATCAGGACCCAGAATGACTTCCCCTCAGACTTGATGCTCCTCTGAGCACCGAGTCTCTGCTTACATTCAAGTCTGTTTCCACAGACCCCCTACACCGAATGAGCCATTTCTGACACCCAGTCACACCAACCACCCTCAATGTATGCAAGATTCTGTCTTGGCACCTTATCACACTCTAGCACTAACGACGATGTGACAAGAGCTCCTCACCATCTACCAAGAGCTTACTGCCTGTCAATCACAAGGTAAAAGGCTTTGTCTAATCCTAACAATGCCCATGAACCATATAACCCACATCACAAGTAAGAAAACAAAAGCTAAGAGAACGCCATTCACTTGCCCAGCATCATGCAGCTGGTCAGGGACTGTTTGCCGAATGCGTCCTAGGTGAACAGGGGCCCAGCTCAGAGGGCTAAGGTATGAGGGGGTGAGGGAGAGAGAATGAGAGGAGGCAGGAGGCTGTCTAGGGCCCGTGAGTCAGATAGCAGTATTGCTGGGGATGTTCAGAACCAACCTGGGTATGAAGAGGCTTGGGGAGTTAGCAGGGAGACAAAGGCAAATCACATTTTCCATTTGGTGACACTCTGGCCCAGGGTAGGAATCTCATTTCCTCTGAGCCCCATTTTCTCCAAAAGCTGGGGCAACTGGAACTGTCCTCAAGAGGTTGCTGAGTAGGTTCAAGTCAAGGTCTGTAGTTCGAACCCAGTGACCTGAAGACAGGAGTTCCTCCCTGGGCGCCTGCAGTGGCCTCCACTACTTATAGTTATCTCCTTGCTTTGTCACTGGTTGTCTCCTCACTCTCTAAATCAAAGATGATACAAGGCCAGAGAGTGCTTTAATATCAGATGTTTCCCTTCTGGAATACTTGTGCTAGCAGTAAGGGCTTCAGCAGGTTGGGATGACTGCTCAAAAGTGAACTTCAAATGCATGATTGCAAGGGTATGAATAGCCCTGTCTGATGGCAAGCAAAAAGGGTAGAAACCCTGGAGAGGAGCTAGAATATCCCCCAACCCCAGCCAAAAAACAAAAGCTTGCTATATCCCTTCTCCCTCAAGGCCCCTATTAGAACACATACACTGTGGACTGCTAGGCAACACTAACTGGGGCTTAGACAGTTTCACAACTTACCTGGGATCTCCAAACTGATGATTCTGAAGTCTGAGCACTCTCCACCCCCAAATCAGAGACGAGGGGTTGAGGGAGGGGTTTCAGAGCAGCAGGCATAGGGTCAGATGGAGAAGCCAGGGCATACAGAATGGATGCTGGGCCTGTCAAGCTTCCCTGGGAAGAATTAACTGACAAGCCCTTGGGAGTGTGGGAGAGGGAAGGCAGAAGGGGTCCTCTTAACCTAAGGAGACTCCAGGAGCAGGGAAGAGGATGTTAGAGGTTCTGGGGTAGACAAGGGTGTTAGGAAAGACTCAAATCTGGGCCTCTGCTAAAGGATCTTTTTGGAAATTACAGTGGAGGCCCCTAAAAGCTGCAAGGAGGTAGGAAGACAGTTGCCAGGCCCAAAGGCAACTGCACAGGGAGTGGGGAATTCTAGAGTCAGAGAGGTTGCAGGAAGATGTTAGGGTCTAGGGTGTCGGATATTCTCCATCAGAAGGATGCAGGGGCCCCAAGGGTCTGGCAGGCAGAGATATGTCCCTGACGCTGATGGGATGCTGAGCGACCAGGAAAGGTCTGAGGACAGACCCTTTGGAGGGGTGGGGGGTGGATTTCTGATGTAGCACAAAGGCCCTGTGTCACTCTTTGACATGATATGGTAGGGACCATGGCTGCTCTGAAGGGGAGGAAAGGTGGAAACTGAGCCCAGACACTTCAGGCCTTAAAAAGGTTAGTAAGTAAATACTGGCTAAGTCCCCAGTCCCCAAGAGAGGTTGGGTTTCTCTGACCAATTACATGGACGCTGGGGAGAGTAGACACTGAGAAAGGGTTTCTACTCTGATGGAGGACCAGTGGGTCTGCTGGGGGAAGAGACATCTGACAATGATACTGGAGTCCTGCATCAAAACGGTTCCTCCCTGACCTCTGACAGGGGAGATGCTGAAGCCTGTAAAAAGCTGTCTCTGGAAAGAATGCTGGGAACATGAAAAAGGGGTAAATTCTCTAGGAGTAGATAAAGTCTTCAAGCAAATTCTAGGACTTGAAGGAATCTCTCAAGGCAGATGTCAGGAGGGCATCTGTAATGAAGACACGTTAGGACTAGGGTGGGGTCAGGAGACCTGAAATGTGTGGAAGGGGTTTCTGACAGGAGGGCCAGGTCCAGATGGCCTTGCACAGGGTCTACCCCTTGGAAGCACTGAGGGCAGACAGCATGTGGCAGTTGAAAGAAAGAGCCAGAGATTGGAGAGAGTTCCGATCGGAGACACAAGGTTCGGGATGGAGTTGGGTCCCCAAATAAGGATGTGAAGTCTCGGTCACTGAAAGCAGCTCCTGGGGGTCTGACCCCAAGGTCAGATTTCGGAGCCCAAGGAAGTGGAGTGGTCCCAGATGGAAAATGCCTGCCCCGCCCCAGTTTCTATTCCCCCTCCTTCCCCTGCTGGTTCCTGGAGTCACCGCCGCTCGCGCCCCACATCAGCGCGGGCCAAGTTCTTCCAATGCCTCCTGAAATCCCTGCCCCGGGAAGCTGGGCTGATTAAGGCCATTTATTACCAATGCCGGTTCCCCGGGTCGCGCCGCCGCCAACTCCTCAAGGAGCCGAAGCCAAGCCCGGCCGCCACCCTCCTCCTTTTCCTCTTCCTGCCTGCCGCCTGGGCCGCCTGGGATTACCTTGGGCCCCACCCCCAGGAACCCGGATGCAGGCGGGCCGCGCCCACTAATGAATCATGTATGACTTCCCCTGCCTATGTGCGACCCATTCAGTTGGAAAGAAAACGGCTCCACCTGGTGGCTACTGTTGCAGTGATAGGAAAACAGTGAAACAGCAGAGGCCACCACATTATGTGAATCATGAATAAATTGTTGCAGCTAGGCTGTCAAGGAAACCAAGAAAGGACCATCAAGGCCTTGCTTCCTGATCATGAATTATGCATGAAGCCGAAATGGTTGGTTGATTAACACCCAGCGACCAGAAAGCAGATGTTAAAACATGGAAGCCACACCCTACTTCTCATGAATAATGAATGAATTTGCAGCCCGGAAGCCGAGGAGACTGAGGCCACACTGTATTCATGAATAATGCATGACCCCCAGTGGGCAGGAACAAAAGGGGCAGGACCGCCTATAGCCGCAGCTAATACCTTCTGTGAGCAGGGGAAGTGAGGCTGCATCAGGAAAAACACACTTTCCCGGCTCCTGAATAATAAAGAAGTGCCACAGCTCAACCTGGAAATTCAAGTAAAAAAAGGTCCCAGCCAGTTCACGAGACTGGATGGACAGAAACACCGGACAGTTCTGACCAGCACACAGGGATTATACTACAGTCCAGGCAACAGGGACACGCCTTCCTATTCATGTGTAATAAAGGATGACGCTGCAGAGAAGAGCAGCCGGGGAAACCCAGGGGAAGTGCAGGCTCCTCCTCCCCCCTCAGTCACCCCCCCCCAACAACCCCACGAACTGCTGAAGAACCAAGACTGCCTTGGTCCAACCAAATTCAGATTCGTTATGTGTCTCCTATAGGTGCCTGTTTCCATAGGCATCTGTAAAATAAGGATAGTAATAGAACACATCCAATTTCACAGAAGTGAAAATCAAGAGACTACAAATCATGGAATGAACCTTAGAATAGTACTGACACAAGGCAGTTAAATTTAAAAAATATATTACATATTAATACAAAAATATTTACATTAATATAAAATTAGTTATGGGCAATGGTATACTCACAGTCGCCAGAGAAATCCCAACTTGGGCCACTGTTTCTCATCCATAAAATGGGATGAATAGTAGAGACTTACCTTGATTTTTGGTTTTTAGTCTTTGTTATGGGGTGCTTGCACTCGCCAGAGAGTCGGAGACAAAGTGAGAAATCAGCCCCCCCCACAGGGGATGTCCATGCCAAAATCCCTTCTCTACTAGAAATTTTGAGCATGTACACAGCATGCCAGATGTGATTTTCAAGCCACCATCCGGGACTCAAATTGCGCAGTGGGCCATATGGGATCCAGCCGCCTTAACCTCCATGCCACCTGCTGGCCCAACTTACCTTGTAATACGGTGTAAATGAATAAATATGTAGAAAGGACTTAGAATGGTACATGGCAGGTAGTACCTTATGACTTGTGAGTAGCAGTTGTACTAAAATGGGGGGGGGGAGGGAGAGGGAGACAGCATTATGGCATTTGGTTATGGCTAAACTCTGGGACTACACTGGGTGGGCTTGAATCCAGGTTCAGCTATTCACTGACTCTGTGACCTTAGGCAAATTATTCCTGTGTCCCAGTTTCCTCATCTATAAAGTGGGATAATAATAACCTACTTCCTAGAATTGTTGTGAAGATTAAATGAGCTAATAAAGTAGCTAAATGAGCGTAAGCAAATCTTATCCTCACACTCATCTTTCAGGCTCACAGAAAGATCTGGCAAAGATCACACAGTCGGCAAGAGATTTGAACTCAGAGCCCGGCCAATAATCTGGGATTATTGTCATAAGGAATGAGCAATGCAGGAGGCTTCATCCCTTTGCCAGAGGTTTAAACCCTGGAACTATAAGTGAAAGCTAACCGCGGATCATGTCGACAAAGCAGGAAAAGTCATGCTCATGAATTATACACAGCGCCCCTAGAAAAGCCACAGAAAACTCGGGACGCTACTCACCTTTGCGAATAATCAGTGAATACTACTTTGCGCGGCAGATCTCTGAACACCCTTTCAGCAACGCCCCTTTAGCACGCTGGCCCGCCCCTTCGTGAATAATTCACAAACTGATACCTCTGGCGGACCAGGTGCGAAAGAGGCAAAAATCTTTCTACCACAGCACGGCGTCCCTTCCCCAGCCTGAGCTGCGGCGGGGGCTCCTCTCCCTAAAAACGTGTAGGCTCCCACATGACCACTCTCGCCGTCCCAACCGGCCAAGTGCAGGGGGACTGTATCATAGAACAAGAGGTCACAAAGGCCACTAATAACCTCCTCAATGCCACGCTGGTTCCGAACGTTGCCGATGTCACCAGGACCCGTCCTGAAACAAGCCCTCCCCGAATTCCGCCTTAACTCTAGTAGCCTCAAGCTTCGCCTCCTCTTTGGGGGACACCCCAAATCCTGCCTCACGAACAGAGTACTCATTCGCAGACCCCAAGAGTTTCCCCAAACATTCCCCTAAACCTTGTCTCCGAGGGGTACTCCCCAAAACAGACTACCAAGTCCCACCCAGAGTCCCCAAACGCCACTTCCTAAGGGTCTCCTCAAAAGCAGACAGTCCCTAAATGCCAACCCAGGCCCGTAGCCTCCAAATACGCCAATCAGAGGACCCCCAAAATTGGGAGTAGGGGAGTTTCCTCCTCCAAACTCTGTCCAGGGGCTTGGGGGTACGGTGCTCCAGCTCACCCCCAGTGCTGGGCGGAAGCCTCGCCTTTCTGCTGGAAATGAGCCGAAGCCACGGGGCAACGGAAGAACAAACCACCTCCGTCGTGCAAGAGAAACCAGAGTTTGCGCGGAGCTCGGAAGCGCGGGGCCTTCGAGGTCCCCGGTCTGGAACGTACCATGAGTCTTCTGCTTGAGGGGCTCCTGTCCATGCTCCCGCGCCGCCGGCGCCCTTTTCAGACCCAGATATCCCTACAAGCTGTGGTACGTCCCAAACGCGCGAGGCATGCTGGGGGTGGTAGTCCTATCAGGCTAGTACCTGGTGCACGTGGTGGGGGCATCAGTGCCCAGATTATGGGAAAATGTAAGCTCTGGCTGTGGGTTTCCCGGAGCCGTGCTCTGTGGGGGTGGGAAAGAGAAATGGAGCGTGGTGACGCCTCCGGATAGAAAGGCATACCCATCCTACCGACGGAGAGACTGAGGCTCAGGCAGCCGCAGGAGTTGTTCATTTGAAACTTACGGAGCTCAAGCTGTGAGTCAGGGACTGGGGGTTCTTGTCCTCGTGGAGCTGGCATTCTAGCAAGAGAGACAGGCCATAAAAAGAAAAAATTAGAGTTTCACATGTAAGTACGTATTATAATAGATATTTGTGACTACAGTCAGCCCTCTTTAGGAATGGGTTTTGAGTCCATGGATTCAACCAACAGACCATCCAAAATATTCTAAAAGATTATTTTGATCTGTACTGAAACTACAGTTTTTTGTTCTTGTTATTATTCCCTAAGTGGTACAGTATAGCAACTAAATATTTACATTGTATTAGATATTGTAAGTAACCTAGAGGATGTGCATAGGCTACATGCAAATACTGCATCACTTTATCGTATTTTTTGTTTTTGCTCACCCCCTTCTCCCCCACTCTCCTCTCAAGATTTTGGGCATGCACCCACACACACCCATTGTGATTTTCAAGCTGCGGGTTTGAGACTTGAACTGTGATTGGCCATGAGGGATCCAGTGCCTTAACCTCCATGTCACTTGCTGACCCACTACATTTGATATAAGGAAGGGCCTTGGGCATTGCAGATTTTATCAGTATTCATGGGGATCCTAGAACCAATCCTCCCTGTACCAAGGGATGACTTCACATAATACCAATTATATATAATGTACATATAAGGACCACAAAGTTTATATAACATCATAGTGTCAATATGTAGATAATTTATGTTTGAATATAATAAATATGAAGGTATTAGCCAGCAGATCGCAAAGCGGTTGCGTCGCTGGACTCCCACATGGCCGACCGCAGTTAAGAGTCCTGGACCCCGTGGCTTGAAAATCATGCTGGGTGTGTGTGTGCCCAAGATCCCAGGGGAAGAACAGAGAAGAGATTGTGGCATGGCCATCTCCCCTGGGGAATGATTTCTCACTTTCCCTCTCACTATCTCTCTCCCTCCCAGCGAGTACACAGACCCTAAGGCAAAAACCTCTTAAAAAAATAAATAAGTAAATATAAGGGCATTTTAAAAAGTGGATGGAAAATGGAATTAAAGTAAGAGTTTAGGGGCCAGGAGGTGGCTTAGTGGTCAAGATGCTGGACCTGGTGGCTTACTTTCTCACTTTTCCTCTCTTTGGTCAAATTATAATAAATAAATAAATAATGATTAAGATAATTCTTTAAAAAAAGTTTGAGTTTATTCTAGTGTAAAAAATTTTGAAATCCACATGTAGTTTTTTCATAATATGCATTTTCCATTAATTTTTTTCTTACAGTAAATTTAAATATGTAAATATATAACTAAATATATAAGTAAATATGTATTGTATATTTATGATAACTAGAGAAAATAAAGCAAGTCCAGGGGAAGTTTGTGGGGGACAGCTTACAATTTTATTTTTAAAGTTTATTATTTTTTAAACTTTTTTTTTCTTTTAGGAATTATTTAACTTTATTTATTTTAATTTGACCAGAGAGGGGAAGTGAGAAAGCAAGCCGCCAGGTCTGGGC
>NW_006198298.1:94846-101544 GCF_000334495.1 Tupaia belangeri chinensis
AGAGAGAGAGAGAGAGAGAGTGAGAAAGTGAGAAAGCAAACCGCCAGGTCTAGGACTCGAACTGTGGTCAACCATGTGGGAGGAGATACAGTCATTTTATTATTTATTCCTTGCCTCACCTCAGAGACCTTTTCTTTCTTTCTTTCTTTTTTTTTTTTTTGAGAGGTTTTTGCTATAGGGCGCAGCTCTCGCCAGAAAGACTGAGAGAGACAGAAAGTGAGAAATCACCCCCCCTCACAGGGGGGGGGTGGCCATGCCACAATCCCTTCTCCTCCATTCTCCTCTCGGGATTTTGGGCATGCGCACACACACACACACCCCTGGAGTGAATTTTAAGCAGCTGGGTCTGGGACTCCAACTGTGGTGGACTATGTGGGGGTCCCACATTGCAACCATTACCCAGAGAGACCCTTTTCTGATAACTCATCTAAAGTGGTCAGGGAATGCCTGAGGAGGGGCATGCGTGCAGCAGCAAGGGAGTGAACAGTGAGGAAGCGAGCCATGTATAGACATGGGGGAAAAGCATGCCAGACAGGGGAAGCATGAGGTGCAAAATTTTGTTTGGAGAACTCTTGCCACATTTGAGGAGAAACATGGAAAGTCTGTATAGTTGAAGAGGTACAAGGAAGAGAGAGCTTTAGGAGGTGAGATCCATGGTCAGGTCAAGTAGGGCCTAGTGAGCCAGGCTGTGTTTGTTTTTTTCTAAGATTCATGGAGAGTCACAAAAGGATTTTATTTGTTTTCACTTCTTCTGTAATAACTCCTGATGATAATCTCTTTAAAATATTTGCTAGGGGGTACGTGTGCTTGCCAGAGACAGAGGGAGAAAAAGGGAAAGTGAGAAAGCACACTCCAGAGGGAATGGCCATGCCACGATCCCTTCTCCATTCTCTTCTGTAGATTTTGGGCATGCACACACACCACACATCTGGCGTTTTTCAAGCCACTGGGTCTGGGACTCTAACTGCTCAGTGGGCCATGTGGGATCTAGTTGCCTTAATTACCATGCCACTGGCTGGCCCAACATCCTTTTTTTTTATTTAAAAAAAAAAGAATTTTAAAAATATATTCATTCATTCATTTAAATTTGACCAGAGAGAGGCACACACACACACACAGAGAGAGAGAGAGAGGCAGAGACACAGAGAGAGGCAAAGTGAGAAAGCAAGCCACCAGGTCTGAGATTTGAAAGGTGGTGGCAATGTGGGAGTGTCCAGCGCCTCAACCACCACACCACCTGCTGCCCCTGACCCAACAAGATCTTGATGCTGTGATCCATTCCCAGCTGCAGCCACCCCAGATCATAGGCAAACATGTGCAGGGCATACTCAGGGAGTCTCCAGACTTGAACCATGAACCTTCCCATATGAGATTGCCTTGCAGAGTTGGCCACCCAAGTGGCCTATTTTGTTTCTATTTCCTCTCCCTCTCCTTTTCTCTCACCTCCTCCCCAGCTCAGCACCACCTTATCCTTAGGGGTTCCCTTCTAGCACCAGCTCCCATAACTGAAGCAGGGTGGTGTCAGGTGCTTTATTACACTAAACACAGGGGCTTTGTATCAATTGCTCTTTCAGCACCTCCTCCTTCCTTCCACCCTGTCTCATAAGTGCATGTGGAAGGGGGGGGGGGGGAAAATTCACAGCCTAGCCCTCTGAGGCCTGAAGAGGGCAGCCCCAGCTCCATGTTGCACTTCTCCCAGAACCTAGGCCAAGAGCACTCACACACACTTGGAAATCAGGCTGTGGACCAGTCGGCAGTGACCAGGAGGTAGGGCATGGTGCTATAGGAGCAAAGATGGGGTGGAGGATGAACCTAAACAGTCCTGGGGACATCCCTGGGACCTAGCATTTACAGATGGGGCTTTCTTGATCTCTACCTCATGAGCATGTTGAGGACCTCCGGACCCAATTATGCCTGAGGGCATTGTCCTCAGACCCAGCGGTGGCAAAGTGTGAGTTTAGCCTTGGGATTGTAGGCCAAGGCCAGCAAGGATAGAGGGCTTGGGGGGAGGTCCCAGTCCTGGCTCTGATATGGAGGGACTTTGGACCTGGTAGTATTCAATTTCCTGGTATGCCAATGACCTACTAGACCCCTCCAAGGAAGAGGGGCCACAATTATGACGAGGATCTTGTGGGCTGGGGCACAGGCCGGAACCCCATGTTCTAGTAGCCAACACGTGCCAGGCACCATGAATGCTACCAGGGCAATCCACCTCGGCCTGATAAGGCCCCCAATCCATCCATGTTCATGTTCCTGTGTCTATATGGACCATAAACCAAGCCACGCCATAAGAAAGAAGAGATACGAGATGCAGACTTTTCAGCTTTTATTACAAAAAGAACATGATCCCAGCCCAATTTTCCAACGAAAGTCACCAGCTCGAAGTTTGACTTGGCCAGGGCCTCTCTGGCTGGGGAGCAGGCCGGCAGATGGGAGCTGGGTTTCCTTCGGACCACCCAACACATCATCTTTTCCTGCCTCGATGGACACCCAACAGATGTAGGAGTTGTTCTTGCAGTCATTTACTGGGCCTCATTGAAGCGGGTCACCATTGTCTTGTGCAGCGTCTCCTTGTAGGACTCAGTTGAGGTGACCCCATAGGAGCTGCCCCGCGCCCCCAGGCCGGAGCCCCGCACCCGTGTTTGAGCCTGTGTGAGGGAGGCGGGCTGTCAGGTTGGCTGGGATGCAGTGAGAGTAATGGAGAGGAGGGGACAAGACGGGATCGTGGGGACTCACCTCAATGGGTGTTACAATGCCTTGCTTCTTGCGGCCCAGGCCGCTGCCCTCTTTCCAGCCCATGGCCTGGAGCATGCGACTGCCAATGTTGTCACTGCCCAGCCCATCCCGAGTGGGCTGTTCAAAGTCCCTGCAGGAGACAGATATGTACAGCATTGAGTGCTCAGTCTACTGGCCCTGACCCCCTCAACTGGCCTGGACACTCACACGGAGGCAGTGGATATGCCGCCGTACTTCCTCCTCTTGGGTTCTGGTGGCTCCGAATGCCGTACTTCTCTCTACGTTCAGCGGCACGGTCTCGGTACTTCATTTGCTGAAAAAATTTGTGTCCATATGTGTGAGAGACTGTTGGGAGCAAGTCCCTTATTTCAGAAAACACGGGTGCAAGGTGTGGGTGGAGTGGGGTCCTACAGAGGGCTTAAAGGTCCCGGGACCCGAGGGTTAGGACTTCACAGGCACAGACAGCCAGATTGCACCTGGCTAAGGAGCTTGAACTCCAGCTGCCCAAGGGGGTGGGGACTTCGAAGGGACAGGGTGGATGGAGCCCAGGAGTGGGGTACCACTCACTTCCATGTCATTCTTCTCTAGTGCTTCTAGTTCATTTTCAGATAAGTGGGCTCGCCGGTGAATCTCAAGGTTTTGCTGCAACGGGAAAGGTAGAGGAGTGAAGTGACTGGGCTGGGAGTGGGGACAGGTGTCACGATGCCCTACCAACCCTCCCTACAGTCACCTTGTGGAGCCCCGAGAGCTGCTGGTGCCGGATCAGTGCCTCTTTGCTGGGGAACTGGCGCCGGCAGAGCAGACAGGCCAACTTCTGCCAGTCAGTGAGCTTCTCCTCCCGCTCGGGGCCTCCGCGCTCCTGCTCCTCCTCACTGTCACTCTCTCCACTGTAGGCTGCCACGAGCCCCCGTGGCGGGCTCTGCAGAGGGGAAGGGAAGGGTGGAGGTGGGCAGTCAGACCTGGCCAGATCAGAGCTCCCTGCCCCTCTGCCCTGGGCACTCACCGGGCGATCATCGCTGGCCAGTTTCGGGAGATCCATGCTGGTGTGCTGTCTCTCTGCTAGTGCTCCCTGGGGTGGAGGGACAGAGATTCAGGGGCTCCATAGAGGGCCCAGAGAAGTGACAAAGTTGCAGGTAGATGCAGACAGGTGGCCACAACCTACCTTCTTCTCAAGGATGGCATAGCCGGCATCTGCGGTAGCTGACTCTCGTCTTTCGTCATCTCGCAGGGAGCTGATGGGCTGGAAGCTATTTTTGAAGTTTTCTTTTTGCTTGTTGAGACTGCGGGCCCAGCGTTCCATGTCCTTAGCAATCTAGGGATGAGCGTGAGGACAGGGGTTGGGTGAGGGTGAGGTTCCCAGGAACTCTTCAGCTGCTGAGGCTGCCAGCTCCATCCACTGACCCACTGTCCTGGCAAGAGCTCATCCTGCCTCCCCACCCCTGTAGCCTCAAACCTGGGCTACCCACCATCACGTCCTTCTCGTCTGAACCACTGCAATGGGCTTAACTCAGCCTCTGGGTGACCACTTTTGTCCCCTGGGAGCAGAGTGCTCTTTACAAACTATAAGCACCTCCTTCATCCCTTACAACTCTTCCTTGGCTTCTATCACCAGAAAGAGACCCAGACTTGGGCCCATAGCCTCCAAAGTGTTTGCATCTTGGACCCTACTAACCTGTCTCCCAACATTCCCCCCAGCTCCACCCGCTTTTGGTTTGCAAGGAGGTATCAGCTAGTCTGAGAGGCAGACAATGGGAATTTAAGGCAGAGCAAGCAGGTGAGAGGCGGTGTGGCCAGTTCCTATCTGTCTTGTCAGAGCAGTGTAGAGCCCCTCTCTGGCTATACCCCCTTCTTCTGACAGGTACCCCCACTGTTTGCTGCTAGGTGTTTTCAATTTATCACTGTAAACAAACCGCGTAGGACAGGTTATCTGTGTATAAGTGTGATTACACACATGACGCACTGCCACATTCCATACTCCAGCTGCCCCTGTGCACACACCACCACATTTAGAGTTGACTGGGCTGCCAAGGGGGACACTGAGTGCTTGCTTCTCCCAGACTGTCACATTTCTTCTCTAGAGAGACAATGAGGTTCCCTCCAACTGTTACTCCCATAAACACTGCAATGGTGCCTTTTCTGGCGTCCCTGTTTTGGGCCTCTGAGAATTTCCCTGGGATATACACACCCATGAGTGTGAGGGCTCTCACTGTGGGGCAGAGGACAGCTGACAGGGCTCACTAGGATGGCACCAGCCACCTCATGGAGGTGGGCGGCCTGGAATGTGCCAAGCAGATGGTTTGAGCTTAAGGCCACACTACCCCATCTGCTGTGAGCAGTTTTGGATCATGTCTACCCCCATCCCCTGCAACAGAGCACAGGAAATGGCACCAGCTAGCGACTGCCAGACTCCGTGCTTACCTGCTGGGCCGTCTTGGTCTTGTGCTTCTCTTTCTTCTCTTTGCCCTCCTTTGAGGGCGCCGTCTCCTTGTGTCCATCGGCCGTCTGTTCCAGGGCAGGAACGTAGGTCCGCCTCTCCCCATCCCAGTATAGGTACTGCTGGCTCTGAGCATTGTAGTAATACTGTGGGAAGTAGGAGAAATGGGGGGCATAAGGGAACATTTTGACAAGGGGCCCTACAGGAACAGCTGCCCCTGACCTGATCCACTCCACCTATCCTCAGGCCACCCTCTTACCTGGGAGTTAGGGTCATAATAGAGGCCAGTCTGGGGGTCATAGTAGTAGCCAGACGTCTCATCATACTGGTAGGTGGAGACATCAGGCACAGCTGGGGGCCAATGGGAGAGGGGGGGGTCACACTCTTCCCCACATTGTTAACAAGTGTCCACCCTCTGCCCATGGGCCCTGTGTACTCACGGTACTGGCTGTAGGACTCCTGGGCAGTGGGGCTGGTGGCCGGTGGTAGGGCAGAGCTGGCATGGGTAGGGCTCTGGAGCTCGGATTTGAGCACAGCCGGTGACATGATGGTGTATGACTGGTCATGGGTCAGACAGGGGAAGAAGGCTCAGTGTCTGCTGACACCATCCCTGCATACCCAGGATACCACCGCAGCCTACCAGGGATCCTGGAATAGCCCCCGAACTCCCTCACCTGGCTGTTGGCAGCAGCGCCCTGGCTGCTGCTCACCTCAGCTGACTGCTGGTAGATGCCAGGGGCAGCACCAGGCTGGGCACGAGAGAAAGCCTGCAGTGACACGGAGTCTGCCCCAGGCTCCAGGGAGGCCTCGGGCCCTGGAGAGAGGGACAGCAAAAGAGAGAATGTCCGTGAACCACAGGTGCTAGGACCCTGAGCTGCTAGTTTCAGAGTGGGCTTGGACAGATGCTGGGCTCACCTGCTCCAGTTGGGTCTCCTTTGGCTCCAGTGAGGCCAGGGCCCTTGGCGCCCTTGAGGTAGCCATGGGCATAGAGCGAGGACTCTGTGCCCTGGCTGCTGCCATAGCCCTCATCCTGTTGGTAGTAGCTGTAGTCGACCGGTGGCTCCTCGGGGGTGGCCCAGGCACCCTCCCCACCCTGGGAAGCCTGAAGGATGGGTGGGAAAGACTCATTAGAACAGGAGGGGAACTGCCAGAAGTATCTGTCCCACAGGTAGGACTAGAGTTTCTACTTGACAGAAAAGCATGCAGCCTTAAGACAAGCGAAACGTGAGCCACAAGAGAACAGGGCAGTAGCAAAAAACAGACTGACAAAAAAATGCCTGCCACAGTGCTCCCAGCACTGACACTGGTGTGTAGCATCTGGATATTGGGTTCAGACAAAATAAGATTGTCTTTCAACCACTCTTTTTATCTGGGAACCCATGACATATGTATTACGTATCTGATACTTTATGCATGTGTATATACATATATGAAATATGTGACACACTGTACCAACTCAGGATGATAAAAAAAATCTACCTAACGGAACAGAACAGTAGCCCCATCAGCGGTGGGAAGGAAAGCCTGG
>NW_006198298.1:101947-104698 GCF_000334495.1 Tupaia belangeri chinensis
ACCTACATAACGGAAAAAAACAGTAGCCACACCAGCGGTGGGAAGGAAAGCCTGGGAGCGGCTAGGCAAGGAGTCACAGGCAGGATGGGGTGGGAACATGCCAGTGCGGGGGTGCATAGATACAGCAGGGACAGGGAGCAAGAGCCATGCCGGGAACAATCAAAGGATTTTACGCCCACAGAAAGTGAGCCAGTGCCCCTGTTTGCAGAGAGGGTGCAAGAGCTGAGGGAGGCCAGGTATCAGGGTGTTGAGGGCGAGAGGTCTGGGTACCTGTGAGATGGCCCACTGGGCTGCGGCAATAGCTGTGCTGGCCACGGAGGCAGCATTGATGCGACTGCCTTCGTTGGAGGCCATGTCCCTGGGGAAGATGTTAGAGACAACAGTGAGATGGGAGGCCTGAGGTGGGAGGTCCCAAGCGGTGAAGGGACAGAGGTGGGCCCTGACCTCTTAGAGCCCTTGGCAAACTCAACGTTGATGGTCTTGCCGTCGATGGTGAGTGGCGGGGGCGGGGCTTGCAGGATCTGCAGCAGCTGGGCTGCCTCCTGGAGGAGGAGGGGAGGCCAGGACAGAAGGGTCAGGCCCGGGGAGGCCCCCGGCTCCATTGCCCCATTCCCAGCTGGGGCCGCGGCTGGGGGATGGGAAAGGGCCCCTCCTCCCCACCCTGGGGGCCGGGACCCTGGCCCCCCGGCCCCCCCCTGTGCCGCCCTCACCACGATGGTGGAGAGCTGGATGAAGGCGAAGGCTCGGTTCAGCTGGGTCTGCTTGTCCTTGATGACACGCACATTGGAGGACGACAGCACCGCATAGGGCGCTAAGGCCCCCAGGATGGAGTCCATGGTACTGTGCGGGTTCAGGTTGCGTAAAATAATGGCTGTGGGAAGGGGCCTGACATTAGAGGGTGACCTTGCATCCTGTTCCAGCCCTGCTCTGTGGAGGTTACCCCCTAGCTCCCCTCCCCTGGCTTCCATGCCTCGGTGCCTGCTGCTGCCTCTCACCTCTTCCTCCTGGATCAATTTTGCTTGTCAGTCCAAGTTCCAACTCAGTCACTCATCCACTGAGAACCTTCTTGACACCCCTCCAAAGTCAGGTCAGGCAACACTCTTCCCCCCACTGTCCCTGTATCACCTACTTAGTGCCCCACAGCGGAGACCCCCATGAGGACAAAATCCTGGTCATCACCATTTCTCTGGCTCTGGCAAGCCCAGCCCAGACACCCTCAAGCACAGAAGCAGAAGGAAGGAACAAATGACTCACTGTCATTGGCGTTCTCGGAGCTTGGCTCAGAGCCCTGGGATAGGGCTTGAGAGGCCAGCACTCCCTGGGCCTGGTAGGGCTGCGGCAGGGGGAGCAGGCCCTGGCTCAGCTCCCGCCCGCCCAGCGGCAGGGGCTGGTGGGCCCGCCAAAAAAAGGCAGCGTCTGCTGGTCCAGCCTCGTGCCAAGGGGAAGCTTCTGCTCTGCCTCTGTCAGTGTGGAGGTAAGATGGGCTGGTGACCAAGGGGAGGCTCTATGGCTGGTCACCTTGCTCCCCATGCCAACCCCATAGCATCAGTTCCTCACCGTGCCCCCCTACCTCCCCATTATCCCAAGGAGTGTGTATCGGGGGTGGGCCTCACCTGACTTGGGGACGCCACATTTGAAGCACTTCTCACGGCGCTTAAAGTTCTGGACACCACACTGTGAGGTACAGGCCAGGTCATCAGAAGGGGACAGGGCTTTCCACTGCACTCTCCAAACTTGGACCCAGAGACCCCCTCCAGAGAACTCCCGAGAAGAAAGGTCCCAGGGTTAGGGAGGGCAGGGGCCTTCTGAAACTTTTGCTGTCATTCTCAGTCCTGTGAATTTCTCTTTATAAGGTCTCTAATTTGTTCTCAGTTAACACCCCCTCAGCTCAGGGCTCAACAACTCCTCTACCTGCTACTACTGCCACCTCCTCCCCTCCCTTCTGCCCTCTCAACTTCCAGGACTGACCCTATATCCCTTTGGTAGATTCTTCTTCCCAAAACTTGCTTCTCTATTCAACAATCCTCGATGTTTCAACCCTAGAAGCCAGTAGCCTATTGTCAGACACTCATGTTTTCTTTAACTCCAAACTGGGTTGGATCCTGCTACTCCTGAGAAATTTCCCTTGGTGATTCCCACCTCTGGATATGCCCAGCTTCCACCACATTCTATCTCTGCCCCACTGTCAGGTACCACGCATTGCTCTTGCACCAAACCCTGCCCTGTGTGGCCAGGACGTGGCCTCCGCCTTCCTGACCTGGCAAGGAGGTAGATGTAGCGGGGGAGAGGGGGAAGGCCAGTCTACATGGACCATCCACCAACAGGGGCTGGGGAGAGGGCACAGCTCCCTCAGTAAGGTATAGGCAGGAGGGCTGCTCAGAAGCAGGGATGTTCGATCTGGGATGCCCCGAGGTTTAGTTTTCTTTAGTATTGCTGGAAAGGGATTCCTAGCAGATGGAAATATGGGTTTTCTGTAGCTGGCGTAGGAAGGGACAGGGAGAAGCCAAAGCCAATGCTGGGAAGGGAAGATGACGATGCTAGGTAACGAAGCATCTTCCACTTAGGCTGAGAATTGTGAGGGCTTTAAGCAGAGTTGGGGGGCATGGTAGGAGCTGGATTTTAGGAATGTTACAGGTGAGACAGTGGGAGAAAGAGGCAAGAGGCCAGCATACCAGAGAGGGCTCCGCGGCGACTGGGTGAGAGGGCGTGAGGATTGGCATGAGCAGCGGGAATGGCAGGGGAGGGAAGGTG
>NW_006198298.1:104790-111631 GCF_000334495.1 Tupaia belangeri chinensis
GGTGGAAGCGACAGGACCTGGCAACCAACAGGATGCAGGGGAAAAAGGAGGGGAAGGAGTTGAAGAGAATTCCCCGGTTTCAAGGAATATCTGAAAATATAGGAGGGACGAAGATCCACTATCACTCTGTCTCTACCTCTCCAGAGACGGTGGGCACCTACCCTTAGACAGGACTTCTTTTTAAACACACAGATGCCATTTTCTCTGACTAGACAGATTACCTTTGGGGGCAGAGGCCACCACAAGCTCTGGCTTTCCATTAGGTTTCAGGACTGACAGGGCTGTGGGAGGGGCTGTGGAATCACACAGTTGGCCTCCAGGGCAGACCTACAGCCACCGAGGCATCCATGGACTTTGTGATCGGGAGCAAGTCACAGCTAAATGTTGGTCCACAGGTCCACCTTTCTGGGCCTTGGCGTCCTCTTAGGGAATATGGAGGCGACTACGTACATCTTATGGCCCAGCCTCTGGTGTAGTCAGTAGCACACCAGACCGCGGAGCTGGAAGTCACATGCCAACCACAGTTTGAGTCTCCAGCCTGGTTGGTCTGAAAACATGCTGAGCACAGTGTCCAGGAGCCTGTCAGGCTGGAGTACTGGAGGGAGGGATCTTGGCATGACCAAACCCTATGGAGGGTGTTTCTGTCCCACCCTCCCTCCCTCTCTTGTGCATGCACATGTACTCTACCATGGGAGAAAAAAACCCCTACACATCGTGCCCTCCAGTCTCAGTTTTGACATGGCTTTGCCAGAGTGGCCTTCAGGCCCGAGTCACTCATGTGCTCCCAGAACACTTTGTGCTTTTCCTTCACGGTAACAGCCAAAACTTAGGTCGTGTTAACCACAGGTCAGGTATGGTTCTAAGTGCTACCCTCTCATCAACACAATGTATTCCCCCAACCACCTTTAGGGAGGTTATCATTAGTATTTGCATTTTAGAGGCAGGGATACTGGGGCAGAGAGAGGCTAAGCACTTCAATCAAAATCAAGGTAGATCTGGGCTTATCTCATTTCAGCTAGGCTGGCTCTGAAGCCCACAGTCCCACACAAGATGTTATGCCTATGCTGTACCTAATTAGTCATTTACGTAAATATTTCTTTAAAGTCTACTGGGGCTCCAGGCAAGATTGCTTTTTATGAGGGCAGAGCCTGGCACTGAACAGATGAATGCTCAGTGCATACTTGGGAATGGCTGCTGGCTGGTAATGGAGGCTCCCAGAGTGGGGTGTCCTCAACACCCACACTTCCTCACGGGCCCCAGAAAGACAGAGATGCTGTTGCTGTCTCTATCCATGGCAACTGCTGCCCACCATCCCGGTACCTTATTACACAGCCAGTCCTCATTGATCTTGGGTTTGGGGTCGCTGTAGTGCATGGACACCTTCTGGCCCAGGATGTTGAGGGAGTGCTGCGGGGAAAAGCAGAGCACAGTGAGGCCCAGGCAGCAGTGCCCCACGCACCGTTTCAGCACAGGAGAAGAGAGTGAGCGAGCCCTTCAGCTGGATGGATGAGGGACAGGGAACAGGGAGGCCGGAGAATGGTCGAGGGAAGAAGGAGGTGGGAGAGGAGGTGGGGAGGAAGGGAAGGAAAGCGCCACAGCTCTTGGGCACAGCTGTTTGCTGCTTTTCCGGGCGCGCACACACGCACGCACGCACGTACGTGCACACACACCACCAGGCACACAGTGTTCAGCTGACCAACGCTTGCCGGACATGGGGAGGACCCCCCACTCGGCCCTGACACTGCCAGGCCACACCCGGGGCCAGCACTACACAGGCTAGGCTTGTAGGGGGAGGGGAGATAGGGAAGGGAGGGAGAGGAGGGGAGAGAAAGAGAGAGAGCGCACACGTGCGCTAGTGCTGGAGAAGGGGAAAAAGAGAGAGCCATAATAACAGACGGAAGTCCCCGCCATGAGGCTGTCTTCCCATGGATGGCAGGGTCCTGGGCCCATCGCACTAACCTAGTGACCCCACAGAGACAGCCCCAGGGCTGCCTCTGCTGGGCCCTCTCATTTCACCACATCGGCCCCTTCCTCCCCCAAAGCTTTTCTTCGATGCCCTATACCAGTGACCCGGGCTGGGGAAGAGTAAACAGAACAGATCCTTGGGTCTCGGCAGCTCCCCAAGCTGCTGGGCTGGGATCCTGGGCCAGGATAGGGGAGCAGGCTCCCTCCATTCCTGACTGCATATGGCTCCTTGCTGGGAAGATGGAGCAGCCTGCGGTGGTGCCTCCACCTGCCTGCAGTGGTACCTCCTGTGGCTGAGGAGGCGTACCGGGAAGGGGAGGGTAGGCGCGAAGGAAGTGAGTCCACGAAACTATCATACTTGACTGAAACTTTAGATCAACAGAGCAGCACGGTCTCCTTGCAGGGAAATCAAAGGGTCAAACGGACATGCAGGGAGAAGGCTGACAAAACGAGTCTTGCTACTTAGTGTGCCAGCAGCTAAGTTCCCCAGTGGTGGGATTGCCAGTGGTCCTGAGAGTGGAACCAAGTCCTGGCTCTGGCTAATCCCAGAGCAGGGCGGCCCCCTGAGACCCACTCCACCCGCCCCTCCCCGGGGAGCAGGAAGTTCATTCAAAGAGCCCACTCCGGTAGCTCCTTCTCTGAAAGCTCAGCTGGGAGAGGTAGAGGGGCAGTGCTAGTACCTGGCGGTAGGAGGGGCTAGCGGTGAGTGTGGACTCTGGATGGGAAGCCCAGTGGGTAGCGAGAGATGGGAAGAGGAGATAGTGAGGGTCAGGAAGGGGGAGAGAAGGGGCAGGGTATGGGACACAGGGCCACAGGGCAGGGAACTGTGTCCATAAGAATCAGGCGATGGGGAGCGCTCGATTACAAAGTAGTATTTGTTTGGGGGGGGGTTCAAGTGCGGCAAAGCAACCTGATTGGCTTCCATCCATCGTGTAGCGTCCTGCAAGTGACTAAACTCGACGAAGGCGAAGCCCCGGCTCTGACCTGGAGACAGCATTCAGATACAGACGCAGTGGGTTAGTCAACAGCTTTGGACACACGCGTTCCCGGGGGCAGGACCCGAGGGGAGAGGACGGGGCAGAGAGGGAAAGGGGAGAGGAGAAAGGAAGAAAGGGAGAGAAAGGAGCGATCAGAGAGAAAGGCTAGGGGTTGTGGAAGGCAACACAGATGGCTGGGAGGTGGGCAGGAGATAGGGAAGGGGAAGGGAGGAAAACTGAGTTGGAGAGGTGGGGCCAGGGAGAGAGAGACACACACCAACAGGGGAGAAAGACAGAGATGGTGCTCAGGCAGACCTGCCTGGCCAGCCTGAGGTGACAGAGACAGAGAAGCAGCAGGGAGAGAAAGGACACAGTAGAGATCTGTCTCCAGTGGAGGAGGGGAGGGAGGGAAGAAGGAAGGGGAGGGAGGTGGCCAGATTGAAGAAGTCAAGGGCAGACCGAGCATAAGGCTGGGGTGCCCAGGAGGGGTACTGTAACAGGTGTCAAATCAAAGGAACAAAAGAGAAGCCAGGCCAGGCTGCTCTGTGAGGCTAGAAAGGCTCCTGGCCCATTACAACCAGGGGTGGTGTGGGATATAGGCTTGTCTTGGCCTCACCACAGTACAGGGGTGGTGGGCCTCACAAGGAGCCAGAGTGGGCAGACTACAGTTGCACACAGTCCAAGTCCTCCTGGACAGAAGAATGGTGGCCAGGACTGGCTAGGAGGACCAGAGAGGTAAGAACCAGTGGGTACCTGGGAAAGGTGCCCAGGGCCATTGAGAGGGCTGCACCTGGACACCTTCTTAGGGAGAGAGAGACCCAGAATCTGTCGGTGTGGGATCTAGTTGGGCTGAAGCAGAGCAAGACTTATGCAGAACCAAGAGAGATCCCAGGCCTGGCCCGGGATGGGAAAGGGATTCAGGGCTTGAGGCCTCAGGAAAGCATCTCCTTCAGAAGGAGATATACAGGGAGGGCTCAGATGTGATGGGGCTTGGGAGCACACCTGGTCTCCAAAAGAATAACTATTAGGATACATGAGAAGATGGAATGGTATGATGAAAGAGAGAGAGCCAGAGCGAGAGAGAGAGAGACACAAATAGATACACAGAGAAATGGAGATGTGGGGAGAAGAGACTGAGAGATGGAGAGAGAAGCCCAGGCAGAGTGAGGCCCCACTGTGCCTGCCTTGGGGAGCCTGGGTAGAGGTCCTGCAGAGACAATTCCCCCCACCACCACCCTGCTAACCTCAGGCCAGCTCCAAGCAGCCTACAAGAGGGAGGGAGGGAACAGACAAGGCCAGAAAGTCCTGGCTGCTCCTTGGGACATGCCCTTGGATAAGAGCCATCACCTGCCTCCTCTCTTGGGATACATGGATGAGGCCATGCCAGACTTACTTTCTGGTCAGAGGCTATTGCCAGAAAAATGTGGGGGAGAGAAAAGGGCAGAGGAAGGAGAAGAAAAGAGAGGGAAGGGAGTGTATGGGAGGTTACCAGCTTAGATCTTCAGAGTCCCAAAGAGAAGGTTCCCAGAGCCTGGCCCTGGCCCTGGCCCTGCCCCAGGGGAGCACTCAGCTCTGCTCAGAGCTGTACCCCCTCCCCAGCAGCCCCCGGGAGAGACTGTTGGCTGGAGCCATGAAGAGAGCAGAGGGGAGGAGGAGAGAAAAGGGGCTACCCCCAAATTGCCCATTCCCAGCTGTGGCAAGAAGGTGGGGTAGGGAGGGTGAGGGAGAAGGCAGAGGCAGGAGGGAGATTCGGAGACTGAGGCCGGCCAGTGGAAGGGGAGGACACTGGGAACAAAAGCTCACCTGAGGATTTGTTCCGCATTAGCCGGACCTCCCGTGCTTGGACGCCGTGGGACTGCAGCTGGCCGCGGATCTGTACGAGGAGATACAGAGCAGGGCAGGCTAAGCACAAGGGGACTGCTGGGTAGCTGAGACTAGCTGGAGGCCTCTGGACCCCAAGGGTCATCGGCAATGTGCACACACTCTCCTCCACCCCTCTCAGGGCTGTTCCCCAAGGGACAATGGTCCCAGACCCACACCAGTACCCAGTCTTGGCTTTCAGCCCCAGACTTGCAGAAAATGAGTCAAATGAAGAAAGGAGCACAGTGCAAGGTAAAGGATGGCAGCGAGAGGCCCCTCAGGGGCACAGAGAACAGTGAGGGAGCAAGCGAGCCAGCCACTCAAGAATGGGGGGGGGGAGGGCAGGAGCATCTACCAAGGGGCATGGAGGCAGCCACAAAGCAAGGAAAGCTAGGTGCAATTCTTGCCCTCTGCGAGGAAATTACCCAGCCCCCTGCCAGTTTGCGTCAGAAGAGACCCTGATGCAAATCCCAAACTGGCAAGGACAGGAGTCTGAGCAAATCCCAGTCAAGTGCCCTAGACCATGGGTGTATAGAGTAACTTAGGGCAGAGACGACAAGACAGAGTTGTGGGGTTTGGAAAGCTTCCTGGATCAAGTAAGGCAGAGGAAAGCTGCAGGGGCGATGTGGGATCTGGAGCAGGTGAAGCTGACTCTCTAGGACGGTGGAGCCTTCTGGGGCAGGAAGGGTTGGGGCCTCTGCTAGGCATTCTCCAGAAGGTGTCTTTATGCCTCTGGGCCTCAGCTCCTTGACAGGTTAAAGAATGACCAGGAGATTAGCCTCATACACACCAGGATGTAAAGGAAAGACACATAAGAGCTTCTTAGGACTCCAAACACTCAGGAGGGCTCAGGAAACAGCAAGAAAAAGTGGGCTTGGGGTTGGGCTGCCCATGGTCAGACTCCATCTCTGCTTGGCCCCTCACTGACTGTGGGACCTGGGTGAGTCACTTCACTGCTGGAGGACTGGTTTCTCATCCATAGGAAGAAATACAAAGAGTACCTTCCCTGCAGGGCCACCGTGAAGATTAAATCAGACCTGGCATGTGGCCCACCCTGTGATAACTCAACAATGTCAGCAGCCAGCTACCGTCTGACCCTGAGCAGAGCAGGCAGGCCAGGCTGGAGAGGCCTTGACGCCACGGATGGGGTTTTCTCTGCTACAAAACAGGCAGTCGGCAAACTTCAGAGAAGAGCCGATTAGAGAATTTGCGGGGGGTGAAGGGAACTATTGTAAGAAGGACCAGAATCAGGGAGGCCAGTAAGGAGGCTGTCCTAGTGGCCCTCTTAGGATTTTAATGTGGCTCCTTTGAGAAGTCTGTGTGAGACAGAAACAGGAGGGTGGAAGGGAGAGAACATCACAAGGGGAAACAGGGTGAGGAGGCTGACAGCAGCTGGCTAAGGCTCGGTAGCCAGGCCAGTGATGAGTTGGATGCTGCTGCTGAAGGGGGGAGGTGTGGAATTGAGAAGGAAATTTCAGAAAATCCCATGCTCTCCCCCACCAAACGGTTGCAGGGTCCCAGCGTCATCTCTGCTACCAGCCACACCCAGAGCTGGGCCTGGTGAGTGGCTGCCCCTCTCTCCACAAATACAAAATAGATGGACAACCAATGGAATGTGCAGGAGGAATGTCCTCCCTCCCACACCCACCCACACAGCACACACCCATGGCTGCCTCCCCTTGGCCAAGCCCAGCCTATCTGACACTCCTCCCTTCCAGACTGGGAACAGATGGGGCCTGCCCACAGAGAACGGACTGATGCTGGGGGGAGTGGAGTCAGGGAGAGGGATAAAGGGTGCTGAGACTGGGTGTGAGGGAGGGGTGGGGAGAGCTTGAGGTCCCTGGAGGAGACCCAGCCTGGCCTCCTGCTCTGCGCCTGCCCGGGGCCACGGGGGGCACGTACGTCATCCTCAGTGGCTGCCTGTGGCAGCATCCTCAGCATGACGATGTTACTGGCCTTCTCCTCCTCCTCCTCATCCTCCTCCTCATCCTCCCCTTGCTCGGTCCGATAGTCCTGGTCTCGATAGTCGCCGTCTCGGG
>NW_006198298.1:111892-112989 GCF_000334495.1 Tupaia belangeri chinensis
CGGTGTACTTGGGGGGGGGGGCTGCCTGCAGGGAATGGAAGCTTGAGACAGGTGGGTGGCAGTATCAGTGTGGGAGAACTCCCAAAGGTAGGTCATGAGACATAGCTTAGACTTCCTTGGGGTGAGACAGCCTGAGGTTGGCACACCATACCCCACCCTTGATTGCTCCCCCTCCTCCCTTGCCAGCTCGGCTGGTATGTGCAGAAGTGTTCCCTGTGCCACTGAAGGCCACCCATCTCCTACGGTTCCCAGCCTGGGCCTGGGCTCTGCAACCAAGCCAGGGAAATAGGAACAGCTTCAGATCTCAGCCAGAGCCTGCTAACAGGAGCCGGTGTAGGCATGAGGGCCACTCCCCCTCTGTCCCTGATCCTTAGCCCTGGCCAGTCTTCTGTCATCTCTGGTCTCAAAACAGGGTGTAGCTCCTGAGCTCTTGATTGTTGCCCAACTCATTCAGTCCAGGACTCAGCAGGCTAGGCCTAGGGTCACACCCCTCCCACCTATAGGGGTCAGAACCAGGTAATTCAGTGTTCCACTCCGCTTGCCAGTGGGCCCACCCAGGGACACCCATGGCCCCTAGAGACATCCAGGTACAACCTGATGGCCACCACTGGGGAAGGCTCTCTGCTCTCGGCCCCTACCAAAGCTGGTGGTCGTCAGTGGGTGTCTTTGTCCTGGACTGTGGAGAAGGCAGCAGGCTGCTTATATCCTGCCCTACAGGGCTGCGCTTGCAAAGTCACACTTCCTGCCTTGCTGCTCAGAAGAGCTGCCTGCTGCCTTGGACCAGGACCCTGAATGCCCCTTCACACTTGAAGTCCTCGAAGACAAAGTTCCCCGATGGTGTCCACCAGGCCTCATCCCTGAGGCTAGGAGAAACCATTCAACATGGACCTAGCTCCTCCTGTCAAGGGTCTTTCCCTCTGGCCAGGGACTCCGTCACGCCTGGGAATGCCCATCCCAGAGCAGCTCAGCTTGGTGAGATCTGGTCCCCTGGTCACCTTCCCAACCCCAGATGCCAGGTCCCATGAGAGAGGTTCTTCAAGGGCCCCAGACTGACTGAGAGTCACGGGCCCAAACCAAATAGCAGGGAAGAAGGGAAA
>NW_006198298.1:113020-115882 GCF_000334495.1 Tupaia belangeri chinensis
AGGGGCCCTTGGAAGTACAGAGCCAAGCACGTGGAAGCCAGGAGACCCATCTCGGGAGAGGAGCCCTCAGAAGGGAGTGGGGACAGACCCCCCAGGTGAGGCAAAGCCACCGAGCACAGGCTGAAGACACGGGAGCAGAGAGCTGCCCGCACACGGGGCTGCAGCCAGACACAGAGCCCTCACGAGCCCTGCCCACCCAGGCACCGGCCCAGTCCTCACCTCTGCACTCTGTTCCTCAGAGGAGTCATCATGGTCCTGCTTGCCCTCCTGGCTGCCATACTCGCGAGGATATGAGCGGTAATCCATGTCCCGGTAGTCATGGTCACGGCTCCGGTTCTCCCCACCATCATCCTGTGAGCGGTCAGTGGCTCCATAGCGGCCAGTCCTGTCGCCACGGCCACCTCTGAGGGAAGAAGGATTGGGAGGGATGAGAGGATGGTCCTTTCTGAAATGTGCAAGGCAAGGGTAACCCCTGCCCACTCTTTCAGTCCTACCCTCAGACAGGGATTCCTAAACTCTTATCCCATAGGGACAGTGGACTCCTGTACCCTAGCCCATGCCTCAAGATTCCGTCACAGGAGCCTCAGGTGTGGCTAACTGACTGGTCTGTCTACTCATCTCCACCCCAGCTTCCCCAGTTCTTTATAGCTCCAATTCCAGTGTGGGCATTCTCGAAGGCAAAGCCAGTCAAAGCCAACGATGCCTCTTGCTGCAGCGGCTCCCAACTAATCTCAGGACAGAATGACGATAAGCTCACCAATGCCCCATGAGGCCTGCAGGGCTCTGAGGAGCAAGGCCACCACCTCTCCTTCTCTGCCCGTTTCATGATCACCTCACTAGTACTGACAGCTCTTTGTTACAATTTTCCCAACAGTAATAAATGTAAAATAGGGGCTGGCAGGGGGGCGTAGTGGTTGGGTGCTGGACTCCCACATGGCTGATTGCAGTCTGAGTCTCGGACCTGGCGGCTTGCTTTCTTACTGTCCCCCCACCCGTCCCTCTCCAGTCAAATTATAAAAATATGGATATGTTAACTAATTTGATTTTTTGGGACCAGCAGTTAGCATAATGGCTATGTCGCTGGACTCCCACGTAGTCGCCTGTGGTTCGCGTCCCGGACCCGGTGGCTTAAAACTCATGCCGGGCATGTGTGTGTGTGTGCCAAAGTTCCCGAGAGGAGAATGGAGGAGAAGGGATTGCGGTGTGGCCATTCCCCCTGGGGGGTGATTTCTCGCTTTCTGTCTCTATATCTCTCTCTGTCTGTCTGGCGAGTGCACGTGCACTATGGCAAAAAACCTCTCCAAAAAAAAAAAAAGTTAAATAATTCTTAAAAAATTATAAAATAATTATCTCAAAGATGACTTAATTTGAATTTCTTTGATGAATTAAAAATCACTATTATGAGGGAAATGAGAGAACCAGGTCTGCTTGGCTCACTACCATATTCCCCAGGGTTTAGCCTATTAGCCTAGTTCTTTGCACTCAGTAGGTGCTCAACAATGATCCTGGGGATAAAAATGACTTAAAAAAATATACTAAGGTCAACCCCATGGCCTAGAAGTTAAGGGAGTGGGATCCTACATAGCCAACTGTGATTTGAATCCCAGACCCAAAAGCTTGATAATGCACTGGGTGCACATATGTGTGCCTCAAAATCCCAACAGGATGGAGAAACAGAGAAGGAATTGTGGTGTGATCACGTCCCACTAGGGGGCTTTCTCCCTCTCCTCTCTTTGGTGAATGCATATGCCTTCTGATAATAATAAAAATAATAATAAAACAATATCAAAAGTGTTCTAAAAGCAACCAATACAGATTCACTTAAAAAAAAGGAGGGGGGGCAATGGGTGGCGTGGTAGTTAAGGTGCTGGGTCCCACATAGCTGACTGTGGTCTGAGTCCTAAACCTGGAAGCTTGAAAATCATGCCAGGCACATGCGTGTGTGTGCTCAAAATCCCAGGAGGAGAATGGAGAAGGGACTGTAGCACAGCCATTCCCCCTGGGAGGTAATTTCTCACTTTCTCTTTGTCTCTCTGTAGGGCGCATGCACCCTACAGTAAAAAACTTACAAAAAAATTAAAAAACATAGGTAAAAAGCAAGACAAAACATACTATACACAAATGTTATTAGTAGGATTCCAATTCTGGTCTGAACAATATCAGCATGTCCATTATTGATGTCATTGTCAACATTATTTTTTTTTAAGAATTATTTTATTTAACATTTTTATTACTTTGAATAGTTCGAGAGAGAGAAAGAAGAAAAGCAAGAAAGCAAGCCTCCAGGTCCAGGACTTGAACCATGGTTGGCCATGTGGGAGTTCAGTGCCTTTAACCACCATGCCACCTGCCAGCCCCCCTTTATCTTTAAAATAATTACTTTAGGGACCAGCAGGTGGCATGGTGGTTAAGGCACTGTACCCCACATGGCCAACCATGATTCAAGTCCTGGACCTGGAGGCTTTCTTTCTCATTTTCCACTCGCTCTCTCTTTCTCTCTCTCTCTCTGGGGAGTGCAGGTGCTCTATAGCAAATTAAAAAATAGCAATAATCTTTTAAAAGATTTATTTATTATTATTTTAAAATTTGCTACATGCTACCCTTGCTCTTCAGAGAGAAAGAGAAGGAAACTGAGAAAGTTAAGAACTATTATTATTACTTTTAAAATTTGCTATAAGGCACCTGTGCTCACGGGGGGTGGGGTAGGGGGGTGAAAAAGCTGCCAGATCTGGGACTCAAACTGTGGATGGCCATGTAGGAGTCCAAAACCCTAACCACCAGACTACCTAAAAGTGATTTCTCATTTTCCTTCTCTTTATCTCTCACTGTCTCTCTCTGCAGTGAATGCATGCACACTTTGGC
>NW_006198298.1:115894-119351 GCF_000334495.1 Tupaia belangeri chinensis
AAAAAAAAACATAAAGAAAATAGGAAGGTCTCAAGTATAACTGCATCAGAAGATCACATACCTAGACATGTGCAACATCTTGTGACTATGTCAGGATACATTTGAAATAGATAAAAGATTCAAATGGGGGCTGGAAGGTGACACAGAAGTAAAATGAGATGCTGGCATGGCTGACCCACATGGGAAGATGGCCAGTTCATGTCCAGAGACCTTCAAGCGTGTAGGCCCATGATCCAGGGCTAGCTGAGGCTGGGAATGAATTGTGGCAATGGGACTCTGTTGGGGGTGCCGAAACTATTTCTCATGGAATAATTTTATGAACTTAAAAAAAAAAATGCGTGGAGGCCAGTCAGTGGTTGGGGCAGCTGGCCAACTATGTAGTTTCAGACCCAGACCTGGAAGCATGGGAAGTGTGCCAGGTGCATGCACACATGTCCAGAGTTCTGAGTGGAGATATGGAAGAGATGGGATTGTAGGATGACTATTCCTTTCTCACTCTCTCTCTCTCAGGGGAGCACACGTCCTCTAACAAAAAAAACTTTACAAAAAGGCTTGGCTTCTGTGGTGCAAACAATAGTATATTAGAATACAGAGCTGGAGCACATGACAACTGTGGTTTGAGTCTCTCCCTAGTCAAACAGGTCCAGCATGTATGTGTATGCATATCTAGGGTCCTAGTGGGCCAGAAGACTAAAGAAAGGGGACCACAGCACGACCACACCCTGTACAGGGGGATTCTCTCACATGTGTACTGACTCTATCACAGATTTTTTTAAAAAGGGAAGTGGGCCAGCAGGTGATGTGGAGTTTAAGGTAGCTGGATCCCACACCTAGCTCACTCCACAGTTCCAGTCCTGGACCCAGTGGCTTGAAAAATCATGCTGGGTGCACACGCACGTGTGTGTATGTGCCCAAAATCTCAAGAAAAGAAGGGAGGAGAAGGGACTGCAGTGTGGTCACCACTGCCAGGCGTTCCCCTGCCCTCCCTCCACCCCATCCCCACTTTGGTGAAGTGCACATGCCCTACAGGGAAAAAAAAAAAAAAAAGAAACGTAATATTTAAAAAAAAGTTAAATGGAAGAAATGAAATCATAAAAATAAAACTATGCTAGATAGACTACTTGAAAAAAAAAAAAGTACACCTATTTATTTATCTGTTTATTTGTTGTAATTTTTAAGCTGCCAGGTCCAGGACATGAACTGCAGTCTTAACCACCACGCCACCTGCTGGCCCTTGAACACACTGTTTCTAAATATAATTCAATGTTTTAATTTTTGTATACTTTCCCTATATAATTTTCTTTTTTGCTATAGGGTGTGTGCACTTGCTGGAGAGACAGAGAGACGGAAAGAGAGAAATCTCCCCCCAGAGGGGATGGCTACACTGTGACCACTTCTCCTCCATTCTTCTCTGAGATTTTGGGCACACTTGCACACGTGCGTGCACACACCCATACACGTGCCCAAAACATGAGTTTTAAGCTGCTGGGACCAAGATTCAACCGTGGTTAACTACGTGGGAGTCCAGCAACGTAATCCCCTATATCATTAAAAAAAAAAAAAAAAAAAAAAAAAAAAGCCAGAGGGGAGAATTTTCTTCTTTCTTTTCCTAATTTATAACAAGCTCAACTTCTCAGCAGCTCCTTCCAGCTTCCAGTCAAACGCTCCTCACCAGAACTTGCATGCATGCTGTCTGAGAGGCGGCCTCTTTTTAACCCCTGCTAAAGCGTGTTTCTGCGTCCCCTTATTCTCCTAACATGACAGGCCAATAGGTGCTGAGGGAACAGAGAGCGCACACGCCCTATAGTGAAAAAACCTCTCAAAAAAAATTTGCCAGAGGGCACATGTGCTCATTAGAGAGACAGAGAAGGAAGAAAGCATTCCCCAGTGGGGCATACTCATGTTGCAATGTTTTATCCACTTCTCCATCCTTCCAGGATTTGGGGCATGCTTGCAAATGCACCTGATGTGTTCTTTAAGCCACTGGGCCAGGATTCAAACCATGTGGACAGTCATGTGGAATCTGGGCCCCCTAACCACCAGGCAGGCCATGGGTCTGAGGCTTCCTAAATAATTTTTCTTTCATTTTTTTTTTAAGAATTATTTTATTTAACTTTATTTATTTATTTTAGTTTGATCAGAGAGGGAGAGAGTAAGAGAGAGGGAAAGTGGGGTTCAGGACTCAAACTGTAGTTGGTAATGTGGATGTCCAGTACCCTTAACCATCATGCCAGCTGATGGTCCCTCTAAATAATTTTTAATTAATCTTTTTAGATTTAAGATTATTTATTTTTCTTCTGAGAGAGAAAGACAGTGGGAGGGAGGCACCCCCAACTGTATCTAGGCACTGCAATTTATTCCCAATTTCAGCCCGGATCATAGGCACAAGTGTTGCCTGGAGTATTCAGGGAGGTCTCTGGACCAGGAACCTTTCCATGTGAGCTAGCCTCATAGACAGTTGCGTTTTACCACTATGCTACTGTCTGTCCCCAACTAAATCATGCTTTTCTCTTTATTGATGACAAAGTGTGAACATGACAGGAGGACAACCTCCACAGGATCTGATCATACCACAATCTCCTTCCTCCAGCCTTGCAGCTCATTTTATCTTGGGTAATGATGTGTCTCAGGCCAATCTAGCCAGGGATTAAAACTGTAGTCATGGTGATGTGCGATCTAGCTCCCCTTCAGCAGTATATCACTGCTGCACCACAGACCCAAATCATATTTTTAATTAAAAAAAAATAAAAAAAGTTGTGGGCTCACGCATGGTGAGGAAGTTAAGGTGGCTAGAACCTACATGGCTGGCTACACTGCCTAAATTGTGCTAGAAATGTGTGCGTGTGTGTCCAGAATTCCAAGAGGAGAACGAAGGAGAAGAGACTGCAATTGCCCCCCCGCCCAGGGTAAATTCTCACTTTCTCTCTCTCTCTTTCTCTCTCTCTCTGGCAAGTCCATGTGCCCTACAGCAAATAAAAAAAAGGTTGCTATAGGGTCCATGCACTTGCTGGGGTGGGGGGAGGGAGAGAGCGAGAGAGAAGAAAAGAGAGAGAGAGAGAAATCACTCCCCAGGGGGTTTGGTCATGCCACAATCCCTTCTTCTCCATTCTCCTCTTGGGATTTTGGGCACACATGCACACGTTCCTGGTGTGTTTTTTAAGCCACCAGGCCTGGGACTTGAACCATGCAGGCAGCCATATGGGATATGGCCACCTTAACCACTGTGCTACTGGCTGGCCTCCCACATCATTTTTTATGGTGATAAAATAAACATAACATAAGAATTACCATTTAAACTATTTTAACTATACATAGTTGGCCCTTGAAAAGTACAGGTTTGGGGACCAGCAGTTGGCGTTATGGCTATGTCGCTGGATTCCCACATAGTTGACTGCGGTTCGCGTCCTGGACCTGGTGGCTTAAACTCACGCCAGGTGCGTGTGCGTGCGTGCCCAAG
>NW_006198298.1:119362-119666 GCF_000334495.1 Tupaia belangeri chinensis
ACAAGGGATTGCGGCGTGGCCATCCCCCTGGGGGGTGATTTCTCGCTTTCTGTCTCTCTGGTGAGTGCACGCACCCTACAGCAAAACCCTCTCAAAACAAAAAACAAAAAACAAAAGTATGGGTTTGAACTGGCAGTTCAAACTTATATGTGGATTTTTTTCAATAAATATATTGGACAATACAGTACAATCCTGTAGCAGCGTATCCCCTTATGATTTCCTCTAGCTTCCTTGATTATAATGTATATAACATACCAAATATGTGTTTGCTACTTTTTCTTTTTGCTAAAGGGTGTGTGCACTC
>NW_006198298.1:119683-122283 GCF_000334495.1 Tupaia belangeri chinensis
GGAAAGAGGGACGTAGGGAGAGAGAGACAACGTAAGAAATCACCCTTGAGGGAGGATGGCCATACAGTAATCCCTTTTCCTCCATTCTTCTCTTAGGACCCTGAACATACATGCACACATGCCTGGTGTGTTTCTCAAGCCACCAGCTCCAGGTAGGCCAAGTGGGAGCTAGTCGCCTTAACCACTGCGCCATTGGTGGCCCTATCTTACTGTTTACGTTATCAGTAAGGCCTCTGGTCAACAGTAGGATACTAAGCAGTTAATTTTTTTTTTGAAAGGTTTTTGTTAATAGGGCACATGCGCTTGCCAGAAAGACAGAGGCAGACAGAGAGACAGAAAGGGAGAAATCATCCCCCAGGGGGGATGGCCACACCGCAATCCCTTCTCCTCCATTCTCCTCTCGAGATCTTGGGCACACACACACATGCACCTGGTCCGAGTTTAAGCCACGGTGTCTGGGATTCAAACCGCGATTGATTACATGGGAGTCCAGTGACATTGCCATTACGCTAACTGCTGGTCCCGAACAGTTAAGTTTTAGGGAAGCTAACAGTTATATATGGATACCTGACTATATTCATGTGGTTGGTGCCCCTAACCTCCACATCGACTGTAATTCAGTGGCATTACACACACTCACAATGTTGTACAACCAGCTTTACTATTTATTTCCAGAAACTTTTCATCATTCCAAATAGAAACTCTATACCTGCCAAATAGTAACTCCCCTCTCTACCATTGGCAACCTCTATTCGACTCGAATTTGCCTATTCTGTTACAGGTACTTTATACAGGTGGAATTATGTATCTGTGCCTATGTGTCTAGCTTTTTTGTTTATCCACATATCTGTTGATGTACACCTGCGTTGTTTCTAACCTACTAGTCATTTGGTTATTATGAATAATGATGCTATGCATTCTGATGTACAAGTGTCTGAGTCCTTGCTTTCAATTCTTTTGGGTATATGTCTAGGAGTGGCAATGCTGGATCATATAATTCTATGTTTAACTTTTTGAGGAACTGCCAAACTGTTTTCCACAGCAGCTGCACTATCTTACATTCCCACCAGTAAGGCACAAGGGTTCCAATTTTCCATATCCTCACCAACACTTATTTTGCATCTTTTTTTTGAGAGTTTTTTTTTTTGTTTTTTTTTTTTTTTGCTACAGGGCATGTGTGCTCGCCAGAAAGACAGAGATAGACAGAAAGCGAGAAATCACTCCCCAGGGGGGATGGCCACGCCACAATCCCTTCTCCTCCATTCTCCTCTCGGGATCTTGGGCATGCAAGCACACATGCCTAGCATGAGTTTAAGCCACCAGGTCCAGGACTCGAACTGCGGTCAATTGCATGGGAGTCCAGCAACATAGCCACTACGCCATCTGCTGGTCCTATCTTTTCATGTGTTTATTGACCATTTGCCTATCTTAAAAGAAATGTCTATTTAAGTCCTTTTTCTGTTTTTAAACTGGGTTATTTTATTGTTGCTGTTCATATAATAGTTGTTTATATAGTTTGGATATTAATCTTTTTTTCTTTTCTTTTCTTTTCTTTTCTTTTTTTTTTTTTTTAAGGTTTTTGCCCTAAGGGTATGGGCACTGACCAGAGAGACAGGGAAAGTGAGAAATCACCTCCTGGGGGAACCAGGAGATGGTGTAATAAAGTCACTGGACTCTCATGTAATAGACCGCGGTTTAAGTCCTGAACTTGGTGGCTTAAACTCACGTGGGGTGCATATTCGTGTGTGTTCAAGGTTCCAAGAAAAGGGACTGCGGCATGGCCATCCCCTCAGGAGGTGATTTCTCACTTTCTGTCTCTTTCTCTGTCTCTTCCACGAGCACACATGCCCTATAGCAAAAACCCTAAAAAAAAAAAATCATCTCATGGGGAGATGGTCATGTTGCAATCCCTTCTCCTCCATTCTCCTCTTGGGATTTTGGGTACACATGCACAAGTGTCCAGTGTGATTTTCAAGCTGGGACTTGAACTTGAACTGTGGTCGGCCGTGTGAGAATCCAACACCTTAACCACTGTGCTGACTCCTGGATATTAATCCTCTTTCCGAACTTACAATTTGCAAGTATATTCTTCCATTCTCACTCTTTAAGTAGACAGTAACCTCACTCTCTCGCTCTTTTTTGTTAAAGAATTATTTTATTTCACTTTATTTATTTATTTTATTTTAATTTGACCAGAGAGGGACAGAGAGAGAGAGAGGGAAAGTGAGAAAGCAAGCTGCCAGGTCCAGGACTCAAACTGCAGTTAGCTATGTGGGAGTCCAGTGCCCTTAACCACCACACCACCTGCGGGCCCCAGTCTCACTCTCTTGATACTGTTTTTCTTGGGTGTATAAGAGTTTCCAAACTTGATGAAATCAATGGAATTAAAGTACAAGTTTATTATAGTGTAAAAAAGGGAAATCCATGCATAATACGCATTTTTCACAATATGTATTTCCCATGAACTTTGTATGAAAACTAAATAACTAAACCGCAAACCCAATTAAAATTCCACCAGTTTTCTAACTAATATCCCCTTTTCTATTCCAGGATCTAACCCAGGATACCACATGGCATTTAGTCATCATTTCCCTTTTGTC
>NW_006198298.1:122685-132225 GCF_000334495.1 Tupaia belangeri chinensis
AAAAAAAAGAAAGCAAGCCGCCATGTCTGGGATTTGAACCATGGTCAGCCATGTGGGAGTCTAGCGCCCTCAATGACCACAGCACCTGCCAGCACCCGAAAGTTTCTCAGTCTTTAAATTTATATACTTATTTTTTTCTAAGACAGAGAGCTGCCTTCAAACAGGGTCCTCATGTACCAATCTACCCAGTCTCTGTCAACCCAGGCCATGGGTATGTGCCTGGTTTGCTCAGGAAGGTCCCTGGACACAACCCCAGGTCCTTTCCCATGTGGGTCCAATTGTGTAACTGCTGTACTACTGACTGACCCACTACTTTTAAATGCTTTTAGACTTTTGCCAGAAGCCCCATGTGCTCACTGGAGACAGAGAATGAAAGAGGAAAAGTGAGGAGCCACCCACTAGAGGGGACGGCCATGCTGAAACCCCTTTTCTTCCATTCTCCTCTCAAGATTTCAGACGCACATGCACACGTGCCTGGAGTATTTTTTGAGTCGCCAGGTCCAGGACTCAAACTGTGAAGGCTGTCATATGGGATCCAGTGCTGTAACTACCATGCCACCTGCTGGACCCTGACTCATTATTTTTAAATAGCTTCTTTCTTTTTTCTTAAGCAAGCAAAAGAAGAAAAGAACATGCCATCAACAGGGTCACAAAGTTATAATCTACCCAGCTAGCTCCAAACCATGGGTACACATGTACCTGGTGTACTGAGGGAGGTCTTCAACTTGAACTGGAAGCTTCTCATGTGGATTAGCCTCATGGAGTGTATTTAACTGATACACAACTGTCTAGCCCCATGGCCTGTTTTCCTTCTCTCAAAAAAATATTTTTTCTGGGACCAGCAGTTAGTGTAATGGCTATGTCGCTGGACTCCCACATAGTCGACCACGGTTCGAGTCTCAGACCCAGTGGCTTAAACTCACGCTGGGCGCGTGTACGTGCGTGCCCAAGATCCCGAGAGGAGAATGGAAGAGAAGGGATTGCGGCATGGCCATCCCCGCTGGGGGGTGATTTCTTGCTTTCTGTTTCTCTGTCTATCTCTGTCTTTTTGGTGAGCACACACACCGTATAGCAAAAACCTCTCAAAAAAATTTTTTTTTTCTTTAGGACTTTAATGGTTTGAAGAATACTAGTCACTATTTTTTTCTGTTATAGGGCATGTGCGACACTAGAGAGAGAGAGAGGCAGAGTCGGGGACAGTGCCTACACATACTGATAATATTTGGAATTCGTCTTTAAGGGAGATTTGTGATAGAACATTTTTTTAAAAAAAATTATTTAACTTTATTTATTCATCCATTTATTTTTAATTTGAACAGAGACACACACACACACACAGAGAGAGCGAGAGAGAGAGAGAGAGAGAGAGAGAGAAGGTGAGAAATCAAGCCACCAGGTCCAGGACTTGAACCAAGGTCAGCCATGTGGGAGTGTCCAGCACCTTAACCACCCCGCCACCTGCTGGTCCTGTGATAGAACATTTTTAACCCAACAGATTTACAGAAGTCCACATGTTTGACAACAAACTGTTAGGAAGGCTGTATGGGAAATAGGCATTCTCATATTGTTGGCAATAGTATAAAATGGAGGGAAATTTGGCAATAGCTGGAAAAGTTTAAAAAAAAATCTATATAGCGCCTGATCTACAATCCTACTTCTGGGAATATAATGTACAGATATACCGCTACATGTGCAAAGAATGTTACTATAGCACAGGTAAAAACAGCAAAGGACAAGAAATGAAAGAGACACAAATACTCTGTTAAGGGGCCAGCATGGTGTACCACAGTTCGAGTCTTGGACCTGGACTCCCACATGGCTGACAGCAGTTCAAGTCCTGAACCGGGAGGCTTGAGGATCACACTAGGTGTGTGTGTGTGTGTGTGTGTGTGAGCGTGCGTGCGTGTGCACATGCCCAAAATCCCAAGAGGAAAATGGAGAAGGGACTGTTCTGTGGTCATCACCCCTGGGGGGGGTGATTTCTCAATTTCCCTCTCAGTCTCTCTCTGGTGAGCACATGTACCCTATGGCAAAAGCCTTAAAAAAAATTGATGATGTAGTGATTATGTTGTTGGACTCCCACATGGCTGACCACGGTTCAAGTCCTGGACTCGGTGGCTTGAAAGTCATTCCAGGCGCATGTGTATGCATGCCCAAGATCCTGGAAGGAGAATGGGAGAGAAGGGATTGCAGCATGGCCATCCCTCCTGGGGGTCCTGGAGGGTGATTTCTCACTTTCCCTCTCACTGTCTGTCTCTCTCTCTCTGGTGAGTACACATGCCCTAAGGTAAAAATCTCTACAAAACAAACAAACAAACAAACAAACAAAACACCCACGAAACAAAACAAAAAAATTGGGGCAGGGCAGGGTGGAGCCAGCCAGTGGCAGAATGGTTACATTGTTGGACTCCCACGAAACAAAACAAAAAAATTGGGGCAGGGCAGGGTGGAGCCAGCCAGTGGCAGAATGGTTACATTGTTGGACTCCCACCGTTCAAGTCCCAGACCTAGTGGCTTTACAATAAAGTTTCCATTTCTCTCTCTCTCTGTCTTACTCTGGTCAAATTAGGAAGAGAATGGAGAAGAGATTGTGGTGTTGCCACACCCACTCCAAGGGAGTGATTTCTTACTTTCCCTCTCTTTATTTGTCTCTCTCTCCAGCAAGTGCACAAGCTCTATGGGAAAAATCTCTTTAAAAATTTTTTTTTAAAAAGGGGCGAGGAGAACAGCCCATAGCCAGGCAAGTTAAGGTGGTTGGATCCCACATGGCCACTTCATGGCTTGAGTCCTAGACCTGGCAACCTGAAAAACAGACTCGGTGCATGTGCATGTGTGCCCCAAAATCCCATGAGTGAGAAATGAAGAAGTGATTGTAGTGTGACTGCCCCCCGCCATGGTGGGTGGTGCTTTCTTACCCTTTCCCTCTCTGGCTAGCACGTGTGCCCTCTGGCAAATTACTTAAAAACAAAACAAAACAAAACCACAAACGCCCAGTTGAGGTGACACAGGCCACAGTACGCTGGACAGCAGCACTGGAACTCACACAGGTTTAGATACTTGAGTTGTTCTGAGAACACACCAGGCAAGTAAGTACCCAAGATCCTGAGGAGCTAGAGAGCTAGAGAAAGGGGATCACAGCAAGGGTGCTTTCCTCTCTTTCTGCCTCCCTCCCTCCTGCCTATAGAACAAGCAAGAACATGAAAAGATCCAGGAAAAAAGTGAATGAATGGATTACTCAAACAAAATAGTGTCTATAGCACAGGAAAATGCACATAGAAATTAGTACCAGCTAAAGGTTATATTTCGAGTTAACGGGACAAATGGATTAGTCAGTAAATAATAGTCATGGTGCAGGCAGTAGGGTGCTGCTGTGCTACTGCTGGAGCCATACAGGAGGCTTACGCTCAGATTCTAGGTCAACCTGAACAAACCATCCACACCTGGGAGTGTCCACAATCCTTAGGGGCTAGGAGGCTGGCGAAAGGATTGCAGCATGGCAAGGCCCTGTTTAGGGTACCTATTTTTTGCTCTCTTCCCCTCTCAATAAATAAAATAGGGCCAGCAAGTAGTTCAGAAGTTAAGGTGGCCGGATTCCATGTGGCCAACTCTGTAGTTCAAGTCCTGGACCTTGAGGCTTCAAAAGTAAACTGGGTACATGTGTGCCCAAAATGCCAAAAGGAGAAAAGAGAAGGGATTGTGGCAATGACCATCCCTCCATGGGGGATGTTTTTCACTTTCCTCTTTGTGTGCCTGTCTGTCTCCAGTGAGTGTACATGCCCTATAGCAAAACTAAAAATTTTAAATAAGATAAACTTTAAAACACATACACACACATATATCATTTTTGTTTACTTATTTTTAATTTCCTAGAAGGTACATGTACTCACCAGAGAGAGAAAGAAAGCGAGAAAGAGGGAAAGCAGTTGGCATAATGACTATGTCCCTGGACTCCCATGTGGTCGACCGTGGTACGAGTTCAGGACCTGGTGGCTTAAACTCACACCGGGCGCATATGCGTGCATGCACAAGATCCTGAGAGGAGAACGGAGAAGGGATTGCGGCATGGCCATCCCCCCGGGGGGTGATTTCTCACTTTCTGTCTGTCTGTCTCCTCTGTCTTTCTGGTGAGTTCATGCGCCCTATAGCAAAAACCTCAGCCGCAAAAACAAAACAAACCACAAAACAAAAACAAACAAACAAAAAAAAAGCAGGGAAAGTGAGAAATCACTCCGGGGCAGGGGGTGGGGGAGGGATGGCCACGCCACAATCCCTTCTCTTCCATTCTCCCTTCGAGATTTTAGGCACCCAATACACATGCCCAGAGTGTTTTTCAAGCATCAAACTTCTGAGTCCAGGACTCAAACCACACAGCTGACCGTATGGGATCCAGTTGCCTTAACTACTATACCACCTGGCTACACCACCACCCCCCACCCGCCACCCAAATATATAGATAATGGGTTGTTGTGAAAGTCATGACACATTTGTGCATAGAAAAACATAGAAAAATACATGACTTTCCTGACAATCCAATAGTTTAATTTGCTATAAGGTTTATGTACTCGCCTGAGACAGAGAGAGAGAGAAAGACAGTGAGAAATCACTCTCCCATGGGGGATGACCACACCACGATCCCTTCTTCTCCGCTCTCCTCTCAGGATTTTGGGTATGCATGTACATGCACCCTGTGTGTTTTTTAAGCTACCGAGTCCAGAACTCAAACTGTACAGTTGGCTATATGGGATCCAGCTGCCCTAACCTCCACGCCACCTGACTGGCCCCCCCAAAAATACATTTTAAAAAATATGTGCTAGCAGGCAGTGTGGTGGTTGGGGTACTGGACTCCACATGGCTAATCACAGTTTGAGTCTCAGAACTGGCAGCTTGCTTTCTCACTTTCCCTTTCTCTGTCTCTGGTCAAATTAAATAATAAGTAAAATAATCCTTTAAGAGTAAATAAACAAATATTAGGTCATTGGTAAAGTCATGTCATGTTTTTCTTTTTATTTTTTTAAAGAGAGATCTTTGCTATGGGGCACGGGCACTCATAGGGGAGACAGAGACAGAGAGTGAGAAATCACCCCCCAGGGGAGATGGCCATGCCCCAGTCCCTTCCCTTCCATTCTCCTCTCAGGATTTTGGGCATGCACATACACACACCCAGCGTGAGTTTAAGTCACCACATCCAGGGCTTGAACCACTGTTGACTACGTGGGAGTCCAGTGAAGTAACCATTATGCCATCTGCTGGTTCCCATAACATGTTTTTTTTTTTTTTATATAAAAATGTGTCTTGACTTTTCTGAAGACCCAATAATATTTGTGATAACTAT
Organism: Tupaia belangeri chinensis; assembly: GCF_000334495.1. Classification (NCBI taxonomy): domain Eukaryota; kingdom Metazoa; phylum Chordata; class Mammalia; order Scandentia; family Tupaiidae; genus Tupaia; species Tupaia belangeri. The sequence continues at coordinate 128,018 of NW_006198298.1, forward strand.
CTGGCCTAGGGATCAGCAAACTATAGCCAGTGGGTCAAACCTGGTCATCTTAAAGTTTGATTGGAACATAGCTGTACCTGTTTATTTATCTATTATCTGAGATTGCTTTCAATTGGGTAGTTGCAAACAGACTATATAATCTGCAATGCTGAAAGTATTTATTATCTAGCCCTTTACAGAAAAAAGTGTTGATCCTTAAGAATATGAAGTTGCTTACCTCACGTCTTACCAAATAAACTCTAGATGGATCAAAAATTTAGATCCCCAAATAGAAACCATAAAAATATTAGAAAGAAAACAACAGGGTGGCTAGAAACTGTGAACCTCTATAAAGGTCTGACAAAGAATGGGGAAGGCCATCCTCAGCAAAATAAAACTTGAAAGTCATAAAAGAAATAATGGATAAATGTGGCTTTGTAGGGACCAGTAGATGGAGTAATGGTTATATCACGCAACTCCCACATGGTTGACCATGGTTCGAGTCCTGGATCCAGTGGCTCCAAACTCACACTGTGCACATGTGTGTGTGTGTGTGTGTGTGCGTGCATGCATGCCCAAAATCCTGAGAGGAGACTGGATAAGGGACTGCAGTGTGGTCATCCCCCGGGGAGTCATTTCTCACTTTCTGACTCTCTGGCGAGTGCACATCCCCTATAGCAATAATCTCTCTTAAAAAAAAAAAAAGCTTTGTAAAAATTTAAAAATGTATAGACTATAAAAAAGACCACATTGGGGACCAGCAGAAAGTGTAATGGTTATGTTGCTGGACTCCCATGTAGTCAACCACTGTTTGAGTCCCGGATCCGATGACTTAAAAACTCATTCTGGATGCATGTGTGTGCATGCCCAAGATCAGGACAGGAGAATGGAGAAGGGACTGGGGCGTGGCCATCTCCCCCCAGGAGGTGTTTCCTCACTTTCTGTCTGTCTCTCCAGCAAGTGCACACACCCTATAGTAAAAAAAATCTCTCCAAAAGAAATAAAGACCATATGGAACAGCCCATGGTGGGGTGGTTAAGGCAGCTGGATCCCAAATAGTTCACTGAGCAGTTTGAGTGCCAGATCAGCAGCTTGAGAAATGCACCAGGCAAATATGCATATATGCTCAAAATCCCACAAGAAGGGAGAAAATGGAGAAGAGATTCTAACATGACCATTCCCCATGGGAGGTGCTTTCTCACCCTCCCCTCTTTGGCCAGTGCATGTGTCCTCTGGCAAAATTAAAAACAAACCAACCATAAACTGATAAGTACAATGTGACAATGCAAGTATGGTAAAATGTAATGGTAGAACCCAGTGGAGAGGTATATAGGTATTAACAGTAAAATTCTTTCACCTTTGCTGTATGTTTGAAATTTCATACATACTAAAATATCGGAGAAACACCAAAAAGTTAAAAGACAGTAACAAATAGGGAAAATACCTTTCAAAATGTTTCCAGATATTTTGGTTGGCTTCCAATTTCTTATAATTGTTCATTTATTCATTCAACAAATATTAATGTAACATTTGCTATGTCAGACACTTTTCTAGGTGATAGAAATACTGCTGTGAGCAAAACAAAGTTCTTGTGCTCATGAGCTCAGCCTGAAATCCAAATTGTTTCCTTAGGATAAATGCTTAGATAAGAACGTATTGTCAATGGTGCAAGTTTCTTCTTTTTTTAATTTTAAAAAGTTTGCCAGAGGCATGTGCACTCTGGGTTTTGGGGGAATGAGGAAGAAAAGGAAGTAGAGGGAAGTGAGAAAGCAGCTGCTCTCATGGGGAATGGTAACACCTTAATCCCTTCTCCTTTGTCACCCCCTCCCTTTGACATTTTGGATATACATGCACATGTACTGGTGTGTCTTTCAACTTGTCAGGTCTGGGACTCAAACCATGCAGTTGGCCATGTGGGATCTGGCTCATGTAACTAGGCCACAAGCTGGCCTAGGATAAGTGTTTTCAAGTTTTTGATACCATCAATGTTTTTTCCATGTTTGTTTACTATAAGGTATACCTCGCTATTTGAATTCTAGCCATCAGAATTCAAGAACTAAACAAAGGCCTAGCCATGGTTACATAAGCAATAGGGTACTACTGCACAAGAATGGGGTCACATGGAAGGTTCAATTTCCAGATCTAAGAGGCTTTTTTTTTAAAGAATTATTTTATTTTACTTTATTTATTTATTTTAATTTGACCAGAGAGAGAAAGAGAAAGTGAAAATGGAGCTGCCAGGTCCAGGACTCAAACCACAGTCGGCCATGTGGAAGTCTAGTGCCCTTAACCACCATGCCATCTGCTGGCCCCAAGAGACACTTTTTTCCTTTTTTTTTTGGGAGAGGTTTTTGCCATAGGGCGCATGCACTCGCCAGAGAGGCAGAGAGAGACAGAGAGACAGAAAGCGAGAAATCGCCCCCCCGGGGGATGGCCACGCCGCAATCCCTTCTCCTCCATTCTCCTCTCAGGATCTTGGGCACGCACACGTGCCCGGTGTGAGTTTTAAGCCGCCAGGTCTGGGACGTGAACCGCGGTCGACTACGTGGGAGTCCAGCGACATAGCCATTACGCTAACTGCTGATCCCAAGAGACACTTTTAACTGGCCATGGAATACTTTAAACACCTTTTGGGCAGCAGGTAGCACAGTGGTTAAGGCGTTGGACTCCCACATGGTTGACTGCAGCTTGAGTCCAGGACCTGGTGGCTTGAAACTCATGCTGGGCATGTGTGCATACATGCACAAAAACCAGAGAATAGAATGAAGGAGAAGGGACTGCAGCATGGTCATCTCCCCTGAGGGGTGATTTCTCGCTTTCTGTCTCTCTGGCGAATGCACGTGCCCTACAGCAAAAATCTCTTAAAACAAAAACACCTTTTACAGGGAGACCTTTCATAATGCATTTTTACAAATTTCCACAAAATGAGTATATTTCTGGAAAACATAAAATGCTAAAACTGGCAGAAGAGTCAAAATGGTAATCTAAAACCTAGGTCCAAATAAATGCCTTTTTTTCCCTTTTTCTTTTCTTTTTTTTTGGAGAGGTTTTTGCTATAGGGCACATGCACTTGCCAGAAAGACAGATAGAGACAGAGACAGAGAGTGAGAAATCACCCCCCAGGGGTGATGGTCACGAGCAATCCCTTCTCCATTCTCCTCTCGGGATCTTGGGCATGCATGCACATGTGCCCAGTGTGAGTTTAAGCCACAGGGTCTGGGACTCGAACCATGGTCGACTACATGGGAGTCCAGCGACAGTCATTACACCAACTGCTGGTCCCCCAAGTAAATGCTTTTAAAGGTGAGGTCAACCAAGTTATCAAGGTACAGACAATTCTTTTGTTTTTTTGTTTTGAGAGGTTTTCGCTATAGGGTTGTGCGCTCGTCAGACAGAAAGAGAGAGACGGAGAGACAGAAAGTGAGAAATCACCCCCCAGGGGGGATGGCCACGCCACAATCCCTTCTCCTCCATTCTCCTCTCGGGATCCTGGGCACACACGCACACACGCCTGGTGTGAGTTTAAGCCACCGGGTCCGGGACTCGAACCGCAGCTGACTACATGGGAGTCCAGCGACATAGCTATTACGCTAACTGCTGGTCCCAGACAATTCTTATATTGCAGAATCACTTCACTGAAAAATACAGATGCAAAGCTTCTAAACAGTACAATAGCTAATCAAATCTAACAGTGTTTTTAAAATATGCATAAGGCCCAGCCATGGTGGCGCAGGCCATACAATGCTCTTGCATAATGCTGGAGCAATATGGGAGGCCCTGGGGTTCAGATCCCACATCACCCTGAACATGTGTTATCCTGGTTGGCTGGAAGGCTGCGGAGGAGGGGGGGAATCATGGCACTGTGAGACCCTGCCAGGAGTGCTTGTATGTGTGTGTGTGTATATGTGTCTTTCATAAAAGAAAGAAATTATAATATATACAGACAAAAATTCATGTATAACCATTGGGAAAATCAAAATTGAGAAACGGCATACGAAATAATTGATCTTAAAACATATTAAGGTTAGTGACTGGCAATTGGCATGGTGGTTAAAGGCACTGGACTCCCACATGGCCAACCACGGTTCAAGTCTCGGACCTGGTGGCTTGCTTTCTCACTTCCTCTCTCTCTCTGATCAAAATGGATAATAATAATAAATAAAGTCAAATAAAAAAACCTTTTTTTTGGAGAGGGTTTTGCTATAGGGTGCGTGCACTCGCCAGACAGA
>NW_006198298.1:132328-141893 GCF_000334495.1 Tupaia belangeri chinensis
CGCACCCAGCGTGAGTTTTAAGCCACCGGGTCCGGGACGCGAACCGCGGTCGACTACGTGGAAGTCCAGCGACATAGCCATTATGCCAACTGCTGGCTCCCAATAAAATAATTCTTAAAAAGAATATCAAGGTTGGGACCAGCAGATTGTGTAATAGTTACATTGCTGGACTCCCACATGGCTATTGGTGGTTTGCGTCCCAAACCCAGAGACTTGAAACTCACGCTGGGTGTGTTTGCATGCATGCCCAAAATCCTTAGAGGAGAATAGAGAAGGGATTGCAGCATGGCCATCCCCCTGGGGGGTTATATCTCTCGCTTTCTCTCTTTCTCTGTCTCTCTGGTGAGTGAACCTGCCCTATAGCAAAAAATCTCTCTTATAAAGCAAAGCAAAACAAAACAAAAACTTGTCAAGGTTGTAAAAGACAAAGAAAGACTGAGTGATTGTTCCAGATTAAAGAAGACTAAAAACACAAAATAACTCAATGCAATGGTATCCCTGGATTGGATACCCAGTTGCGGAAAACCAGCTACAAAGGATATTACTCAAACAACCGATGACATCTGAATATGGACTTTATACAAGATAAAAGTATCACATCACTGTTAAATTTCCTGATACTGTTAAGTATACTATAGTTATCAAACAGAAAGTACTTGTTCTTAGGTCCTATGTGGTGTAGGACTTAAAGGATTTTATCTGCCACTGTGTGGGGGTACCTATAGATAAATTAGGTCGTTGGGAAAGTCAGAATGCATTTTTGCATAGAAAACCACAGAAAAATACGTCATGACTTTCCTGACGACCTAATAGAAAGACAAAGAAATCTGTGGCAAAATATTTACAACTACTGATTCTGGGTAGAGGCTAGGTGGGAGTTCATTGTACTTTTTTTTTTTTTCAACTTTTCTGTAAACTTGTATTTTCTTTCAAAATAAGAAGTTATAAACATACCCATATGTGCCTTGTGTGTTTTTCAAGTCACTAAGTCCAGGACTTGAACTGCTCAATTGGCCATGAACAGTTAGGGTACAGGTCAAGAATGTCAAAGAGGTGCCAGCAGATGGCAAAGTGGTTATGTTGCTGGACTCCCACATGGCTGACCATGGTTCGAGTCCCAGACACAGTGGCTTGAAAATCACGCTGGGCATGTGTGTGTGCATGCCCAAGATTTAGGAAAGAGAACGGAGGAGAAGGGATTGCTGTGTGTCCACCCCCTTGGGGGGTGATTCCTCACTTTTCCTCTCACTGTCGCTGTCTTTCTCCACCAAGCACACACACCCTAAGGCAGAAACCTCAAAAAAAAAAAAATGCCAAAGATGTAATGTAATGGAATTTATTTATTAAATTAATGGACAAAAGGAGGAAAAAAGGATGTGATTATGAAGTTCAGTACTAATTTATGATCAATCTTAGCATACTAAGACAAAGAATTTTTTTGAATTATTTAAGGCCACATACTAAAAACTCACTATACATGTCGCACTTGATGGAGAAACTTTACTAAGTTACCCCATTTTGATTTTTTTAGTTTTTGCTATAGGGTGTGTGCACTTGCCAAAGAGAGAGAAAGGGAGGAAGGGAGGGAAGAAAGAGGGAGAGGGAAAGAAATCATCCCCCAGGAGGGATGGCCACACCACCAACCCTTCTCCTCCATTTTCCTCTCAGGATTTTGGGCATACATGCACACATACCCAGTATGATTTTCAACCTGCTGGGTCTAGGATTAGAACTGCAGTCTTCCATGTGGGATTCAGTGCCTTAACCTCCAGGCCACATGCTGGCCCCAACCCTTTTATTTTTAAAGGGTCTCTCCCGTGACAAAGAAAGAGAAAGACATACACACACACACCCTACAGAATACTCTCAAAGGGCCCTGATGCCATGATCCACCCCTAGCCTCAGCCTGTCCCAGATCATGGACAAGAGCACGCCCAGCATTCTCAGGGAGGTCTCCAAATGTGAACCAGGAACCTTCCTATGTGAGACTGCCTTGGTGTTTTACTACAGTGTCACTATCTGACCCCCATTCAAATTCCCTTTAAGATCAGTGACAGGCCCAGACTGATGGTATAGTTAGTAGTAAACTGAACTGCAGTGCTGGAAGCCAGGGTACACATGGCTAAGTGCAGGGTTCAGATCCTTGGATCGGCCTGAAAAAAACACTGCATGTAAGTGTGCATGCCCAAGATCCTAACAAGCTAGAGGGCTGCAGAGTAGGGATCATGGCCTGATGAGACCTGTTGAGGGTGTATGTCTCCATCATGAATAAAATAAATAAAACTTAAAAAAAGATCAGGGATAAAGTAAAAATGCCTACTGTGGGCCAGCCTGTGGCATTATTATTAAGGCAGCTGGCTCTCAATGGCTGACCATGAGGTTTGAATCTAGGACCTGGTGGCCTGAGAAGCATGCCCAAAATCCTAAAAGGAGGAAGAGATGGAGGAAAGGGGACTGCGGTGTGGTCATGCTCCATTGGGATGCTTTCTCTTAAAAAACATATCTGGACCCTTGGAGTGTGAGTGTTCACATGTGCATATATATTGAGTCGTCAGAAAAGTCATGGTGTTTTTCTATGCAAAAATGCATCATGACTTTTCTAACAACCTAACACTTTTCATTTTAGCTCTTTTGGTTTTTTAACTTTCCATGAGAGAGAGAGAACCCGTAACAGAGTCCCTACGTCAAAGTCTACCCCCAACCAGCCTGGATTGCAGGCATGTGTGGCTGCCTGTAGTGTACAGGGAGGCCTCAGGATATGAACCCAGGACCTTCCTATGTGGGTCCAGCATTGCAAAGCATTGTATTACTACTGTGCCACCATGTTCCCCACCCCCACCCCACACTCTCAATCATACAACTCCCGGTGTTTAGCTGGGTATATGGCTACCCAGAATAAAGACCACGTGGCTAAGTTCTGGAGAATGGAAGTACACAGAAATATCACATAAAACTTTGAAGGGTGTTCTTAGAAGAAGACGACATGCTCTTTTATTCTCCTTCATTTTTCCTGTTACTTTGAGTACCATGGGCTGAGGAAGGATACACAGAAGGGGTCACCTGTCAACCCTGGGCTGGCTATATACCTCCAAATTGCTTTTATGGGAAAGAGAAGTAAATTATCTGGTTTGAGCTAATATTCTTTTCTGTTATGACCAGCCAAAGTGAATCTTTTTAAGAAAGTTTATTTATTTCCTCCATCCCCAGCCAGTCACAGATCACAGGTACACATATGTCTGCATACTCAGGAGGGATTTCCAGATACGAACCTAGAGCCTTCCCATGGGTCAGTCTCCCAGGGCACTCCATTTTACTGCTCTGCCACCGTCTGGACCCTCAAAGCAAATCTTTTTTTTTTTTTTTTAAGAGAGATTTTTGTTATAGGGCGTGTGCACTCTTTGGAGGACAGAGAGAAACAGACACAGAAAGTGAAAAATCACCCCCCCTCCCCAGGGAGATGGCCACACTGCAATCCCGTCTCTTCCATTCTCCTCTCAGGATTTTGGGCACACACGCATAAGCATCCAGTGTGAGTTTCAAGTTGCTGGGTCCAGGACTTGAAGCATGGTTGACTGCATGGGAGGCCAGTGACATAACCATTACGCAATATGCTGGTCCCAAAGCAAATCTTAATTTGTGTACCTACTATCCCTAACTTTTTAACATGGTACTAAAAGTCTCAGACAATGCTATAACTGGAGATAAAGAAGAAACAACAGGATGGGTTTGTATACAACATGACCAACTACTAAGACTATAGGAATTAAGACTGAATTATTAGAAATGAAAAGAGGAATCAGACAACTTAAAGAAATCAACAGCTTTCTTCCATCCCAGAAAATACAGCATGATGAGTATTTTTTTTTTTTTTAAAAAGTAAGATATTGGGACTAGCAGGTGTTATGGTGGTTAAGATGCTAGAGCCCACTTGGCCAACTCTGTGGTTCAAGTCCTAGACCCAGTGACTTGAAAATCATACTGGGCACATGTGCCAAAAATCTCAAGAGGAGAATGGAGGAGAAGGTACTATAGTGTGACCCCTTCTCCTAGGGGGATGATTCTTTTATTTTCCCCCTCTCTCCAGTGGGTATACATGACCTATAGCAAAAATCTACCCCTCTCCCCCCAAAAAAAGCACTCCCCAGGGGGATGGCCACTCTGTAATCTCTTCTCTTACAACTCTTCTTGAGATTCTGGGCACACAGGCACACATACCCAGCATGTTTTTCAAGCCACCAAGTCTGGAACTCTAACTGTGCAGTTTGCCATGTGGGATCCAGCTGTCTTAACCATTCTGCCACTGGCTAGCCCTTTCCAGGAACTTTAAAAAAAATTGCCAGGGGAGGAGTACACTCACCAGAGAGGAGAGGGAGAATGCACCCTTCAATGGTGGAGAGTCACACGTAATACCTTCTCCTCCACCTCTCATCCTGTTGGGACTTTGGGCATACACACACACATGCCCAGTATGTTTTCCCAGCAGGGCTGGGACTCAAACTGTAGTTGGTCATGTGGAATCCAGCTCCTTTAAACACTAGCTATAGGACCAGCCCTCCACAAACTTTTTGAGGTACCCTTGAATTTTCATTTATTCAAATTTTCAGGTCGCTTGAGTGAATTTTTTTCTATTTAGTTTTGCTAAAGGGCGGATATGCTTGCCAGAGAGAGAGACGGGGGAGGGGAGATGAGAAATCACTCCCCGGGGTATGGCTCTGCTGCAATCCCTTCTTCTCTAGTCTCTTGGGATTCTGGGCAACAAGTGCACACACATCCAGTGACTCAAACTGTTCAGTTAGCCATGTGGGACCCAGTGCCTTAACCTCCATGCCACCTGCTGGCCCCAGACCTCTAAATGAATTTTAAACCATGCTCCGTATGAGTTTTTATTGAGATGACTACCTAGAAAAACTGACCATTTTCTCCAAATTACAATAAAAAATTAAATGCAAGGGAGCTGGCAGATGGTGTGGTGGTTAAGGGGACTGGATTCTCACATGGCTGACTGTGGTTCGAATACCGAACCTTGCGGCTTGCTTTCTCACTTTCTCTCTCTCTCTCTTTCATTCTGTCTCTCTCTGGTCAAGTTAAAATAAATAAATACATAAAGTTAAATAAAATAACTGTTTAAAGAAAAATTCAAGGCAATCTTGGCCAAAATTATTACTCTTTGGGGGCATCTCGATAAACTTTTTATACAGAATAAAACTCCACAGATGGCTAAATCAACTTTGAAAAGTAAGAGCAAAGAGTGAGCGATGAAGATATTTCATAATGCCAAAAACACTAAGACTGTGTCATGAGAATAATCAAATGCACCAATGGAACAAATTAGAGCACTCTAGATGGATCCACATGCATGAGGAAGCTTGAAATGACATGAGGTTACCACAAATGAACAAAGACAGGATGGACAATTTAAGAGGTGGCACTGAGAAAACCATCCACTATATGGAAGAATATAAAAAAAATCAGAACCTACCTTATACCATATTTAAAAGCGGATTGTGGGGGCCAGCAGGTGTTGTAGTGGTTAGGCACTGGATTCCCACTGAACATGGCTGACCATGGTTCGAGTCCCAGACCTGGAGACTTTAAACTCATGCCAAGTGTATGTGCATGTGTGTGTGTACGTGTGTGTGTGTGCGTGTGCACATGCGTGTGTGCCCAAAATCCCAAGAGGAGAATGGAGAAGATATTGTGATATGGCCATCCCCTCTGATGCGGTGATTTCTCACTTTCTCTCTTGTTGTCTCTCCGACAAGTGTATGTGTCCTATAGCAAAAATCTCTCTCAAAAACAAACAAACAAAAACGTGGACTGTGGGGTGGAAAAGACCTGAATGCAAAAGGTAAAACTACAGAGTTAGAGAATCTCTGTGGCTGAGAGTAAGAAAAGAGAAGATCCTGAAAGTACAAATTCTAAGGCAAAAAAGTGACAAATTTAGCATGTCAAAATGAAGAACAAGTATCCATCCTTGGGGAAATCATCAGGTAAAATGCAGTAGGCATACCCCGTGGTGCCCTTTGCAGCAATTAGAAGCACAGCACACACAGCAACATCGATTTTAAAAATACAGCACCGAGTAGTACAAACTTCAGAAAATAAGAAAGACTGTAGCATTGTCAGGTGTGTAAATTAAAAACACAGACACTCAGAACAACACTACATATTTTAGAAGAGTATGTATCAAACATGACACGGCAGCTGCCACAGAGATGGGAACTGTGAATAAAAATAAACAAGGCAAGAGGCAACCTTGTGCCTATGTATGACAGAAACCTACCTTGGGGGCCAGCCGGTGGTGTGGAGGTTAAGGCGGCTGGATCCCACACGGCTGACTGCACGGTTTGAGTCCTGGACCCTGCGGCTTGAAAAACATGTTGGGTGCACATGTGTGTGTGTGCCCCAAATCCCAAGAATGGAAGTGAAGGGACTGTGGGGTGTGGTCACTCCCTACGGGGTGCTTTCTCACTTTCCTTGTCTCTCTCTCTCTCTCTGGTAGGCACTCTCTCTCTATGGCAAAATTGAAAAAAAAAGAAAGAGGGACTAGCAGTTAGCGTAATGGCTGTTGCTGGACTCCCACATAGTCGACCGCGGTTCACGTCCCAGGCCCAGTGGCTTAAAACTCAGGCTGGATGCATGTGCGTGCGTGCCCAAGATCCCAAGAGGAGAAAGGAGGAGAAGGGATTGCGGCGTGGCCATCCCCCCCTGGGGGATGATTTCTCTCTTTCTGTCTCTCTGTCTCTCTCTGTCTGTCTGACGAGTGCACGCACCCTATAGCAAAAACCTCTCAAAAAGAAAAACAAAAAAAGAAATGACACAGCAGTAGCACAGTGCTCTGTGATGCTAGAAGCCATATGGAAGATTAGGGTTCTGTTTGTGGTCGCCCTGAACACACCAGGTGTACAACATCTATGATCCTAGAAGGCTGGGATGACGTTAAGACCCCACTGAGCAGCCAAGAGGTGGTGTGGTGATTAAGGCACTGGATTCACATATGGCTGACCACAATTCAACTCCTGAATCTGGTGGCTTGAAAAATCACACCAGAAACACATGTGTGCGTGCCCAAAATCCCGAGAGGAGACTGGAGAAGGGACCGCGGTGTGGCCATTCCCCCCTGGGGGGCAATTTCTTGCTTTCTGTCTCTGGCAAGTGTATGCACCCTATAGCAAAAACCTCTCTAAAAATAAATTTTTTTCCCCTGGCTTTTTATAAAGCTATTGACTTAATACAGGCGTTCTGAGAGAGCTCTGCTTTCCTAGGCAATATTCAAATATCATGAATAGATTATCTGCCTAGAATCACCTGGGGTGACCCACCAGGATGGAGAGCATTTTACTCAGTGTTCTTGTTCATAATGGAGTTGGGAAAAAAAAAACTGTACAAGCAATCTTCAAAAAAAATGCATATTATGAAAAAACTATGCATGGATTTCAAAAAATTTTTTGCACCAAAAATAAACTTATACTTGAATTCCATTTTACCATGAACTTTTGGGACCTTTTTTTGAAGTCTCTGGTATGACAGTATTCATTCCAAGACAAGTAGCATGTCACCTGTAGCCCATTCAGACCCTAGAGGCTTCCACCATCTGACCTGGCTTGCCCCTTGCCTCATGCTTGCCCTGGGCAAACTCCTGACTCTGAAAGCATGGCTCCCATCCATCCCTCAAACCCCAGGCTACAGCCTCACTAATGCTCCTCCTCTTGCTGCTCCTGCCTTGGTGAATGGTACCAAACCCCAAGCTAGAAACAGGCATCAGCCTCCATTTGTTCCTTTCTCTCGATCTCTTCCCACCCTCACACCTAGCCACGATACCCTCAAACTGTTCTGAATCACTGCAAAGTGCATGGCTCCCTTGTTAGGCCCCAAAGAGAGAGAAGACTGCAATTATCTGTCTCACTCATCATGGCATTCTCAGAGCCTAGCACAGGTCCTGACTCAGAACAGGTGCCAAACACATGTCTGCTGCAGAGACCGATCATTTGCTGTGCTGTTTCCTCTGCCTGGAAGTCTTCTCATAACACCTTCCTGGATATTTCTCACAAAGGGACAAGCCTAGGCTGCTTACGTAGGGTGGAAGCAAATAACTCACCGTCTTTCATACTCCATGTCCTGATAAGGCCTGCGGGGGCTGCTGGGGCCCCTCCTCAGCCGCTGGCTCCGTTTCACTTCCCAGCCACCCCCACTGCTGCCACCATGATCTGCCAGCCTGGGTGATGCCTCCTGCAAGGACTCTGGGGAGAACGAAGGAAGAAAGGGGTCAAGGCAGTTAGGGCCTCCTTGAGAAACCCTCGTCAAGGTTCTCTGCTGTCCCTTACCCTAGGGACGTTGTTTTCCAACTCCAAGTGATCCTGTGGGCCACAACAGAAAAGTGGCCCCTAACTGGCCTGCTCTTTTCCCACCAATGCAAGGCTAGGGCCCACTGCCCTAAGAAAGTCAGGTCTTCATCAGTCAGGGGGCCTCATGCAGAGAGACCTGATGGGGCCACCCACGTGTGATGAGAGCCTTGCCATCTGAGGCCAGGAGACAAGTTCAAGCTGAAGCTGCCTTCCCAGGGAGGGGTCTCGACGCTGAATGACTTGTCTGAAATTAGGCATGGAGGCAAGACTTGCAAGACTTCACAACAATGGCAGTCCCAGGTACCTACTGGGTTCCTTCCATGGGTCCCAAGGTGCCATTTAATCTTCCCAAGATGCTGGCTGCCCCCTTCAAGCAGCAAGAGACCATGAAAGGCTCTTGGGGGTGCATGGAAGGGGCTAACTTGGTAACCAACAGCTGCCACCTCCCTGGGCTCCTGGCCAACACAGCCTTGGTCCTCACACGGCAACTAGCTCAGCCCCTGAGCCCCATCTCTCATGTGCAGATGGGTCCTCAGGTGGCTCTCTCCCCAGGGCTCTGAGCCCAGTTTTTCCAGAGGCAGAAGAAGCCCTTTTGGAGGCTGTTCCAAACCTCTGTACACTTCTGCTAAGAGGAAGGGATAGTCATTTCACCCAACCCTCAAAGTTGCAGGAGAACCAAAGAGTCCTGAGAACCATGTGGCCCAGCCAGGGGTCAGGATGTATCCCTGAACACTCAGGCCCCACCCTTGGAACAGGAATCAGGTAAAGCCAGGTGGTAACAGCAACCTGCCCAACACTAGGTTGCCACCACACCTTTCCTCCATGTACACGCACGCATCTTTTCTCTTCCTCCTCAAGCCACAGGGAACCAGAGTTACCTGCTCCCAGATAGGTAAGTCAGAATCACAATTGGGGGCCCCAATGGCTGTGAGCCAGCTACAAAACCATTAGCAGACTTGGTAAAGGGGCATACACAACAGATAGGGACCAAAGTTACAGACATAAGCCCCAAATAACTGCGGGCCCGAAACCACAGAGGGAACCCACAATAAGGGCCGTAATCACACTAATCACACTGAGCGCTCTTTCAATGGATGCACGTCAGTGTCACAGATCGGAACCTCCAAAAGGGGCAGTAAGTCGCACAAACCTTCCCTGCACCCCCTCCCTACCCAATAGGTGGGTTAGGGCCGGTCACAAAACAAAACAGCCCAGCCCAG
>NW_006198298.1:142067-142614 GCF_000334495.1 Tupaia belangeri chinensis
AAAAAACCCAGAGCAGGCAGCACAGCCCCTCCCGTATAGAAAAACACAAAATCGCAGACACCCGACCTGTGATAAAGTTCGGTGTAGCAGACACAGTAAGTCCCGGTAGCCCACTCCCGTCTGTCCCTCCCTTCCCCCAACCCGCGTGCACCTATCCCGTGTCCCAGTCGCGCACGCGCCTTTGCTCTTGCAAGGGGGAGAAAAAAAAGACACCCCCCACTCCCGGGTTCAGACCCTGCGCGCATCCCTCCGTTCCGTGCAGACCCCCGACCCGCTGTCTGCCCTCGCGCCTGCTCTAAGCCACCCGTCGACGCTCACCTTCTCGGCCCGGGCTGTCAAGGGAGGGCTCCCAGACATCACCTCGGCCCGCCGCCACCTCCTCCTACTCTCCCAGCACAGCGGGAGCCGGTGCGCGTAACAACCAAGTCCGAGGCTGGAAGCAGAAGGGAGGGAGAGGGAGGGGAGAAGCGCCCAGCGCGCTACCCTCCCAAGGAAACTCACTGCCGCCTACTCCCAGCCGGCCGCAATCACCAGCACAAAATGGCGA
>NW_006198298.1:142661-163624 GCF_000334495.1 Tupaia belangeri chinensis
GGGCCGGCGCTCCGCCCCCCATCCACCTACTAAGGGAGCGCGCTCTGGCCGGCCTCGTCTATTGGCTGCCGCCTGCTCTGAGCCATCCCCGGCCTCCTCTGATTGGCAACCGGATGCCACCTCCCCACTCCCCGTGCGAACGCCCCGCAAGTAGAGAAAAAGAGGAGCTATTGGCCAGTCCAGCAAGGCCCGCTTTTTAGACGCTGGGCTTCCTTTGAAGATGAAAGACAAGCGGAAACTCCACCTCTTTCCCCAAAAGGCAAGAGAAAGCTCTAGACGGATTGGCTGAGAACCGTGTCCTCCCAAATGTCACCGCTTTCTTCCCATCGAGGAAATGGACACATCTATCAGTAAGACATTTCTCAGTCTGATCGAGAGGATAAGGAGATGATTGGTCCCTTTGGGCCATGACAGCTGGAAGACCCGAAGGTTCCTCTACGTCCCGCCTTATTTGAAAACAAAACCGGACCCGGGACCTATTTAGTGTGGTGGGGGTGGAGCGATAATTATCGCGCTAAAGCTAACTGCAGCTGCGCAGAGTCGCGTTTCCGCCCCCGCCCCTGAGAGCCTGCCGCACAATCTGTCATGGCGGCTGGGCTGGCCGGTTTGTGCGCTCGCCGCCTTCTGGCGGCAGTTGCGACATGAGGGCTCCCGGCTGCCCGCGTTAGCTGGGAATCCAGTGTTTCCAGGGCTGTGGTCGCCCCGTCCGCTGTGGCAGGAAAGCGGCCCTGGGAACCGACCGTAGGCTGGCAGGAGGACCCAGATCCCGAGGACGAAAACCTCTATGAGAAGAACCCAGACTCCCATGGTTACGACCAGGACCCTGTTTTGGACCTCTGGAACATGCGGACTGTCTTCTTCTTTGGCTTTTCCATTGTCGCCGCAGAGGACGTTATTGGGCGGCTGAGGATTGCACAGCTGGCGAAATCTTTAAAGACTTAGGAATTTTCCTCCTTTTTGCCCTGAAGTCTTCAGTCTAGGGCCAGAGGCGGGATTGATCTTATCTTGCAAACACATATCAAGCTCAGGACAGGTTAGAGGCAACATAGTATAACAACGGTAATACTGTATACTGACATGGCACTCCCTCGTGGCCAGCCCGTGCTCTAAACGCTTTGCGTACGTTAACCCCTCACCCCCTTAGAAGAACAACCCAGTTTTTCGATAGGCACTTTTATCATGTCCATTCCACACATGAGGAATTGGAAGCACCGTGATGAAAAGTAGCAGACCGGAGTTCACCTAACTGAATAAGTGGTGGAACCAGTATTTGAACTTAGAGTTACCAGGTCTGCAGTGCCATAGTAGCAGACTCTGAAGTCGGATGGCCTGGTCGACAGTTATCCATCTGTGTGACCTTGGGCAAGTAGCTTAGCCTCTTGGTGCCTCAGTGTCTTTGTAAAATGGGAAAAATAAGAGGACATCTAAAAATTAAAATACTAACTTCATGTAATTAAATGAATCAAACTGGTCAGACAGCAACTGGCACTTTATAAGTACTTAGCATTAGAAAGTGTTGATTATTGCCACATTCCTCACTGAGATACTGTGAGGTTTGTGTATGTGAAAAGACCTGGCACATCATAATTTTCACACCAATGTAAACCTCATGTTAAGAGATTGGATACATAGGATGCTTATTAATTTACTCATTCATTCATTCCGTAAATATGTATTGAGTGCCTGCTGCATGCCAGGCACAGTTCAGGACCACACAGAAGGGTGAAAATTAAACAAAGCTCATGCTTTCGTAGCGCTCATATGATAGAGGGGAAGACAGAAAATAAACATGTGAACTATTAGAAAGACAGTAATACAGTCTGGGCATCCCTAATCTGAAATCTGAAATGCTCCAAATATGAAATTTTTGAGCACCAATAGGACACCACAATTGGAAAATGCCACAGCTGACCTCAGGTGATGGGTTGCAGTCAAAATGTTGCAATATAAAATATATGTATGCCATGTGTGGTGGTATCTGCAACTTGGGGAGGCAGTGGCAGAAGGATTGTAAGTTTTAAGGCTGGCTGGGGCAACCTAGCAGGATCCTGTCGAAAGATTTTGAGTGGGGGGAGGGCAGCAGGTGGTATGGTGGTTGAGGCACTGGACACTCCCACATGGCCGACCACAGTTCAAATCCCGGACCTGGTGACTTGCTTTCTCACTTTCTCTCTCTCTCTCTGTCTCTGTGTCTCTCTGTCTCTCTTTGGTCAAATTAAAATAAATGAAAATTAAATAAAATTAAATAAATCTTAAAAATAATAGATTTTGGGTGTGGTAGTATGTGACTTTGTCCCAGCTACTTGGGAGGCTGAGGCAGGAGGATCGCAACATCTTTAAAAAGTTATATAAAATTGGGACCAGCAGATGACGTAATGGTTATGTCGCTGGACTTCCATGTAGTTGACTGCACTTCGAGTTCTGGACCCGGTGGCTTAAAACTCATGCTGAGCACCTGTGCGTGTGTGCCCAAAATTCTAGGAGGAAAATGGAAGCGAAGGGATTGTGGCATGGCCACCCCTCCCCCGGAGGTGATTTCTCATTTTCTGTCTCTCTGTTTCTGTCTCTCCGGTGAGTAGACGCAACCTATAACAAAAATCTCTCTTAAAAAAGCTATGTAAAATTACCTTCAGGTTATATGTATAAAGGTGTATATGAAACATAAATAAATTTTGTATTTGGACTTGGGTCCCACCCTCAATATTCCAAAATTCCCAAATATTCCAAGATATGAAAAAAATCTGCAATCTGAAGCATTTCTGGTCCTAAGCATTTCAGATAGTGGATATTCTTTTTTTAAAAATTATTATTTTTTTAATTTATTCATTCATTGATTTTTTAATTTGACCAGAGAGAAACAGAGGGTAAGAGTGAGAGAGAGAGGAAGTGAGAAAGCAAGCCACCAGGTCCAGGACTCAAACCCCGGTCGGCCATGTGGGAGTTTTCCAGCACCTTAACCACCACGCCACCTGCTGGTCCCACAGATAGTGGATACTCAACCTGTATAGGAATATGTACTACGTAATATTATAAGATAATGTGATGCAGAGTGTCTGGGGGGAGTGCTACTTTGGTGCTAAAAGGAAAGTAAACAGGATAAGTGGATGGAGAGTGACTTGGGTGTAGGGAGCTGTTTTATTAGGTTAAACCCTAAGACAATACCAATATGTAGCCATTATTGACTTATTTAAAAACAGTTTCCTATGGTTCAAATTAATAGACAAAGAAACTGGGGAATACCTCCTAAAGAAACTGGTGATAAAGCTAAAATCTTGAATGAGGAGGTGGATCCAGCCATGACTAGATCTGTGAGAAATGTCTTACAGGTTGTGGGAACGGCAAGTGCAAAAGCCCCGTGGTAGGAAGGAGCTTGGCATGTTTTAAGAATAGAAAGAGAGGCCCAGCCCTGTAGCCTAGTAGTTTAGGGAGCCAGATCCCACATGACTTACCACAATTCAAATACCAGCCCCAGTGGCTTGAAAAACATGGGTGAATGCATCCATTCCCCGAACCCCAAGAGGATGGAGACATGGAAGAGAAGGGATTGTGGCATGACCACACCCCATTGGGGAGTGCTTTCTTTCTCTCTCTCTCTGGTGAGCATACCTACTCTGATAATTAAAAAAGAAGAAAAGTAGAGAGGAATTTCATGGGGGAGGGAGATTGGTCCCAGGTGAGATTGGAGACCAGGTTGTGCAGGGCCAGCATAATACTTTGTAGGACCACAGGAAGCCCTTGTTGATGTGTCTTTCTCTACAGAACCCAGACTCCCATGGTTACGACCAGGACCCTGTTGTGGACCTCTGGAACATGCGGACTGTCTTCTTCTTTGGCTTCTCCATCGTCCTGGTCCTTGGCAGCACCTTCGTGGCATATCTACCTGACTACAGGTGCATGGGGTATTCAGAGAGTGGGGTGGGCAGTGGGTAGAGCCAGAGGGTAGGGATTGAAGGGGACTCTGCCTGGTGTGCTGTCCCTGTACTGCAGGGGAATGGAGCCGAGTTGGGGAATTACTGTCCATTGAGACTCCTACACATCTACCCTACACTTCTGTCTCTAGGATGCAAGAGTGGGCCCGCCGCGAAGCTGAGAGCTTGTGAAATATCGGGAGGCCAATGGTCTCCCCATTATGGATTCCTACTGCTTTGATCCCAGCAAGATCCAGCTGTCAGAGGATGAGGACTGACCTGTTGCTACGTGGGGCTCAAGTAGTACCACCTTCCCCACCCCCAGCCTGCCAGTGTTTCTTCTTTTCAGACCACCTAATTAAAGGGACTGAAAGTCTGACTGGCTAGTATTGATTTTGTTGTGAAGGGAACATGGGGGTGAGGGTAGTTCTTGGCCTTCTACTCAAGTGGTTGTAGAGGTGGTGGCTGAGGCTCACCTGGGCTGCATATCCAAGTGACTGTGTGTGCAGTTGCTATAGAGACAGAGACAGAAAGTGAGAAATCACTCTCTGGGATAGTGGGGGTGGGGAGGACGGCCACACCACAATCACTTCTCCATTTTTTTTTTAGGATTTTAGGGACACACATGGACCTGGCATGATTTTCAACCTCTGGGTCTTGGACTCAAACCGCAGTGTTGGCCATGGGGGATCCAGCTGCCTCCTCCATGCTACCTGCTAGCCCCTAGCCTCAGCTTATGTGGTGGTTCAGGGTTTTGTTTTGTTTTTTTAATGGAAATGTGGCACATAGGAAGAAATTGATGTCGGCCATCTTCAGAGAAAAACTACTTCACTGGGACCTCCTATGTTTGAAGATGGGCTGGGGCAACTGAAGTTGAGGGTGATGCGAAAGAGCAGGGCTTTCCTGCCACTGAGGATGAGTGTTTGTCTCCCTTCCTGCCTTCTCTGCTTCTCTCTGGGCTTTGGAGTTTCTGTCTCTGTCAGAAGATGCATGCTCTTGACAGAGGGAGAAAGCATCCCTCAATGGGCTGTGTTCACTGCTGCAATCCCTTCTCCATTTCTCCATCCTGTTGGGATTTGGGGCACACGCGTACACACCCAGTGTGTTTTGCAAGCCACCAGGGCCAGGACTTGAACTACAGTCCACCATGTAGGATCCAGCTCCCTTAAACACTTGGCCACAGGGCTGGCCCTGTCTGTGTCTTGGTAAGTCTGGATGCCTCTTTAGTCCCTTCTACCACAAATCTGAGTAGTCTCAGCCAACAGCCACATTTTTCTATGTGAGCATGTGTGTCTGCTTCTCTGCCCTGCCCTCTTCTTTGTCTTTCTGTGTGTCTTTCTCACTGAGAAGATAACCCCCACTTCCTGAGAGTAGGCTGCCTCTTTACATCAGGGTCTCTCTTTCTCTCTGTCTCTCTCTCACCCACACACACACACATTTGGTCTAGTAGGGGACCTGCTCTGACTCAGGCTGTCTCTGTCTCTTTCCAGGGAGTCTCTGTTAAGCCTGAGCTTCCCTTGCAGCTCTCAGTGTCTCTCCGGTGACCCTCCTTTCACGGCTCTCAGGAACACTCATACCATTGCTGTGCTTGTCCCTACTTTGGGCTTCAGAGGGTGTAGGAGCCCCCAGTCACTGGCTACTGGAAGAAAATCTGACCTGCTGGAGCCACCACCTGTACAATTCCCTGCCCCTAGCCACTGAGTTTCAGAAGGAGCCTTAGTCCAAAGGATGTGGCTGCAATGGGAACCATGACCCCATGAGCCTTCCTGGAGTAAGGAGTGTCACCCCCTGACTGCTTCCTTATGGGACCCCAAAGCAGAATGTTCCTGTGTAAAGAGGGCACACTGCAACCCTCAACCTGCAGATACTGGTACTGAGGCAGTGAAAGGGGCATGCTATTGGGGCCAGCAGGTGGTGTGGTGGTTAAGGTGCCGGACTTCCACATGGCCAACTGTGGTTTCAGTCCTGGATGTGTTGGCTTGAAAATCATGCCAGACTTGTGTGCGTGCATGCATGCGCAAAGTCCCGAGAGGAGAATGGAGGAGAAGGGATTGTGACATGGCCATCCCCACCGTCCCCGGGGGGGGGGTAATTTCTCACTTTCCCTCTCAATGTCTCTCTCTCTGGTGAGCACATGTGCCCTATGGCAAAAAACAAAAAGAGCATGCTATTCCAGTCACTAAGCACCTGTCTGTATGGGAGTAACACCTCCTATGATAAACTTGGCCTGCAGCTCAGAGCACACCGTTCCCCCAGATGCCCTCCTCCCTCCCTCAGGATATATGCTTCAGAAAGGCAGGCATTCAGGTGTGTGCTGTTCACTCAGGGCAGTGATTGGTACAGTACGTGCTTAATGAGTCTTTGGGGTCATTAAGCATGTACCCCTGATGCCCTTGAAGCTTACAGCCCCAGAGGATGATCACTTCCCGTTCCCTCTTGCTCTGCCTCATTAAGCTCTCAGGTTCTCAGGAAATCTCCATTTTCTTTTTGGAGAGGTTTTTATTTATTTATTTATTTTTTGCTATAGGGCACATGCACTCGTCAGAAAGACAGAGAGACCGCAAGAAATCACCCCCCAGCGGAATGGCCACATCTCAATCCCTTCTCCATTCTCCTCTCGAGATCTTGGGCATGCATGCACATGCGCCCGGCATGAGTTTAATCCGCCGAGTCCGGGACGTGAACCGTGGTCAGCTACATGGGAGTCCAGCGATATAACCATTATGCCAACTGCTGGTCCCTCCCATTTTCTTAAATGAGAGGTTGCGCTTAGACTAAATCCTAAAATCCATGGCCTGGCTGCAAAGATACCACCTCCTCCTCCTTCACTGAAGGGAAAGGAAACACAACACACTGGCTGCCCTTTTTTAAATCATTGAATTAAAAGATAGGAGCCAGCACCAGCCCTGTAGCCTAATGGTTAAATGGTTAAGGAAGCCATATCCCACGTGGCTGACCCTAATTCAAATCCTGACCCTGGCAGCTTGAAAAACATGATGGGGCATGTGTGCTTGTGCTCCCCAAATCCTGACAGGATGGAGAAATGGAGAAGGGATTACAGAGTGACTATGCCCTATTGGTAGTGGGAGTGCTTTCTCCCTCTTCTTCTCTGTCTCTCTGGTGAGTGCATGTACCCTCCAGTAATGAATACAAAAAAATACAGGGGCAGGACAATGACACAACAGTGAAATGCAATGCTGCAAAGCAATCTCACATGGGAAGGCTCCTGGTTCAAGTCTGGAAACCTCCCTGAGTATATCAGGCACAAGTGTGCTCACAGTCCAGGGCTGGCTGAGGCTGGGCATGGATTGAGGAGTCAAGACCCTATTGGAGTTTCTCTCTCTCTCTCTTTCTGTGTGTGTGTGTGTCTCATTCATGGAAGAAATAAATGAATACTTTTTAAAATTACATACAGGAGACCAGCAGTTGGTGTAATGGCTATGTCGCTGGACTCCCATGTAGTCAACTGCAGTTCGAATCCCAGACCCGGTGGCTTAAACTCATGCCGGGCGCATGGGCGTGCGTGCCCAAGATCCCAAGAGGGGAATGGAGGAGAAGGGATTGTGGTGTGGCCATCCCCCCTGGGGGGGTGATTTCTCGCTTTCTATCTCTCTGTCTCTCTGTGTCTTTCTGGTGAGCGCACATGCCCTACAGCAAAAACCTCTCCAAAAAATGTACATACAGAAAAGTATACATATAGAAAAGGGCACAAAGCTCATTTACTTTAAAAAAATGTTATTTAATTTTATTTATCATTTTTTTAAAAAAAATTGCTACAGGGCACATGTGCTCACTAGAGAAAGAGAAAAAAAAAATGTGAGAAGGCAAGCCGCCAGGTCTGGGACTTGAACCATGGTCAGCCGTGTGGAAATCTAGCACCTTAACCACCATGCCACCTGCTGGTCCCATCGTTTACTTTTTACAGATTAGACACATCCATGAAGCCAGCACTTGAGCCAAGAAATAGAACACAGGGATAGCAGGTGGCATGGAGGTTTAGGTGCTGGATCCCTCATGGCTGACGATGCAGTTCAAGTCCCAGACCTGGTAACTTGGAAATACTGTGTGAATTTATGTGCAAGCCCAAAATCCAAAGAGGAGACTGGAGAAGGGACTGTGGTGTGGCTATCCCCCCACGGGTGGGGTGGGGTGGTGGTGATTTCTCATTTTCTCTCTCTGTCTCTGGTGAGTGCAAGTGACCTATAGTAACAAAACAAAACAAAAGACTGCAAATCCTAGAAGCTCTCTTCGAGTCCTCCCCCTTCTCCAATCCCCTGAAACCCCAAAGGTAACTACTCTCCTGACTTTAAAATTTATTTCTTTTATGAGTGAAAGAGAGAGGTGTTCTTGACAGGGTCTCATGCTACAATTCTCCCTCCAGCCTCCGTTCCAGCCAAGATCACAGGCACGCCTGGTTTGTTGACGTTGACTCTGGATCCAAAGCAGGGCCTCCCATATGGCTTCCAGTATCACACAACAGTGCCCTACCACCTGTGCCACCATGGCTGGGCTACTTTGCTGACTTCTATCTGGTTTTGAACTTCTTGTAAGTGCAATCACATATTTTTGGGTCCAGCTTCCCTCACTCTGCACAATGTTCTTTAAAAAAAAAATAATAATAATTTTAGCCATCCCGGATCATAGCATGCTCACACTCTGTGTGCACAGAGACTTTGGAACATAAACCTGGGACCTTGCCACATGGCCTCAGCATCACGAAGTGTGGCATTACTACTGCATCACCACAGCTGGCCCCCAGCACAAATGAAACCTGTCTGCATTGTTATGTACATTTGTAGTTTGTTTATTCTCACTGCAGTCCATTTCATTGTATGAGTAGATCACATTTTATCTGCTCTAATGTTACTTGGCATCTGGGTAGTTTTCTTTTTGGGTCCATTAAGACTAATTCTTCTATAAACATTCTTGTACATTTCTTTTGATGAATGTAAGCACTTATTTCTCTTGGGCACATACCTAGGAACAGGATTACTAAGTCATGGGGTACATGTGATGAGCTTCAATAAATCATGCCATTTTTTTTTTCTTTTTAAGTTTTGCTCTAGGGAGCGTGTGCTCACTCGAAAGAGTAAGAGAAAAAGAGAAAAAGTGGGAAATCACCCTCAGGGGAATGGCCTCAGGAATTTCTCAGGGTGGGGTAGGAATGTGTGAGTGGTCAGAGAACTTAAACACACTGTGTTCACCCTACTGTTCGCCCTCGAGGACATTGAGGACGTTTGAACCTTGATATTTTGGACCCAACTTTGTTCCATCAACATAACAGATACTATCTCTGATCTAATAGAGCATTTCTGATGTGCAGGGCCCAGGAACAAGAAGACATAGTCCTTGTGGCAGGCACTGTCAGTTCCCTGCCCAGAGCCCCGTGGCCTGGCTGCTCCAGTGGGCACTGGTCAGCTCCCGACAGCCAAGGTCTGCAGCTTTGCAGGGGGGCAGGCTGCAAGTGCCAGGAAGTGAACACCTCTGGAGCAACCTTCCATGCCTGAACTGATGGGAGCTGGCAGAGAAATACCCCTCTCCCCTCACCCCTTGGGTGAGCCAACTCTGTGAGTGTGTGTGTTTGTGTGTGTGTGTTTTAACTTTAAATTTTTTTCCATGACACACACACACACACACACACACACACCAACACCCCATCAGGGTTCTCACACCATGAGACATGCCCAGCTTTCACCAGCCGAGATCATGGGCACAAACGCTTGCCTGACATGGAGAAGGAGGCCCTAGGACACAATCCTGGGAACTCCCCGTTATGAGTCTACTTATGTTTCTGCTGCACTACCACCTGGCCCCCAGTGTGTGACTCCAGTGGTCTGGCTGTCCACAGTTCTGAGTCACTTAATAACATTGGTCATTGGCTTTCTTCTCTTCATTGTCTCACTAGTGCTTCCTGGAATCTCTTCCTAAATAAATACCTTGACTCAATGCTTGTCTCAGGGTCTGCTTCTGGGAAGACCCAGACTAAGTCTCTGTCCTCAAGGACTTTACAGGGTAGTGGGTAAGCCTGAGGACAAACAAGCATATAAACCAGACGATAAGTTTCATCAAGAAGGCCACTGTGGCAGGGATATTGTGAGGAAAAGAGTAGTTTGAGATGAAGTTACAGAGGTGGTCAAGGACTGGATCCACAGGGCCCCATAGGCCATGATTAAAGAGTTTTAGGGGGTTGGCTCCATGGCACTGCAGCAATGCACTACTTAAGGAAAATCAGATTTCACCTGGTGTCCACGGCCCGGTGTCAAATCCCTGGCCTGGTCGGCTTGAAATACTCTGATCATGTGCACGACTGCCTAGGATCTGATGGCTGGAGAAATGGAGGAAGGGGATCACAGTGTGAGCGGATCTGTGGAGGGTGCTTCCATCTGTCTGTCTTTCTTTTGTGTGTGCACATGTGCTCAATCGTGAATAAAGAAATAAAACACCCAGGGTTTAGATTTTTTTGTTGTTGCTGTTGAGAGATTGTTGCTATAGGGCGCATGCGCTCGCCATAAAGACAGAGAGAGACAGAGAGATAGAAAGCGAGAAATCACCCCCCAGGGGGGATGGTCACGCTGCAATCCCTTCTCCTTCATTCTCCTCTCGGGATCTTGGGCACGCATGCACACGCACCCGGTGTGAGTTTAAGCCACCAGGTCCGGGACTCGAACTGCGGTCGACTACATAGGAGTTCAGCGACATAGCCATTACGCTAACTGCTGGTCCCAGGGTTTAGATTTTATATACTGCACAAAATTGACCAGAAACTCACTGAAAACCCAGATTGGTAAAGCCTAACCCAGACAATTCCTGACTGTGCAAAGAGGGATTGCTTACAATTTTTCTCATGAATTGGCCCAGAAATAAAAATGAGATATCACACCAGATTCACAATAAGTATTACTGATAAACACAAGCACCACAGACTGAACTGACAGCAGCAACAGTGAACCTCAAAATGCATTGAGGGCAAATTGATGGAAGAATCCAATGTTTTCAACAAAATGTGGACCCGTAAAAATTTATTTATTTTTTTAATGCCAGAGGACATGAGAAAGAGAGAGAGCATATGTGTGGAGAGGACCCTCCCAACAGGGACTGTCCATACCACAATCTTTTTTCCTCCAGTTCTTCATTTCTTCAGGATTCTGGGCATGTGTGTGCATGTCTGATATATCTGTTAAGTCCACAGAGCTGGGACGCAAATCCTGGCCAGACACATGGATTTCAACTTCCTCCATATAGTGCCTATCCACTGTGCTACAGAGCCAACTCAGGCCTATAAATTTTGATCCTGAAGTATTAAACGTGGTAAGAAATGGCCACAATAAAAGCTCAGAATGATGGGAACTATTCATTTAATAAATATAAAGTGCCTAGTGAATGTCAGGCACTGTTATAGACAACGGGGAATACAGAAGAGAGTTTTTAAATAAGATTTAAAAACTCTCGCCCTCATTAACAGTGGATGTAGTAATGATTACATCACTGGACCCTCACGTAGTTGACTGCAATTTGAGTCCCAGACCTGGTGGCTTAAACTCACACTGGGTACGTGTGCATGTGTGCCCAAAATCCTGAGAGGAGAATGGAGGAGAAGGGATTGTGGCGTGGCAATGCTCCCTGGGGAGGTGATTTTTCTCTTTCTGTCTCTGTCTCTATTTGTCTCTCTGGCAAGTGCGTTCACCCTATGGCAAAAATCTCATGGAATTTATATCCTATTAGGTCATTGGGAATGTCAGGACATGTTTTTCTATGCAGAAATATGTCATGACTTCCCCAACAACCCAATAGCGGGAGGGAACAAGTAAACAACACAGGCCCAGCCATGATGGTGCACACTGCTTAGATGCTGTGTTCTGCAGGCTGCGACCACATGGGAGGCCCAGGTTTAATACCTGGTCTAACTGAAAGGCTGGGCATGGTGGTGTGTGACTGTGATGGCAGAGACGCAGGAGGCTGAGGATCACAACATAGCAAGATCCCATTTAAAAAAGAGCCTGGTGAGGTGATGCTTGCCCGTGGTCCCAGCAGGGAAGCTGAGGCAGGAGGATTCAAATATGGTGAGACCCTGTCTTAAAAAAAAAAAAAAAATAGAAAGATGCGGCCAGATGGTAGCACAGCAGTAAAACATGACACTTGGTAAGGCTGACCCACACGAGGGGGTTCTGAGTTCGTGTCTGGAGATGTCCCTGAGTATGTGTGTCCACAGTCCAGGTTGGGCTGAAGCTGGGGGCAGATTACAACATCAAGACCTTGTAAGGGGTGCTGTCCCTCTCTCTTGCTCATGGTAGAGATAAATAAATGAACTAAAAAAAGAAGAAAAGAAAAGAGGATCAGCCAGATAGCATGGTGGTTAAGGCAGCTGGATGCCACATGGTCAACTGCATGGCTCGAGTCCAGAACCTGGTGACTTAAAAACACACCGGGTGCATGCCCAACATTCTGAGAGGAGAAAGGATTGTGGTGTTGCAATCATCTCTGAGGGGTATGCTTTCTCACTTTCTCTCTCTCTCTCTCTGTCTCTCTCTCTCTGGTGAGAACATGGGCCCTATAGCCAAAAAAAGGAAAATGAAACAACATGCTAAATTAGTACATTATATGTATGTTAGGAGGTGATAAGTATGCATTAAATTAAAAATAAAGCCAGTAAACAGGATCAGAGAGTGGAAGGGGTGTTTAAATTGGGTAGTCAGCATAGACCTTGTTAGAAAGGTGATTATTAAAAAAAAAAATGAAGGAAGTGAGAGATGAACTACTATAGAATGCAAGAGCATTTCTGGCAGAAGGTACAAACAGTACAGAGTCACTGAGGCAAGAATGTGCCCGAGATGTTCAAGCAGCAGCCCGAGGCCACGGTGATATCTGAGGGAGCTATTATTGCTTAAATTTGAAAAAGAGAAGAAAATTGCTGTATGGATTGAATTGTCACTGTAAAAATTAATCAGAATATGATTAATTCCATGGAAAGTAATTCTTTTTGCAGAGGTTTTTGCAATAGGGCATGCTCGCCAGAAAGACAGAGAGAAACAGAGAGACAGAAAGTGAGAAATCACCCCCCAGGGGGGATGGCCACGACGCAATCCCTTCTCCTCCATTCTCCTCTCGGGATCTTGGGCACACACGCACACGTGCCCGGCGTGAGTTTTAAGCCACCAGGTCCGGGATTCGAACCACGGTCAACTACATGGGAGTCCAGCGACACAGCCATTACACTAACTACTGGTCCCAGGGCACATCTTCTTAATAGAAACTCACCTGAGTACAAAAGGAGACTATCACAGGTTTTCCCTCATATGAAAATTGGAAAAAGTGGGACCAGTTCCAGGCTTGCAGGTGTACATGTGTCCATGATCCAGGCTTGACTAAAAGCTGGGGGTGCGTCATGGTGTCAGGACCCTGTTCAAATGCTGTCTCGCTCATAGACTTTATTTTTTTTTTTTGCCATAGGGCGTGTGTGCTCACTGGAGACAGAGAGAGGGAAAGTGAGAAATCCCCCCTGAAGGGTTAGCCACACTACAATCCCTTCTCCTTCACTCTCCTTTTGAGATTTGGGGCATGCTGGCTCCAGCAGCAATAACATTTAAAACAATATTAAAAATAAAAATATATGAAAATAAAACAAAATAATATAATAGCAAAATTAAATTTATATGATTAAATACTAAGTGAAAATAAAAGGAGTAAAACTAAGCCAGACGCAACAACTTTTGCACTTTTTTTTTGTAGAGGTTTTTGCTATAGGGCGCGTGCGCTCGCCAGAGAGACAGAGAGACAGAGAGAGACAGAGAAACAGAGAAACAGAAAGTGAGAAATCACCCCCCAGGGGTGGTTGCCACGCCACAATCCCTTCTCCTCCATTATCCTCTCGGGATCTTGGGCACGCACACACACATGCCTGGCATGAGTTTAGCCACCGGGTCTGGGACGCGAACCGCAGTCGACTACATGGGAGTCCAGCGACATAGCCATTACGCTAACTGCCGGTCCCACAACTTTTGCACTTTTCCAAACTAGGATTAGAGCAGATTCCACCTAAATGAAAACTACTCACAGACTCCTCTTCTGCCAGCTCTTAATTCACAGGGACCTCTGGGCCACCATTGTCTCCACCTGGGATATACTCTCTTCATTTCCCCCCCTCCCCCGACATTTCACTTGCCCTATAAATGTAGCCTCTTTGGGGTAAGCTTTAATTTTTTTTTGGGGAAAAAAAAAAGTCCAGAAGGGTCCGTTTAGGATCTGACCCTGAAAAAAACTTTTTCAAAACGTTTTGCTGTGCGTCCAGCAGGTGGCATAGTAGTTACATCGCTGGACTCCCACATGGCTAATGCAGTTAGAGTCCTGGACTCGTGGCTTGAAAATCACGCAGGACGCTTCCTTGAGCGTGCCCAAGGTCCTAGGAGGAGAACGGAGGAGAAGGGATTGCAGCGTGGCTATCCCTCCGGGGGGTAATTTCTCACTTTCTCTCTCTCCGTCTCTCTGGTGAGCGAATGCTCCTTATAGCAAAAGCCTCTTAAAAAAATTTTTTTTTCTATAGGGTATGTGTGCTTGCAGAGAGGTGAGGAGGGAGGGGAAGAGAGAGAGAGAGCGCGAGCGAGCACTTCTGTGGGGATGGCCACACTACAATTCCTCCTCCATTTTCCTCTTGGGGTTTTGGGCATGTATGCACATGTGTCCAGCATGTCTTCCAAGTTGCCAGGTCCAGGGCAACTTTCTGGGATCCAGTTGCTTTAACCACCGCACCATCAGCTGGCCCTGAAAAAGGCTTTTGAGTCATCACATTTAAATATACTTTTAAAAAACCACATGCTCACATGTAACATTTCCTACACCAGGATTCAACTCTGGTGGTCAGGATGAAAGCTAATATCTAAGTTCTGTAAGAGAAAAAATGATTTAGCAGCCTGGGTTTTTGTTTTGAATTTTGACAGACAGTTTGTGGGTTTGCGGGCGAGAAACAAAGGCAGACAGAGAGAGGGAAAGTGAGAAAGCACCCCCCTCCCCGAGGATGGTCACTCTGCAATCTTCTCTTGGGTTTCTCCTCCTTTCAGGATTTTAGGTACACACGCACACACGCCAGTGTGGTGGTCTTTGTCCCTGGGTCTTGCAGTGGTGTACTGGTGGCAGTAGGGCGGATGCGTGGGTTGTAAAAGAATTTACCAGAGACAGAAATGGGAGCAGAAGTTTATTAGAGCTCAGAACACAGGTGCGAGTCGCCTGGGAGAGACTGCATGGGAATACCCTTGGGCAAAATCTGAGCAGGTTGGCAGGTTTTCTTCTTATGGCTGGGGAAGGGTTATGGTCTCTCTCCCTCTCCATTTTTTTTTCGTTGTTTGTTTAGATGTTTGCCACAGGGTGAGTGCACTTGCTGGAGAGAGACAGAGAGGGAGAGTGAGAAGTCACCCCCAGGGGGCATGGCCATGTGACAGTACCCTCTCCATTCTCTTCTGGGGATTTCTGGCACACATAACCCACGGTCAGTGTGATTTTCAAGCCCGGGTCCAGGACTCTAACAGTGTCAGCCATGTGGGAGTCCAGTTCCTTAGACACCACGCAGGTCTCAATCCTAGGGAGAGAGTAAGGGTAAACTCTACAAGCTTTGGTGGGAATGGGAGTGCTGGTAACTTCTCAGGAATGCAGAGCATCTGTCAGCCAAGGTGATTGCTTGCCAGAGGGGAGTCTGGAACATCCCTTTTCCACGTTGTAAAAGCTTATCTGGGGGCTTTATCTTGGGTGCTGAATCTGAGCAAGTTTGCTTAAGTCTTTAGGTATGGCTCATTCTAGGCCCTCTTTATTAACCCTTGATTGCCTCTTTTGTTTGTTTGTTAAAATAATTATTTATTTAATTTTATTTATTCATCCATTTATTTTAATTTGACCAGAGAGAGACAGAGGGGGGGGGGAGCGAGAAAGCAAGCCACCAGGTCCATGACTTGAACCGTGGTGAGCCATGTGGGAGTGTCCAGCGCCTTAACCACCACACCGCCCGCTGGTCCCGAATGCCCATTTTCTTATGAAGCTTACACAGGGCTGAGACTCGAACCGCAGCAGTGGACCATTTGGGATCCAGTCATCTCAAACAACACCCCTCGGCTGGCCTAGTGTTGAATTAACTTT
Organism: Tupaia belangeri chinensis; assembly: GCF_000334495.1. NCBI lineage: Eukaryota > Metazoa > Chordata > Mammalia > Scandentia > Tupaiidae > Tupaia > Tupaia belangeri. The sequence goes on from NW_006198298.1 coordinate 158,687, forward strand.
AAGAAGTGTTTTTGGATCCGCCCCCAGATTTCTGTTTTCCTGTACTGTGGCTGTGCGGAGACTCTGGGGGTCCACTGAGCATTCAGTCAGGAAAACCAGCACTGCCTCAGCACCATCTTTCCCGGGTAACAATGAGCAAGGAACAAAACATCCTGAAAGGACTAGCAGAGAGAAGTCGAGATGTGTTCGGAATCTCTTGCCAGCCGCCGGTCTCGGTGCCCATAGATGTCTGGGAAGAAGCGGGGCCACTTGTGACAGATCTGTGGGCCAGATAGCTCTTGGATTAATTATTTGTGCTTTGGAGTAGCTTTGACACCTTTGTGGGTTGGAACTGGGGGGGCGGGGGAGCTCCTCAACTGAAAGAGTGAAAGGCGGACCAATCTAGAGAACCAGCTCCAAGGCACCAGCGTAGGAAGAGTCTGAGGATAGGGATGATTGACAAGCCCACCTGGAAGTGAGTCCGAATATTTGGAACCCACCACACTTCCGCGCGAAGGGGGCGGGGATAGGGACTTGATTGATGATCTTTTCGACCAGTGAGAGCGTGTGATGGGGGAGCCTTGGATAGCACGTGTCTTTTGGCAGTAGGGGATAGGGTCTTACTTTGACTGATCCACTTATCATCCAATAAGCGTGCCACTTCGAGCTGCGACTGATTGCAGACAGGCGGGGTCTTGTCCTTGATTGACCTGCTTCCTTTCAAGCGGAAACCCAAATTCCACCAGTAGCAACTCAACCTTTTGTAAGATTTTTTTTTTTTTTTTTAATTTGTCAAAGGGCATGCTCGATCTCCAGAGAGAGAGAAATAAAAAAAAAACATCCCCAAGGAGGGCTGATCTCACTGTAATTCCGTCTCCTCCATTTTTCTCTTTGGGGACTTTGGGTGGGGGATGTGAACCCCCACAGTCAGCCAGAAGGGATTCAGTTTCTTTATTTTATTATTATTTTTAAATGTATTTAAAAAATGATCTTGTTTAACTTAATTAATTTATTTTAATTTGACCAGAGAGGGACAGAGTGAGAGTGAGAGAGAGGGAAAAAAAGCAGGCAAGCCACCAGGTCCAGGACTCAAACCATGGTCGGCCATGTGGGAATCCAGTACCCTTAACCACCACACCACCTGCCAGCCCTGGACCCAGTCTTTTTAACTACCTTGAACATCATGACACTGGCTGACCCCCACTTGTCTGGATTTGTTTTGTGAGATTTTTGCTATAGGGCGCCTGCACTCGCCAGAGAGACAGAAAGGGAGAGATCAATCCTGGGGTGGGGGGAAGGTACTCACAGCAGTCCCTTCTCTATTCTTCTCTCAGGATTTTGGGCATACACTGTCCAGAGGTGTAAGTTTCAAGCTGCTGAGTCTGGGACTCAAACTGCAGTTGACTATGTGGGAGTTCAACACTTCAACCACCGCTACACCCACTGGCCCCGACTTGTCTGTTTTTTAAAAGGCTTATAATACTTTAAAAAGTTTGAAAGTCATAGCTTTAGAGCAGTTCGTCTTTCCCATGCTGTACAGAAATAGTATCGTCATTGTACCTGTGGAGAAAATAAAAGAGCGCCCCAGAAAAGGCAATCTTAGGGTGGGAAGTTGGCATAGGATTGGAACTTGATTTGAGGTTTTAAGTCTTAAGAGTCTGTGATGGAGAGGAGTATTTGTGACAGAGTGTCTCTAGGGTGAGTGGTCAGGGATTCAAGGGACCATGATGAGTCTGTGGGGATCAGTAATAGATGGTTAGTGGTTGAGGTCAGTCACCTATGTAGATGCCCATAGTAAGGACCCATTTTCTGATAAGACCTATGCGAATCAAGCAGCTGATGCAGCCTGCACTGTCCTCTGAAGATGGCAATGCACCCGCCCTCATACATTGGGCACAAAGTAAAGGACTCTGTTTCAGATGCAGATTATTTGAAGTCTTTGGTCACGTGCCTTTTGTTGTGAAGGGCACCCAACAATGGGTCAGCAGTCAGTGTCCAATAGACATTCCATGCTCCCTACCTTCAGCAGGTATCATTGAGTATTGAAGTGGCTTCCTCAGGCTAGATAGTGCCATGGTAGTTAAGGTGGCTGGATCCTACATGGGTGACTATATGGTTCAAGTCCTTGATCGAGCAGCTCAAAAATCACGCTGGGTGCTTGTGCATGCATGCCCAAAATCTTTTTTTTTTTCCCTGTATATCCATTTATTTATTTATGTTTTGATTAACATAATAATTGTACATAATTGTGGGATACAACATGATTATACAATACAAGAAACAGAGGGTAATGATTCATTTAGGATAATTAACATACCTATCATCTCAACGGTCTGTCATTATGTCGAAAACTTTAAAATCCTCTCCTTCTATTACTTGATACATAACAAGTTGTTGCCTTTTATATTCTCTCCCACTGTATCTTACGCCACTATACATTACTCTTCTATTCTCCCCCCATTTTTGTTTCTATTAATCAACATTCTTCTATTTCTCTATCACCACCATTATCCTTCTCCAGTGTCCCATGGTCATTCTTTATCCATCTACTTCTTTTTTTTTTTTTAACTTTTTTTTTTTTTAAATTTTATTATCATCATAATCTTCTTTCTATTACACTAGATTACATATAACTTTACATTGACTTCCATTGCTTTTTCAAAAGGGAATGCCATGCATGTCAGTCAATACAGAGATATCAATCTCCCCGCTTTATCATTCAATATCTTTTCCATCATGCCCAAAATCTTGAAAGAAGGGAGAGATGGAGAAAAAGGGATGTGGTGTGTCCACTCCCCATGGGGTGTGTTTCCTCACTTTCTCTCTCTCTCTCTTCTCTATGTCTCTCTCAAGAGCACATGTCCTATAGCAAAATTTTTAAAAGTTTATTTCCTCCATGAGGGAAAGAAACAGAGAGACAGCACCCCCGGCAGGGTCTTCATGCTGTGATCCATTTCCAGTCTTAGTCAACCCAGATCATGTCAGGCATAGGCTTGGTGTGCTCAGGGAGGTTTCCAGACACAAACTTGAAACTTGATCGTGTAGGTCAGCCTGACAGCATCATATTGTATTTTACTGCTTCTCCACCTTCTGGTTCCCTTTTGAGTGCATTTTTTTTAAAAGGTTTTTGCTATAGGGCGCGTGTGCTCGCCAGACAGACAGAGACAGAGAGACACAGAAAGTGAGAAATCACCCCCCCTGGGGGATGGCCACGCTGCAATCCCTTCTCCTCCATTCTCCTCTTGGGATCTTGGGCACGCATGCACACGCGCCCGGTGTGAGTTTAAGCCACTGGGTCTGGGACTCGAACCGCGGTCGACTATGTGGGAGTCCAGCAACATAGCCATTATGCTAACTGCTGGTTCCTAGAACCTACTTTTTTCACCTTTGGGTCTACTCACCAGATAGTAATGCAGTTTGGTCATTGAATGTGGCTGTCCCCAGAATATCATCTCCTTTTGAATATCTTCTGGATAATGGTCAGGACAAAAGAGTTGGCTTATATAGACCTAGTTTGAAAATTCAGTCATTCCTGGACATGATGTATTTTTTTCTTCCCTCTAACAGCCATCTTTGGCTGGCCAAGCTGGTAATCCTGCAGGTAGCGCCCCAGCCAAAAAGAGTCCTAGGGGATTTAAAGTTAATTCTGGGTCAGTCACCTGGATTCTCTTATTAGATGAACATGATGCTAGATCATAATGATAATGACCACTTGATTGAATATACTGCTTACCAAGTTCCCATACAGTGATCTATGCTGGCCAGAAGATATTAAAAAAAATAAATAAATCAACCCCATGGCCTAGTGGCTAAGGAATCCAGATCCCACATGACTGACTGCAGTTCAAATCCCGTCCCTGGCATCTTGAAAAACATGCTGGGCATGTCCAAAATCCTGATTCCATCTCTCTTTTTCCTCTCTGCTGTGTACATGTGACTTTTGGTGATAAAGAAAAAAAATCTGGCGGAGGGGCAGGCAGTGGCACAGTGTTAAAATGCTATGCTGTGTGTGGCTGGCCCACCTGGGAAGGATTCCATGACTAGAGACCTCCCTGAGTTTATCGGCCACACATGTGCACATGATCTGGGGCTGGCTGAGGCTGAGGATGGATCAAGATGTCAAGGCACTGTTGGGAGTTCTTTTTCTCTTTGCCTTCTTCACTCATGGAATAAATAAATATGCCTGTACTCTATGGTGAAAAGATATGATAGTGAAAAGGGTAAGTGTAGGTTCCAGCGACTGTAAAGGAGTGGAGTGGGTGGTAGAGGTTGGGTGGAACTGGCAAGGAGAAGAAACACTTATCAGAGAAGAGAATGTAAAGTTCTCTGTTGGAAAAAAAAGATCTGTATTTTTTTGCTGTATAAAAATAAAAATGAAAAAAAAATAGACTTTTCAAAACGTCTGTAAATTTTAAGAAAATGCCTTTGGCCCTCTGTACCTGATCCATCTGGATGGAAGGTCTGGGTGTGAATAGAGGATGACTGGAAAAAAGTGAGGTCAGAGACTCTGGGATGGGACACATTGATTTTATGGACGTGGAAGGAGAGCACTCAGGGAGGGTGCTGAGAGGTGCCAGATGGGAAAAAACTCGTGCTCTTTATCCCCCGGATGGAGCACTCCTACCGGAGTCTAGTGCAGATGCAGGTGGTAATGGTCTCTGGTCTGAAGCTCACAGCAAATCCTTGCACCAGTGGAATATCAGTTCTCCAGCCAGGCATACACACGAAGTCTTATTTTCACTGCTCTACACGGGGACTTGAGATTCCTTAATTTTTTTTTTTTTTGAGAGGTTTTCGCTATAGGGCGTGTGCGCTCGCCAGACAGACAGAGAGAGACATAGAGACAGAAAGTGAGAAATCACCCCCCAGGGGGGATGGTCACACCGCAATCCCTTCTCCTCCATTCTCCTCTCGGGATCTTGGGCACGCATGCACACGCGCCTGGCGTGAGTTCTAAGC